>NC_133897.1:155876234-156203222 GCF_964199755.1 Larus michahellis
ACAAAGATGTTACCTTAGATTTACCTGGGAAGGGGACCCTGAAGAGAAGAGGTATTTCTGAAGAGAAAAAGTTAAAATTAAAATTCTATAAATGCCATTTTGTATCAAGGCAAGTGATGCTGTGACCATCAAGGCTTGATTCCTGTCAAGCTTTGCTTCTGTGATGTCTGCTAAGGGTTGTGCCCATGTTTATCTCAGTGAGGGAACTGATTTTTGGACTTTTTTTAGGTATTTATTTACACAGTGTTTGGAATACCTTCACATTTTTGAAACTTTGCTGTCTTTCTGATTAATTTTGTAGAAACAGTCACGGGAGTTAAAACACACTGACAAATTAAAAAAGAGAAGAAGTTAAAAATAGAAGAGGTAAAAAGAACTTGCCAGAAGTTAGAGACAAGGCACTTTTGAAAAAATACTGTTACGCATGAATGAAAAATGCCAATTACAGTTAATCCCCTTTTCATATCCCAATATCTTAGCCACTTTTTGCCTGTGCAATGGAATATCTATATTTTTAAATGCCAATGAAGTTTAACAGCTCTTAGTCATAGGGAGTTGCAGGGGATTAATAATGATTCTGGCATAGCGAAAAGTTCCTCTGACAAGTCCTTTCATTTTTTTTCCCGTCATTAATCTTGGATGATTTGTCTGTGTCTCTTCCTTTATCTTCTCTCTTCCAGGAGCCAGTCTTCCCCAGAGCAGTTCAGTGGTTGCGTGGGCTGCTCGAGCTGGACACAGCAGGGAGGGCAGGGCTGCAAAGTGCCCTGAATCCTTATCTCGTGTCTGATACTGGGAACCTCCATCTCCTCCGGTGTCATTTGTTTTGTCGTCTTCTGGGTGGCTAATCAAACCCCTCAGCAGCTGGGCAATGTTTCAGTAAATGCAAATCAGCAAGCAGATCCCCCAAGGTGTGGAGCTGGGTAGAGCTAGTTCGTGGTGACGTGTTATACTGGCTCATCTCTGCTTCTTTCTCAGAAACAGAGGGGAATCTTTCATTGAGGTAAACGTTCTTTTAATTTAATTTTATTTTTTTTTTACATTCTATCTTCCTCTGTTTCTACAGAAACCAGCAGCCCTACTGAATATTTAGTGCTTCCCCCTCACCTCCTGCTGGGGAGATAATCACCCCAGCAGCAACTTGGGTGGTGCAGGGTTAGGCTTGCCTTATGGTACGTGCCACAAAAGGAGCTCACTGGCCATCTCTACAGGGTAGAAATAGCCTTGAGACCAGGCTTAAATGTCATGTCTCTTTCTGACCATGTCTCTTGCCTGTATGAACACCTGTGGGGCTGCTTGGGACTTGGTCCATGTTGTTCTCTGAGTAAATCCTGGAGGCTTAGGGGAGCACTCGCCCACAGTGTGCATGGGCTCCAGCACTTTGTGCCTGGCCAAAAGCTTCAATGTCCCTGTGCTGAGTCTTCATATGACCTCTGCTCAGAAGGCAGAGCTGCCAGAGAGCTTTTCTAGGAGGTCCCATTGCTGTTTAGCACAGGAGCAGATGGGATGTGGAAACCTGAGCTTAGACTGAGGTCCTGAGAGTGTCCTCGACACTCTAGGCTGCTTCTACTTGGTAATTCAGGCATCAGGCTTTCAACGATCCTTTTCTCCTGGTCTCAGGCGTCCTGGGGTGCCCTCGGGTTGGGTGGACCTAACCAAGTGCACTCTAACTACCTGCTCTGCTCCCTTCCACCTCCACCCAAGACAGATGCTGGAGGAGAGCAAATGAAGCCATTCCCTCCCGGTGGGGTGTCCTGTCAATGCCTGGCACACACTGGGGAGGTTAGTCAGAAACCACTGGAAACGGAGCAACCTGGGAGGAATCTGCTTCATCACGCAGCTGCTATTGCCTAACGTGAGATTTGCACAACACAGTAATTGGTTCCAACTGATTCATGGCAGAGCCCTGGCAAGGGAAAGTTCACGTCAGGAAAGGCGTGTGGTTCCTACGGCAGGGGGACACCTCATTTCAGAGATCCTCAGCTGGCAAAGGAGCCGGGAAGAGAGCGGCAAGAGGCAAACCGCCACCAAGAGTTACAGAGAGAGCTTTGAGCCGGTCCGAGTAAGGAAATACAACCAGATCCCTGTCTCTGCAATGTGTGTGGAGAGCTTACATTTCTGTCCAGAGAGGGCACTCTTATTGCAGATATTTTGAGCTCTGTAGAGACAAGCGATAGCATGGCTGATTGTAAGCTATTAATAATATTCACTAGGAACATTTCTTACCTCTAAGTCTAAGTTGTGAATATTATATGAGCTCAAGTCAATTGCATTTGAAAAGATCCAAAAAAAAAAAGTCCAAAATCTGGTAAAAGCAGACTCGCACTTCTCTGTGCTCTGTTGTTCAGTGTTATTGGCCAATAACATTAGCAATGCATAATATCATGTCCATTAAAAATGGGATAAGTGACAACATAAAGGCAACGTGAATTTTGTCTTTATTCACACAGTGGATCATTAGGATTTACTCATTCTTGGTCTGAATCTGTTGTAGCTCTACTTGAGCTGACTTAGCCAGAGTGAAACCAGGTTTGGAGCAACTCTGCTCAGTATGTACTGTGGTTCCCATATAGCCACGACGTAACACCTTGGAGTGAGACTTCCTTTTTTCCTTCCTTCCTTTTTTCCTTCCTTTCTTCCTTTTTTTCTTCCTTCCTTCCTTCCTTGCTTTCTTTCTTGCTTCCTTTCTTCCTTGCTTTCTTTCTTGCTTCCTTTCTTCTTTTTTTCTAAAAAAAAAAAAAAAACAGACTGGTTTATATATGAAGGAGGCAGTGCCCTTTTATTTTCTGTCCTTTTTGCTACAGCTCACTGGCTGCTGCCCCTTTTTTCCCAGCCTTGTACTATTTCCTCCCTTCCCCCAATCTGACACAGAGAGGAACAAAACTGTTGAAATCTGAGCTTTCTGGCTAGAGAAGATGAAGAATGAGAGGAGGAGGTGGTAATTAAACCCTCCCCCATATTATTCATGCAAAGGAATTGTCTTTGAACACCACTTCATCCTGGGAGCCGCTCTGAGTTCAAAGAGAAAGCTGAGTTGTTGTCATTGTGGGGCCTTAATCTAATCACAGTGTCCCCCTTTGATTTAAAAATCTTCTTAGAAGGTGGCAAATATCTCTCCCCATCTATGCTTTTATATTTTATTTTTATTTTTATTTTTAGGTCCTAAGAATGTGGTGCTTGTTATTTCGCCTTTTTCTTATAGTGCAGGGTTTTATTATCCAAGTCAGGCTGGTTCCTATCACTCGCTATCATTTAAGAGGTCCAAACCTTTGGGAGTATCAAGCTCTCTTTGTCTATAGGCAATTCTCTATCACTCTACATAAATGATAAGACCAAAAGGCTCTTCAGGAGCCTCCATCTTTCAAAGTATTTCCAGATTCATATTTTGAGAAACAGTTTTGATACAACTGATGTTCCCTGGGATATATCTATCATTTTTTATCACTTGGCAGGTAAAGAGCACTGAATGTGCTTCTTCATTCTTTTCTTGCCCTGTTTCCTACAAGGAAGCCCAGAAAAACACCTCTAAACATCAGTCCAGTTCCACACAGACCATAAATGCTATGTGCCCACGCACAAACACACATTTAACTTGTTTTGTGTTCTTCCTTGTGAGGGCCGTTCTACATCATTGGTTGGAAGAAGATAAACAGCATCCATTATGGTTTCTGAGATTTTCAAGTGAACTCTCCAGTGTTACTCAAGAGCGTGGGTGAGATTGCGCCGATTCCCACTTCCACACACTGCCCTCCAGCTAATATGCTCCTTTGATGTTAGCATTCATTAGGCTTGGTCAGAGCACACTTACTTGTACAAGAAAGACATTAAGATTATGGAGTTGGTCCAGGGAAGAGCAACAAAGCTGTTGAAGGGTCTAGAGAACACGTCTTATGAGGAACGGCTGAGGGAACTGGGGTTGCGTAGCCTGGAGAAAAGGAGGCTGAGGGGAGACCTTATCACTCTCTACAACTACCTCAAAAGAGGTTGTGGCCAGGTGGGGGTCGGTCTCTTCTCCCAAGTAAGAAGTGATAGGACAAGAGGAAATGGCCTCAAGTTGTGCCAGGGGAAGTTTAGTTTGGATATTAGGAAAAAATTTCTTCACCTGAAGGGTTATCAAGCCTTGGAACAGGCTGCTCAGGGAAGTGGTGGAATCACTATCCCTGGAGATATTTAAAGGATGTGTAGTAGTAGTGCTGAGGGACATGGTTTAGTGGTGGTTTTGTCAGTGTTACGTTTATGGTTGGACTCAATGATCTTAAAGGTCCCTTCCAACCTAGACAATTCTATGATTCCAAGGTACACTTGCAGATTCTTGCAGAGTTTAGAGTATGCAGACAAATAAAGGCAAAAGTAAGACACAGACATTGCAGGTTGGGGTGGTTTTGAGCACATGCAAGTGAATTACATGGTGAATTTTAGCTCCTTGGCAGTGTAATGGTACTGGAGAATTGCCTGTCCAAATGTAAGCACGAATGCCTGGGCTGAAGTGCATGACCCTGCTCCACCTGGGGCAAGATTTCAGGACATCTGAATCTTGTCCTTTGATTTTCATATGAAACAAGGCAACAAAATTTGATCCTCTGGTGTGGATCTATGTGAGGACAAAAAACCTTTAGACCAAAATCAATAGTAACAATAGTAATGGCATAAAATAGATTTCTCCATCAGTTTAAAGCTTCCAGCACATAGCTTCATTTCAAAAGCACCAAACACCAGTAGCTCTCCTCCAGCCCATATGGCTCCGCTCAGTATACACGCTTAAAAAAAATTCTTACCACTTCTTTAGATATCTAAATATACACCTGGCACACCTATTTTTAACATCATGTCTTATTTTTTGACCATAACTTGCAAAATGGGATGAAACTCTCATGAACACACAACTTGAAAGAAAGCTTATCAAAAGTGGTCTTTTGATAAATGGATATGGGTTCAATTGCAGATGTTATCAATAAAAAATAAAATGCCTGACAACAGGGAAATAAATAGCTGAACAATAACATATAAATTCACAATTTTCTGTAAAACTAAGCCAGGCTGTTAGAATCACAGCTTCCATTTCTAGTAAAATCTTAGATATTGTAATTCTGTAGAAGCTGGTTGTCCATCTCCTAGGTGATATTTATCTGCACAAAATACACATAGAAAGATACCAAAGTCTGGTCCTGAATCTCTCTGTAATTTTATGTTGGTCAGCTTACAGACAAATTCAGGATGCCCTGACCTAATCTGAATGACATCAGACTGTATAAAAAACCCATAAATATCCCCAGTAGAAAAAGCAGTATTCCATTCAGAATGAAAAAACAAATCCACAACCAAACCAACCTTCTATAATCAATACCCTACATCTCTAGTTTCCATTCACAAAAGCCAAATGAGTGAATAGGCAAGGTTATTGAGGTGGCTTCCTCAGCCACACTTCCAGCATAAAGGAACCAAGGCTGAATTTGTGTTTGGATTTGGCTGATTCAGTGACTTCAAACCAAATCTGGTTCCTTAAAATGACCAACACAACTATGATCAGCAATTGCATCAACATTAGGCAATTTAGTAACGTTTAATGTGGCTTACATCTGCGGCTAGAGGCAGGGGAAACGATTTATTTTTTTTTACAAGCTTTGCTTTTCTTTTTTAAGAGAAAAAGCAGTGTAAAGCCTTATACTGAAATAAATCAAACCTCAAACCCCTTATCTTTTCAATCTAGTTTATTTGTTTCAAGAATAAATACTTACAAAATAGCTAAATCTTACTATTATTTTTGCTGACATACATCGGGTATGTTTCCTTTGTACTCCTTCATTCGTGATGGTGGTGGTGACACCACCACAAAGAAGACAAAATCATTGTTACTCCTACCATAAGTGGAGAAGAGAATATCCCCTGATTAAAATGAGGAGTAAGTTTCACCTTATACCACAGCAATCAATTGTGTAGTCTAAATTTGACTGGTGGGTTATGGGGCTCTTAATGGAGTTATTCACCAGTATTTGTCATCTACAAAATGAGCTTACCATCTTTGAAGTCATTAGACACTTGCAGATTTTTGTGGTGAAAAGCATCATTATGGTATTGGTCATTTTATTAGTCAATGAGGTATTGGGCAGCCAGTGTTATACACCACATCCCCATCTGCTTTCATTACTGGCATCCATGATGATCTTTCTTTCCATGGTCTGAGGTCAGCCTTGGTGACTTGCACCTCCGATGCCCACCCTTCCTCTCACACTCCCTGAACCCTACTGTCACTTCCCTTCTGATGCTTTTAATTTCTGTTTGCATTTTTTTGCTCACTGAACTCTAGTGAGATACGTGTCTTTCACTGAGCCTTGCCTGTGCTGGTAACACAGGGCTTTGGGTATTTTAGGGTGAGCCTAGGGTGAGATTTACACAAACTGCTGTATTTTGCATTTCTGTTTGTGACAGAAAACTCACCCCAAATTCCAGCATTTAGTGGCAGCACACGGAGACTCACTTTGATGCTTTGGCCAGTCTGAGTGTCAAAACTAGCTCAGTGACAAGACTTTCTTACTTATCTCCAAGGATTCATGGACTCCTAGGCAAGATGTGCAAGTTTTAGCTATTTTGGTTCAGCAGTTTTGGTTCTCATGTAGTCAGAGCCCAAGGGTATTGCTTTGAAAGCTTAAATGGGAATGAGAGCCAGATAAACACAGAGAAGGCGGCCAATGAAATCCTATCGTAAATCTATCAAGCAAACACAAAGCCCTCCCTGACCATCAGCCTGGTTCCAAAAATGTAGTTAATGGAAGATTCATGTGCCAAAGTACTCCTGTTACTGGATCGTGGGGAGCTGAGATATTATTGAATCCTGCGTTTTCCTCTGTTCTTCCAGCTATGTGACTGGACCTCATATCCTCTCTGCACTGTCCCAGTAGCTGTAGAAACCAATGAAAATTTTATTGAACATGTGAGATTCACTTGATTCACTTACTCAAAGTATGCGGCTGCACTATCTTCCAAAACACCCTCCAGACAAGCAACCCAGAACTTGGCCACAGCTAAAAAATGTTCTTAGATACACATCTGAGGTCAGAAGCTCTGTATCTGTGATACAATTGACCGAGTGCGATAGCTGCAAGTACTGGTGAGCGCATTTCATATGACGTTCTGATGAAGAAGACGCTCATAAACGTTGCTGACGAGAGCGCTGCTGGCCGCCGTCGCTCAGAGGAAGCCCATTGAGGCTCGTTCTTAAAAGTCACAGATATGCACTGGAAAATCCTTGATATTTATTTTTGGATACAGGGCTAAATCCTGGCTTTGTAGAGGTGAGGAGAGTTGCCATTGATTAGATTAGGGCCCAGAGTTCTTTTTCCAGCCTGATTTCTAGCTCAGCCCAGTCTCAAGCTGCTTCCTGAAGGAGAGGGAAGGGGAGTTTTGCATTTTATGTTCACCAAGGGCAGGGTCGGAGGCTGGGAATCAACTTTAGCTACCGTTGTTCCATTAACTGAGTGATTAACAGGAGTTTAATAATGACACACTCTGAATGCAGACAGTATAGATTTTAGTTCTGGGTAGCCGCAGATTACTAATCTCTGCAGCTGCTGATGAGAAATTTCTCTGCTAATAACAAATAAAATTCTTCTGAGAGCTCAGCTTCCCCACCAGAAGCAAAAACATTTAATCAGATGTATTAAGTTTCTCATCTTTTATTCCATGTATTTTTAGCTTCTTGCCTCATTTCTAGGTGCAAAATAAGAATACCCAGCTCATCTCACCTTTTTTTTGTGTGTAAATTTTCATCCTCAGGAAGAAATAATTCTCCAAGGAAGGTCAGGTTTACTACCCCCTTTGCAGATGGGGAAACTGAGTCATAGGGAGAGGTGACTTAGGTCATCAAGAAGCAAATGGAAAAAACAGTCACATAAACTGGTCTCTAGAGTCCCTGCCCAGTTGCTGGCTCCCTTAAGTGTCCGTCCCACAGGGTTTAAGCTAAAGCTAACGGTGACAAATAGGAAAGTCTCCATTAACTTGGATGGGTTTTGAAATCAAAATATACATCCATATATACGTATATGCTTCCACAGCCTCCAGTGAGTTTATCACCATAACATCTTGATCTCATCTAAAAAGTGTTAGATTGACAGAGCGATTACAGTTCCTGTGGTCAGTTAACAACAATATTATCATCACTGCTGCAGAATGACTGAGGGGCTGATTAAAGACAACTAGAGGAGGATTTGCCCAGTGAAAGATGCCCAGCTCCCATTGCTATGGGTCTGGGTATCAAGCAGATTTCCCAGATGTAGAGATCAGCCAGCAACAGGGCATTGAAAGGTTTTACTCTGGCTGGATGCTGCTGTGTGAGTGCTCACGGGATGGGTCCAGCTCTGTGGCGTACATCGACCACACCAGGCCACCGGAGACCAGGGGAGACAGCCCTGCCCCTCTCTGGTGCAGGGGCAACATCTTGCATGAGGAGGTGGGGTTACCTCCAAGCCCAGCACTGGATCTCCAGTTCTTCCTCGCACCTCTCAAATTTCTGCTTTCCCAGAGCAGAGGTCTCCTGAAATATCACCTAAGGCCCGTCTCTTTGAATTACCCAGAAGGCTGAGGTATCACCAAATGTATGTGTTTCTGAGGGTCCTGAGCCCTCCCTATGGGGATGGCCATTGTCACCTCTGAGCTTTCTGGCTCTGATGTCCAGGACTGACCTGGGCTCCCAGAGAGGCTCCAAGGGCTGAGGTTAGCAGCAGCATGGCTCCTCTGAGGTCTGGGTGGGAGGCCAAAGCTGGCAATGCTTTAGGCTGCTCCCTGGGTCTGCTCACACCGCCTCTTCTGTCCGAGCTTGCTCAACACTCCTCTAAATATTTTCTAAAGAAAAAGGAGCTATAGCAGCTCCAGGGAGCAGCACGCCTTTTGTTAAATTATTTTTAAAGATTAACTCCTGCCTCATTTTGCAGTAAGAGTTCAAACCTTCCAAGTCACATGAGCGCTGCTAATCATCATTTTCCTGCCCAGCCTGTTAAAACTTCCATTAACTCATCCCGAGTCCCCCATTTAAAGACATGATAACATTTTGTATCCAATTTCCCGTATAATTAGATTGTACAAACACTGTTAGTCTTGCTGAGACTGAGACTATCAGTAACAAAACACTCCATCAACTTCCAACGCTTTAACAAGATCCCCCTTTTAATTTTATCAGTCCAATGTGAATCCCTCTGATCAGGTGTTAACAAGCCAGGCTATTTTCCTTTGATAATCCTCAAGCACTATAAATATATATTCACTCCTCAAACATCACATCAAGTGTGTTGTAAAGGTTTTTCAGTTTCCCATTCACTGCTTCATTTTTATACATCTTTGTTGTTTAAAATCTCCCATGTTAACTGTTCATAATAGCAACATCAGGGTTGTATCTGGGAAGGAGAAAATAGTTGATTTTAAGGAAAGAAACAGCCCGTATTTACGTTGCTGACATGCCACAAGTAATTTATTTGATTTATGTTAGATTATCCAGACATTTCAATTTTTATGAATTTTATCAGTGATCCACATCTATGTGTCAAGAACACCTAATTTTTGCATAATGGGTAAAATAGCTTCAGTGGATCACCACCATACAACAGAAGACAGCTGAATTTAGTTTTGTCCTTGGAGAAGACCCTTCAAGTTTCTGCACTTGTTGCTCCACCTGGAAGTTCTGGGGTCTTTCTGAATATACCGATATCTCTTATTGCCCTTCAAACATGCTTCAGGCCTGGCAGATTCACCCTTCTGGGGGAATTTCAAAAACAAAGATATCCAGCAACTGAAGAGCCCTGAGGACAAATAAAATTGTATAACACCACAAAAGATTTGTGTTCTTATATGGTGTTAAGGATGTTAGTATCTCTTGGGGAGAAAGGGCAAATAACGACACTGGCTGTGATCTGGAACTGCACAGATTTTCAGTCACAAAGCTCTTAGGAATGTATAGAACAAAGTTTCTGACATTGTCCCTACCATTCTTTTTTCTGTACCTTTTTTAAAAGCTGAAAATAACTTTAATGTCGATTTTTGCCATATAATTCAATAAGTTAAGGCCATAATACTTGAAATTTAGAGCCATTGTTTAACTGTTTAAATTAATTTCAATATTTAATATTTTAACCAAATCTTTAAATTAAATAAATTTAAATATTGAATGCTGCACGGTAAAAAGTCTACATCAATATTTTCACCTTTCTGGATTTATATTGCATCAAATTCTTTACAAACTTTCCCCAGGGGAAGACTATCACTGCCCAGGAGCTCAATATGTGAAGAATCTACCCATAAATAATCATAAACTCTTTTCATGGCTACTACAGTCTAGCAATGAGCACCCAATCAGTGCTACAGTTATTTTTTTTCTCAACTTATGTAAAAAAGTCACATTTCATGGACAGCTTAAAAAGCATCTAAACATAGATCTAAAAAGCCTAAATAATGTTAAAAACAGTGGTTCAATCTATACCCAAAATAAAACAGATAATGAAAGAGGGAAAGAAAATTAATCATGAAAACTATCTCCAGAGAAACAGTAATACAACATACTTCTCCAATGACATACGAAACTCCTGAAAAACATGAAAAACTTTGCCCCCAACTACAGTATTGCTAATTTCCTTACCCTTAAACTATCCCGGACAGAGAGTGGTGTTGGTATTGAGCATTCTCTCTAAAGACTGGTTTACAGATCCTGGCAATACTTTTTTTCTCCTCTGTCATTTTTAAAAGAGTTTTTATATTTTCCTGGTGTTTCAGATTTAAATTTAACCTAAGTAACTTTCATTGCCAGGCAAAATAAAGATAAAGCAAAGACAGGATCAACCAATAAAGAATTACAGAACACAATCAATCAATAAAGAATTATAGAACACATTAATGCCAATCAACATGATTTTGTGGAAAATAGATTTTCTGCTATTACGTTTTTTAATGAGATCACATGTTGGCTAATAAACATCATAGTTCAGATTTAGCATAGGTATATTCCTGCAAAGTCATGTGGTTTAGCACTATCGCAGTTAAAATGTCAATACAGCACACATTAAATGGATTAGGATCTGGCCAGCTGGCAGATTTCAAAATGTATTTGTCGATGGGGAATTGTTACCAAATGGCCGTGTTTCTTCTGGAAATTCCCCAGCGGGCTGTTCCATGTCTAACACTGTTCAACATTTTTATCAACTCTCTATTTGACCGTTTTGTAATAAGCTTTGATTTTTCTTGATATGTCTGACAGATTAGTTAGCATTTAGCGATGCACATGTTTTCTACAAACTGCTAACCTCTTGTTGAATGGAGTTTTGCTCTGATTCGTTCTGTTGCTTCTTGTGGCCTGGGCATAAAGTTTAACTTTTTAAGGTCTGCTGTGAAGGTCCACGTAGAATCCTGTCTATTTTTCTCTTCGCCTCAGAAACAAACGAAGACATTGCCATTGCAATTTCTAGTGCTCAGCTCAAGCAACTGGAGAGTTCACTCTCTAATGTGTTGTGCTATGGAAAGGAAGAAAATTTTGTATCTTTCTTCCTGAATGGTTTAGTTATACATTGGAAGCCTCTGTTTTTGAATCTGCAGAAGTTTAACTGCCACTTAAAAGAATCTCTTCAGCTGTAATCTGAATAAGGGATGCATAATTCTGGTAATGTTTTGCACACATATAATGTTCTTTATTTCAGGATGTCGCAGAGCTGAAAAATATTAAATCATTAGGAGGGCAACCTAATAATATAATAATAACAATCAAAGCAAAGTCACTTAATGGTATAAGTTTGCTGATTTGAAGCTTGAGGAGACATCCTGAGTATTGTGAGAAGGAGGTACCCTTGGTTGGTATCTGTTCAGAAGTTAAAGGAAAGAGTCTGGAAGTGGCTAATAGAATAGGATGAAGTGAGAAAATTATTTGAGCATTTTTTCAGTATTTGGGACCATTTCTTTTATGAACAGCCAGCTTTTAAAGAGAGAGAAAGCATGGTATCATTCTTTACACCGGGGAAAGAAGGTGCTGGGCAGTTTTTATGTTTCAGAGGATGGCAATGGTTGCACAAAGGGTGTCCTCTGGTTCTGGAGTGAGGAGTCTGTGGGCTTTGCATGTCACCAACCCTAATAGAAGAATTGGATCACTGCAGGGGTTGTTGTGAGAGCCTCCCCTGCAGACTAGAGCAGCAGCCAGAAAATTAACAAGCAAAGTGGCAGAGAGGTGGAAGAAAGATTACTTGTGAATAAACCTTGTTGGAACAACTAGCTAAAAGCAATTAGCAGGGCAGCTAACAGCAGCCCTGGTCAGTGGGAAGAGCCAGACACAAACATTGCCAGTAGACAGCACCCACCAAGAGTGGCAGCAAGCGAAGGACCATTTGCAAACGGGGCTGTGCCTGGCTGTGAGGGCTACGAGCAGGAGCAGCTACTGCTAGCAATGACCAGGGCAGTCACAGAGGCCAGCCAACTGCCTCAGGAGACAGGTAGAGCTCAGGGATGACGCTGCTCTAGAATAACCATCCTACTACTGAGATGTGCTCGAACCTGGATCAAAACCCATGAGTAGGATGCAACAAGAAGAGGATGGCTATGGCTGGCACCAAAGCACTGATCTTTCAGAGGTCTCTCTTGGCTACTCTGGAGCAAACAGGTACCTCCAGGGGGAATGGGATCATGTTTCCTTCTCTTGTTTGACTTTCTTAGGTTGGAAAGAAGTGACTGGAGCTGAAACATGTGCTGTAGAAGTGCAGTTACAAGTTAAATTTTATGTAGGTCAAAAAAGAAAATAAAAAGCACTATTAGTCTCATGGTCTATACTTTAAAGACAAACTACTGGTGGAAAATTTGCTTTCAATTTACTTACCCTTATTAGATTCAGATCCTGTTATTTGCACATGGTTTGCCAATAGGTGGTAGCTACCGAACTTTGGCTTCTGTTTCTTTGTTCTGAGGAACCCTTGGCCACACTAGAATCAGATGACTCGGATACAGTCTTAAATGGGCAATAAACCCAAACTCCACAAAACACTTTCACTCAGGAGAGTAGGAGACATCTTTGTACCAAGTATATTACTTGTAAATAGAAATGAATATATATATCCAGGCATATCTCTACTTTATTAATCTGCATTCCGAGATACCCCTAATTAATTAGATATTGTGTTAAGGTTTTTTGCAAGTTTTACTCAGTCTGCTACTCAGATCTGCATTGTGGGACTTTTTGAAGAATGGGATATGGCATGACTTGAAGAAAGGAGAGGTTCTATCACGAGGAGTTTGTAGGATTTGCTGGAGAATTTCTAAAGAACTAGACATTCATGTCATTAGCAATAATGTTTTGCACTTTTCATACAAAGATCAGAAACAGATTGGCAAATATTAAATACTTGTGTTTCACAAGTATCCTTCTCTCTTTGAGACACATATCTGACAGACTTGAAGGATGAAACATGGAGAAGTGACGTGACAGGCTAGAAGGCGATACCCTGCTGAGAGGTCAAGTCCATCCATTTCTGCTAAAGCTAACAGGAATTTGAGGTTGTTTTGCAGGACAAGAGTATGCACAGCCATACTACCGGTGTCCTGCTCTGCTCACAGACCAGCAGTGATTCTTCATTGCAATACTGTCTTATGTCTGTGAAGGGACAAAGGGACTTCATGAAGGAACTTCAAACAAACCTCTGTAGTTTTGTAATATTTGTATCTCAGTGGCCTGTGTGGCATCCTTCCTCCTGGCAATGTTATGCCACTTATGCTCAAGGCTGGACTATTCTAGGAGCCAAATGAACAGTACTACAGAGTAATGGCAAAAATCCCCAGTTTTCTTTTGACTGGTAAAAATATTGTCAAATTCAACACTGAGCTGCAGACTGCATCTTGCTCTCTTTTAAAGTACATGGAAAACAGCTGTGAAGCATAAGCTGTCAAGATTATGGGGTGTAAGCAATTATCTTCTATCTTGACTGGACTGATGTGGGTTGGGCACGCTCGCTTCCATTGTAGTCATGTCATTTCTAGATGAAGTCGCAAACCGGTAGGCAAAAGCACATAAAAGGTGTGATTCAGTGTGGCTGCTGCTGGATGTCACAGCATCTGCCATACTGACCTCCGCTCCGTGATAAAGCAAGAAAAAGAGAGTTCATTGATCGTTTAATGCAATGCTGGTGTGTCAGGGCTCAGGGCTTCACAGACTCCACTGTGAAGCAAGTGGGTTGATTTCAAAGCTTCAGAAAAGCCTGACATGACTAAAAGGAAGTTATGAAATAACAAAAGAGAGAATTGCATTCAAAACTCCCAATTTAGGCATGAACAAAGGATAAAATCAACAGCAGTAAGCAGAGATATGCCCTTCGGGGTCTGTTGCTGATAGCACATGTGTAAAGAGGAGAGAAAGGCACACAAAGCCTCGCCTCCTGCACCCCTGCCATTTGAGAAAGGATCACATCAAAAAAACCCCACAGCAGCATGGTACGAGAAGAACGCACGCTTTTCTCACTGTTTTCCTTCTGGTGGGGGGGTCACATATATGTTGAAATATTTCCCTCCTCTAGCCACAGCAGCATAACCCCAAAAGAGTTTTATTTTGCTTCAGTGAAACAAGATAATTTATAGTAGCACAAAATGTCTCACATAGGTATAGCAGCTTAAAAAGTAGATTTAACCACGACAGTGGGAACTCTGGGCTTAAAGAACTGCATAATTTAAAAATTGAAGCACAGACTAGGCCTTGGGGTACACGATTCTAGGATGAAAGTACAAAGTATCTTTATTAATATTATAAAAATTTTTACCCATAGTTGAACTAAATCTGAAGTAAGCCGTTCCTCTGAGGCTTCCTCTGTCTGTTAGACTTCTGTTTGTTTGTAAAGTTTACAGGCTTCCTGGGTTTGACCAAAGCCAGTGCTACTGAAATAACTTGAGAAATGTTATCACTCTGATGTTTCTGAGCCAGCTAGGATTAGAAATGACTGGAAATGTTATGGAAGAGCCTGTTTTCATGAGATTTCCATCCAGATATCTAGACCAAAGGGGTTTCTTGCTCTGTGAACTCACAGAACACCTTTCCGTGC
Organism: Larus michahellis; assembly: GCF_964199755.1. Classification (NCBI taxonomy): domain Eukaryota; kingdom Metazoa; phylum Chordata; class Aves; order Charadriiformes; family Laridae; genus Larus; species Larus michahellis. The sequence continues at coordinate 155,891,270 of NC_133897.1, forward strand.
TCTTTGATGTAAACTCCTTGTTTCCTGTAAGCATAAAGAAAAGTCTCTCCTGCATTGTATCTATGCAAATTAGAGCAAGCAGATCAATATAAGCTCACCTTTTAAGACCCGACCTTTTGTTTGAACTGTTAACACCTGAAAGATGGAAGTTTTTCAGTTCTCAAAGCTGGGTATTACAGTTTGTTTGTTGAATTAGGAAAAGATTGTGTTATTATCTGTCCTTTCAGGATCGCGCACTAAGCATAGGAAATACCATATTCTTTTAATCCAACAGAAGCCAGAATGTACAGAGTTAAAGTCCTAACTCCATCCTTAGGGTACCTTGTTTTCTTTACACAATTACCTGTGGTCTCAGTCTGTTAGATGATCTCAGCTTGGCATTTGCAGCAACACTGAGACAATCGACTTAGGGATGAAGTTTCCAGCTTCAACTTGAAAGATCCCTTGTGTTTGTGGATTCAGGTCAGACACTTAGTGTTGCCTGAACCTAATTGCTGTTTGTTTTTGCTTTGCATTGTCTTCTGAAAGGCAGTCCAAGGAAAGAGGGAGGCCTGGGAAAAACAAACTGGTTTGCAGATCAAAATGGCTTCAAACGCAGCATTAGGACCACCTCCAAGTTTAAACAAAGATTTGGCAGAAAGGTTATCTCTTTGCTCCTCAAACCTCCCCACTTCCTGCAGAAGTCCTGCTTTTCTCTTTTCAGGCCAAGACTGCTATTACCTTACTCTTGTCTCCCATATCAAGTTCAGCCTGATTATGCAGGTGATGCGGCCCTACTTTTCCTCTCTTTGCCCAGTTTTGCCCCAGAGTTTTGTTTCTCAGTCCCATACAAGGAGACTGGGTGACTTGGCTGTTAGTGACCATCATTTAAGTCACAGATACCATAGTAACCACCTATAATTGTCATCTTTGATTAGCAAATGCATAGTCATGCTCATCCCTTTCCTGAGGCCAAGCAACCCCCTTTTTAGTTTTGGGCCTCCTTTAAAATTTGGGTCAGTCTGGCAAGCATTTCTAAAGGCTTCAGGCACCACTGAAAGGACAACGCCATTAGGATACGCACTTTGTGTTTGAATGTGTGTTCACATAGCAGCGTTTCTTTTTAATGTTTTAATGTACTATAACAAGTGTTACCTGGATATGTATTATAGGCTCATATTGCAAACTGTGTTGACTCAAAATTTTATTTGACTTTATACCTAGTAAATAACTCTTCTTCTGAGTTTAATCGATATGGTGAAGATCTTTGCAAGACATTTGAATGTTTATAAATGATAGTGTACACTATTGAGACACTCATCTCAAGATCGACATGTCTCATCAGAATAAGCAGATGGAATACCTAGACGAAATGCCTGAGACATCTTGTTATCATAGAGTAATGGGTTCCTGCAGGTGAGCTGCTTGGTAGTAAATGTTTGTGCGCATACTTGTAACTAAGACATACAGTGGGCTGACAGAAACGAGATAATGTCATTAGTTCCCATGAACAAATGACAATTATTTCCTAATTCACCTTTCTTTTGCCGTAACTAAATCTACACATGTGGGCAGTTACCATTGCTCTGATGATACACAGCAACATCTGAAGCTGTCATGACTTGATCATATATCATTTTTCAGTTAATTTAGCCTCTGCTACAAGGGTTTCATAACCTCTCTTTTTTATTCTTTCACAGAGATGAACAAAATGGATTTGAAGTGCGACTGCAGTTGCTAAAGTCTCCCAAAATTCATATAATAACGATCTTCATCATAAGAAAAATAAAAATCCCTGGCTGAAACAAGTGACAGTTCTACAGCCTTTTGTGAAGAAAGATCTAAATCAAGTGAGTGTGACTGTCTGAAGGCGCTAAAAGAAACTGGGCAATTTCACAAAGTGGATTGGAGACATTGCTTACTTAAGTGAACTCAGCTTGTGATTAAAACAGTGAAGAAAGAGTATCTGGAGATCTCAGTAAATCTTTTCGGAGTGAGTTCTGTATGCAGACTACAGTTATGGCAATAAACAGACTCCATTCTGCCAAAGCAGTATAGCAAGCGAAAACTGATCTCAGACTTTGTGTAGGAACTCGAGGTAAAAATTATCACCATGCAAAGTAATGACCATGAACTTAGCTGCAAGCTGGTTTTCATGCTGACAGCAAAGACTGAAGAAAAAATCAGTGGCAGGATCAATGCAGCAGAACAGGAACACGTAGTGACAGCAAACCACTCATGAGAAGACTGACTGACTGCACCTTAGAATTAGCTCTAAAAGGAAACGAGGAATATATTGCTCTACAGGGCATTACAAGTAAAACGTCAGCAGGCTGGGAGATCTACCCACACATTTTTCTTAAAAAAAAATAAATAAATTGCCCAAAGTTGGTAGTGAATAGCAAATGTTTTGCCAAAAATGCAAGGAAGCAGGTTATCAGCACATGAATAAGAGACAAACCACATTACGGCCACAACCTTCTGCGAACTGAAAAGACAGTATGGGTATGGCGCAGGCATGACTCCCTCCCTTGTTGGGCCATGTCTGTTCAAGCCACTTTCACTCTGCATAAAGAGACTCTGCAAGCAGAACATACACAATTTAAGAGTACAAAGTATTATTTAACGCATAAGACGGATAACTAAGGGTAGTAAGCAGCCATAAATGTGCTCATTACCACTTATAAGACACCCGATGGTGGCCTGGCAGTCACCACCCAAGGGAAGGCCATCCTCCACCGCTGCTAGGAACAGCAAGACCCTTGATGCTGTTCAGTTGTCACCTTTCAATTCCTTGCTTTTTTCTTGGGGCCTTATGCATCTCACCTCAGTATTGTTCCTCTTAAAGCCTCTTCCTCAGGCATTTCAAAGGAATGGAAGTACTGAATTGCAAAGTTAATCTAGCTTTATATAGAGCTTTGCTTTATCAGTGTCATGCTATATTGATAACAGTAAACATATAACATGGGATTTATTAATATGTATTATTTTTGTATTATACGCACTTTTTTGTAATAAATATGTAAATTGGTAATTACAGACTTATTTAATAGAGTTGAGGAGAAGTAGGCATCACATATTATCATCTCTACAAATGTAATTGTAAACTACTGATAGTGAACAACAAAATGCCTGATAATCATCATTTTGGGATCTAGAAACAGTTACTGTTTTACAATAGCAACACTCATACGGTGTCTTACTGACAGCTGAGATGTGTCCCCCAGCAGTTTTATTAACTGCAACGCCGAAGCTTCATAATGGATTAAATCCTATGAGCTGCTCAAACTGCATATGAATGGTTAAACCTTTCCTTCAAACTTGCTTTCCTTTTTGAGACATAAAATTCATTGTGGTCTTCTTTGTCAACTCTTTCAAGGGTTGAGGGATGCCTTTAACCAATTTTCTATGCGACTCTTCCAATTATAAATTCACATGCTATCATTGCTGATTGTTATTGCTCTTAGAAACACTCTGATTCCAGCAAGAAATTGCCACACAAAAAAAAATATTTAAAAATCTTTTTGATTAGTGGATAACTTCATCAAATGAAAAACACAATCAAGCAGTCCATTTTTGTCAATGAGTTATCTCCGTGACATATTAATTCATGCAGAAAGCCCTTTATTCTGTGGAGTTTATTCAAAAATAATTATCACATCCTCGTGAGTCAACCTGTCTAAATGCAGATACATTAAGACAGACGGTCTTGTAGCCTGCAGTTTGTGAGACAATTTTCCCTCGGTAGGTGGGCTGTTCTATATTGTTACTGTTTTAATATACCATTCTTTTATTCCAAAGAAACACCACTCACCACTTTGATGTGATTAACTTCTACAAATATTTATTATAGGAACAGTGATTAAGTTTTGGGCCCAAGACAGGTATAAGTGTCCTCTAATCTATACCATTTTCCTTCAAGCTAAACTGTTCCCAAGTTCAATCATAATATCCACTATCCCCTTCCTGAACATTGTTTAACCCCAAAGTCTTTCAACTCTAAACTACTTAAGTATTAGCACCACTTAAGTAGTCCATCCCTTTCAAACATTTTTCCAGTTCTGGGAATGTGAGGTTTTTATCGCTGCTGAATTTGTAGCAAAGATCCATTCCCCAGCATGGACATAGTCTACAGTGAGATTACAATCTCTGATATGAAAATCCTAAATTACATTTATATGTTTCAAAATCTTGACCAAAAGATTTAATGGATTTATATTGGGGCATTATTGGATAAGTCAAGTAATTTTTTCCTTTCCTTCACTGTGAGCGGGTGGGGTGGAATATACTCTTTGGGTGTGTACAGCTGCACTGCTTACAGTGGAGCCACTTTTTGTCTGCCCCATGCTAAGAAGAGGGGATCTGGCTGTATTCTGATGGATTAATTCTGTTTTAACACCAGGATGAATGAAAATGGAATTTGGCTGCGTAACTGTTAACAGCCCAATGTATACAGCTGTCATACAAGCCCCGCTGACAGAAACGTACAGATTTCCACCGGCAGTCAAGGAGTTTGGGTCAGATCCTTTATTCTCTGAGCTATTACATGTTATCTCCTCTCTACCTCCTGGGCCCCAGTTTACGTGTGACAACTCTTGACTTGCGGACAGTGAGAGTCCCATTGTTTTCCACGTCTCACACCCTTTTTTCTCAACACAGCCGATTTCCCTAGCAGAATTAATTCCAGCTTTGTTCTACAAATGCTAGTCACTTTCCTTAGTCACTCTAGGCATTGTGCCAATGAATTCAGACTAAACAGAGGATATTAATTTTACTTTAGCATATATGTATTGCACAAAAGCTGGGATGCATAAAGGTTTAGTTCCAAGAACTACAGTAAAACAGTTGTGTAAGCTTTCAAATTTGAACGTCAGTGATAACTTGCAGAGGGAATTAGAGGCACTTAAGAGGAAGCCCTCTCAGATTTTCTTTTTCTAGTGAATAAATACCATAAGAAGGTGGGCTGTGAAGTATGACTCCTTCACTTGAAGAAGTGGATGAGATCAAATTAACCTTGGTCTACTACCTTTTGAAATTGCGTATGCCTGTGGTTTCCAGGTGTGGGTTGCGGGAAGGTGTTGAACTCTGTCCTGAGGGTGCTTAAGACATTTTGCATCAGTGAGGGGGAAGACTCTGGCTGCTGGAATCTGAATGCTACCAAAGCATTTGTTTAAAAATAGTTACAATATTGGGAAAAGTGAAACAACATCCTCGGCTCATGGAAATAGCCTTGTAACCTGTGCAGCTGACCAATGTATGTTGCCTGAGAAAACTGAATGTCTGTTAATGTTTTCTAGGAACTGTCAATCCAATCAGTAGATATAATTTGCCAAATTAGGCTGTATGTTATGAACTCCCCTTTTCTTTAGGGGAGAATACTAGGGATTTTACTCAGGTATAACTTCAGTAACTGTACCTCAAGTAATAAACATTTTCTTAAGGCAGACAGCTTAACCATTTGACTACTGTATTCTCCTGAATAATGGCATGAAAATACCAGAGTCCAGGACAAAAGGAGGTCTTGCACCTTATGTTTGTGGAACTGATTGGATTTCCTTAATTGCTCACAGGCGTTATTGTTGTGGCTCAGCAGAAACTGTTCATACTTTATCTCTAGCAAACATATGAGAAATGCCATCCTAGGCACCCACAACTCCTTGCCAGTGTTATCAGCTGATTAACAGCACAAAGAAATAACAAACTTCAGCCCAAAAGGCATCACAGAAGTGAATGAGTTAACCACTTACAGAGCTGATGAGACTGGCTGCTAGAGAAAAAACGACTTAATCCAGTTTAAAGGTTTTTTTATCTAAACTGAAACTGTTAAAGGAGGATTTGCTTCCTTGAAGATGAAATAGTCATGTCTAAGATGTTACTCCTTACGCTTGCAAAGACACATCTGTTGTTACATTTGGTGAACTGTTCTGGCTTAACTGACCAGCTGTACAGGAAATAAACGTGGGGATCTTCCTTGAGAAAATTTGTGCCATGTGTAAGGCTGATTAATAATGAGAAGACGACTAAAGTTTTTCAGCCCCAAGCTTTTACCACTGATTCAATGTTCAGGGAAGTCTGCTGCGAGTTGGGTGAGTTTGAACAGGGCGTTTAGAGAGGAAAAGCGATGAGCACATCCAGTTGTCCTCATGTGTTTTATAGAAGCACAAAGGAGAGAGCGACATTTTCTCCAACCAGGTACATCTGGGAATGAACCAAGCATCCCAACTGTCCCTGAAACTTTGCCAGTGAAGGGCAGGTTTCCCCTCATCAGGCGCGCTCAGCTGCACTGCGGAGCAGCAACGTGCACGGTCCCCATCCACCTGGAAGCGTTGATCCTGCTGGCAGGGGATCTGCGACCTGGCACCAGGAACTAAAGTGACGCCTCTTAAAAGTATAGGCACAACCCTGTGGGGACAAGGTACAGAGACCCATGAGTTAACTGGCTAGATTTTCCAGTCATAAATTCAGCTGGATATTTAAATGCTAAATATGAGAAATACAGAAGGCATGATGAGGTGGAGTGGGAAGGTGCCGTCCTCTGCCCTTTTCCACCCAACCCAATGGTGTTATGTTCTTCACAACTTCTCCCCCCCTCCAAGAGTCATGCTCCTTCTCTTGTCTTTCTGTAACAGGCTCTCATTGCCTGCCTTGCTACCCAGACATGTCTCCTTTACCAGTCTTCTCCTGTCCCTTCACCCCCAGTTTGTTGCTGATCTCCACCCATATCCAGTGACCTCATGAGCCCGGGACCACGTAGGCATGTTCCACCAGTTACAGGAACTGCTTCATTAGTTCATGTCTGAACATTTTGCCCTCTCTGAAGAGGCATAACACCATGTGAGTCAATTTTGCGGAAATAAGTCTTACATATCAAATCTTTGCTTAACTCACTTGGTGAGGGATTGGTGGGTTTATTAAAAATATACGATTAGAACATGGAGAATCTTGCTTGTCTGTGGATAGTGATGTAATGTATGCAGCTGTGTGGCTTACTCCAGGGCAAAGCTAAGGGAGAACTGTTACGAGCAGTACAACCCATATTCTGGAAATGGAAAGCCAGAGTGAAATGAGGGTTTTTACCCATCTCAATTTGACAAAGCTGATTTCCTCTTTGTGGTCCCATGCACATAGAGACAGGGTTCATGGGCCTGCTGTGGCTTCTTTTCAGCTCTGTCCTTGCAACAGACCTTTGAATGCTTTGGTCTTTTGATGAGCTTCACTTAATCTATCAGGTCACAGAGAAGGGTTATAGGGTTCAGCGACCAACTGTGAACCTGTGCTGAAGAGCCTGCAGGATGACACATGCTGCATCTGCAGTCTTTCCTCATGGGCTCTCTCTGTTTCAGGGAACTGAATGAACTCAGTGAATTCAATGAACTGAGTATCTTTCCCATCGCGGTACCTTCCCATCTGGTTTTGTAGAGGCAACCTAGGAAGTACATCTACTTCTCCGTATCTTCAGTAAATAACTAGTCATATATTCAATACTAGTTTGCACCACTGCTCTTCAGTGCCTTTGTGAGAGCAGCTTGATGCTCAGCCTACAGCAGCCTTTTCCCACCTCAGGTTTCCCATCCCTGCTGCTAACATATAATGGAGTAGACCGTGGCTCACCCAAAGAAGGTAAATCTTGGCAACACCATGGTACAATTCCAGTGGCTGCCAGTGGTGGTCTATACTGTTACCACATTGGTGTTGATTTGAGGCAGGGAGCCGTGTACTGCATTTAAGGAGTCTGGCTCACTGGTGCATTTCTGCAAAACCTGTGCTGTGCCAGATAACAATAACAACAGTGTTACACTGCAGTGACAAAGCTGAAGAAAGATCAAATTCTACATCTTAAGCTCCTCTTAGCAGCTACAAAGGTATTTACAAAGTTGAATGACCAAGACTTCTTTGTGATATTTTTTGTTAATCATCATGGTGGTTTTTAGAACACACTCCTGCATCTATACAGAGTCCTGTTGGAGTATGTGGGACTCTGTGAGATGAGGAGCTTGTGTGCAGCCAGCTCGGGTGTTGTGCAAATGTCATGAGGGAATGCCAGACTTAGTGCTAACGTTGTCCAGGTGTCACCCAAGCATATACTCGATCTGACTGACAAAGCAAAGGGTCACCAGAGGTGAGAGAACAACCAAAGACGTCGCGTCTCCTTGTAGAAGTACTTGGAGGTTGTGGATGAGGATTTCAGACCTCAGGTGTGGGCTAACTGGCACTAATAAGCTGCCAATCCCCAGCAAGGTTTTTGTGAGAGCCAAATGCCTGTAGAAATCAGTTCTGCACACTGCACTGGTAGGAGGGTTAGGGGTGTATGAAAGTTTCTGCAAAGAACACCCTGATGATAGTTGGGTAGATGGAAGCCAATGCAACAAGTATGTTGATGTGTGTCTAAATTTGGATGGTTCTTTAACTGAAACTGTGGGGGTTTTCAGCCAAAATAGGAAAATGTGCATTCTTTAGCAATACCGTTTGAAAAGAAGAAAGGATACAGAAAAATAGAAAAGCGTCTGCTATCAGCACTGACATTTGTGACCATTTCACTTGGTCATATTCAATTTTCTGTCACACTGATTGAATACAAATGTTTTGAACAGCCTTTATTTTTATTCCTTGAGCAACCATGAAGGAATATCAGTCCTAGTTTGTGTTCAGCTCCATTATGTTTCTCAGTTGTGTCAAAGTGCGATACTTGTAGAACACCTGGCAATATTTAGTGAACTACAGTCCTTACGCTCTGCTTTTGGCAGAGGAACTGAGTTTTTCTTGCTCAATCCCACCTAAACCTGTAACTAACATTTCAATATTTCTTCTCCTACTGCCATCACACTGATGCTGCCTCAAATATTCCATAAAGATAGGTGCAGGTATATTACCTTGGAATTGGTCTTGGAAAACTTGTGCCATTTTATTTGCTTATTGCCTGGCAGCATTGGCACCAATCAGGAATAATAGTCATTCTGAGCAAAGATAATGTATTAATATACAGCAAGAGTGTTGTGAACTCAGCTAAGTCCTTCTCATGTCAACTTCAAAGATCTTTGCATTGATGAAAATGTGATCTGTCACCAAATACAGTCATTATTTTACATGAGTTAATTGTTACGACTACCTTTTTCCTTAGAGGGAGGGAAAGGTGAAGGGAAAAATTCTTTAAGGATCTGTGGAACAAACCAAGATGTATAGAGTCATGTATTGACCTTGCACAAACAAAGGCAGCAAAAGAAACAGATACAAATAACCACACGGGCATGTCAAGCTCCTTATTACCATGCAGCACTTTTGCCATCACAGTCTGCAGACTGAGAATAAATCCCATGTCAGCGTAGGGCAGAAGAAAGCGATAACTTGCATCATAAGATATGAGAAGTCAAAGTGAAAACTTGGTTCAAAGTGCAAGGAGTAACTTCTACTCTTCTAATAGTATGGACATTGCTATGCATAGAGTGGGACAAGGCCATGTAAAACACATTGTAAAAAATGAAAATATGAATTTCCTTAACAGATAGCTGCCAGAGACAAGAGGCTAAATGTGTCTGCGGTGCTGGGAAGGGTGGGAAAGGTAGAAGTGCCTGGGAGGACTGCTCACTGTGAACATAGTGTGACTTGCAATAGACAGCAGGGTGCTTCGCCCCAATGAGGCATTGCATTGAGTTTTGTCAGCTCATTGGTAATGTATCAAGATGCCTTAGTGCCAGTCTGCAGTGAAAGTGATGCAAAAGCCTGACTCATCTGATAAAAATGTGTCAAAACTTTCCAGAAAGGATGAATGCTTTAAATTATGTATTTTTTTGGAAAGAAAAGGAAAGGAAGTGGGTAGCTAAAGAATCTGCTAACAGACAGAGGACATTTCACTGACTTTTGTTATATCATATGACAGCTTTTCTGTGGGTTACATTTCACAGACAGTGAGGCTTTTCTATGGGGAGCAAAAATTCAATTCTCATTTTACAGTGACTGGGACATCTTTGAAACTCCGTCTGTGATCACAGGTATGACCTTAGCTCCAAAGCAATCCTGATAGGCATACCCTTAGCTGAGCACTGAGATAAAGAACTAAGAGCGTCGGCAGAGTGCTGCACTCTTACAACTGCTATGACACTTCTGTGCCAGCAACAGGCCAGTGTGAGGGAGCTTGACTCTTGTCTGTTGTTTACTCTGGACTTAATTTCTGGATTTCAAGTTTCTGGTGGCCTTTGTTCAGATTCTTAAGCACAGAATTATTCTAAAATAAAGAGGGGGCCAAACTTGGACTTGGAAGGAGAATCTCTGGCAGTGTTTGAAACATATACAAAAGCATGAGGTTTGGCTAACCTTGCTGAGATGCTGTTGCACAATTGTGTATGTCAGAGATCGGTAATTAGACCTCATGCGGATCCTGCTATCTTGGTGGTCTTGAGAAAAACATAGATTTTTAAGTCATGGTAGTTTTTAATGCCAACGAATAAGTGTCTGCTTATTCAGATAATGCTACTGCAATTCAGTTTCAACTCGAGCGAATGCTGGCAGGCACAGTCAAGTTTCTTGCAGACCCTGACTATGTCTGTCAGCTGTGGAGTCAGAATATCACAATCACAATGCAATGAGTGATTCCCTGTCTTAAATATTACTGCCCTTTCTACTTCGGAATGGAACAACTTAAAACACCCCTCTCGTGTAAAGAAGTGTTGCTACTTACACTTTACACAAAAGTAGCTGAAGCACCATAGATTCAAGTCAAAGTCTTCAATAATGGTTAGTTATCTACATGTTTCGAAGATTAAGCATAAATAGTTTTTCCAAGGTCACACAAAAGTCTCTGGTAGACTGGAGAACTGAACCCTGGTACACTAAGCCCTTGCCTGCTGGATGAAAGCACTCTTTCCATTAATATCCTAGTCTTCCCAGTAGACTGTGTGTTTTACTAGCTCTTCTCCCATTCTTTCATGGATAAAAAGGTGCAGTGTTGTCTTCTGTTTAGAAGTAATTAACGCAAAAAGTCTCTTATTGAGGAATCCCTGAATGTAAAGCCTTTTAAACCTCTCCCAACTGTTTTCACCTGATTCTTCAATATTGATTATCAAAGCTGCAGTAAATGGAATAACCATCTGACAGAACAGCTTTACTACCCTCACTGCTACACAAAAAGAGAAGATCTTATATCAGAAATGGAAACTATTTAATTTCTTGTTGGTGCAAGTCTATGATGGCACTTTCTGTTTCACAGTAGACAGGCCATTGTGGGCACCAAACTGCTCAATTAAGAAACACAAGCATCTCCAGTGGGTGATTCAGCTTTGAGACAGTTGAAGTGCTGCCTGGAAACACTCGTTCCTTTTCTCTACAGAAGACTCAAAATCCTAATTTTAATTGCCAAAGGGTAAATGGGATGAATTCTCCACTTAAAGCTACACTTTGATTTTTTTTTTATGTTCCTGAATATACTGTAAAATTTGCCCCTCATGTGTCTGAGAACACTATTCTCTGTCACACATAGATAAACCCTGTGTTCTGCTTAACTTGGTTAAAATTGTGGGTCATCAAATATTACAGATATGTGGGATGCAGAAGTATTCAGATTTAGCCCCAAATCCCCTTTCAAGAGAAGTAATTTTATTCATATAACTACCTGCATTTGACATATATTTGATGTTCTTGCATGCTTAATACTGACTATTATTCAGAATCATAATTGCAACTGAGTTATTAGAAGGCTCGGACTTATTTAGACACCAATATGTGCCTAAAAAGTATAGTGGAAAAGGTTTAAGTGCTACAATCTGACAAAAATATTTTAGAGCAAAATATTAAAAAATTATCTGGAAATGTCACAACGCAAAGAATAAGCCAGGGCTAATTATCACTCCACAGACCTTGCTTAAATAGAAACTGTTGTCAGATTTTTAAATGAATGACAAATAAAGACAGTGTGACAAACAGAAATCAAGAGAGTGAGAAAAGGAAGAGAGATGCAGTGGAGGCCCAGAAGAGCAATGCCTATATTGGTGTGGATTAGTGCCCTCTAGGAACAGACGCACAGGATGAAACAATTGGTCTCGAGGATCCAACACCCACACTGATTGCCTTTTGGAGAGTTATTTGACGTTAGCTCTAGTTTGTCCCCGTAGCACCCATAATGGTCAGAGAAGATCATTCCAGGACGTCCTCTTCCTATCCAGTCCAAAATGAATGGAATTTGGATCACTCTGTCTGAGGTTGCTGCACAACAGGAACCAAAGTGCAGTATGAAGAAAGGATGGGACTTGCTTCAAATGTATAAATCTGTTACAACACGAAATGCTAATGGATGTGCACCATGTGACATGCGGGTGTGCCATATAGAATGATCTTACGAGGAGGTAACTTCTGTGTTTTATCTCAGCAGTCTGACACCAGCTTTATGAGGAAATGACAGTGGAAGAACGAGTCTGTTCTATTTCAGAGATACCCAGCAATGGTAAAGCTGTACTCTTGCTAAACCATTACCACAGAGAGCACTTACACCAGTGTGCTTTGAAAATCTCCCAGCAGATCCTCACTAATACACAGAATCACAGAATCACAGAATGGTCGGGGTTGGAAGGGATCTCTGGAGATCATCTAGTCCAACCCCCTGCCAGAGCAGGGTCACCCAGAGCAGGTTACACAGGAACGCGTCCAGGCGGGTTTTGAATTTCTCCAGGGACGGAGACTCCACCACCTCTCTGGGCAGCCTGTTCCAGTGCTCTGCCACCCTCAGGGTAAAGAAGTTCCTTCTCATGTTTAGATGGAATTTCCTATGTTCAATTTTGTGCCTGTTGTGACATTAACACGCAGTGCTGTGTAGCTCCTTTGAGATGTACGGGGTAGGAGAACCCCCTCGCCCAGTGGCCTACCTGCCTCATGTTGTCCCTGCCCTGACAGGAATGCACCTGCGTGGTCTCTCTGTTACCTGAAATAAAAGCCCTCGAAACCAAAAGTAGTTTAGAGAGGAGATATTGCTTTATTTGACGTCGGGTTCTAGGGGGAAAAACCCACAAATCTAGCACACCTTACCAGGGATACTCACCCATTATTTATACACAAAATATTCTCATAATTCTGCCTACCTAATACATAACTCTACCTAGGCTTACATATTCGTTAGGATGACCGAATAATCTTTTTGCACATGCGTATCAAATTTTGCTGCATTGGCAAAACACTTCTGTGCAAGCGTGAGTGTCTCGGTGGTCGTTTGGGTAAGGAGACCCTTTCTCACGTTATCCTTCTAAGGTATTGAGTCATCTCAGGACAGTAAAAGTTTGCTGTAAGTTTGCCAACTTCTTGGATATAATAGGGATGTTCTCTGAAGTAGCCATAACTCTATCCTAATTGGTATAATACTGAGTCCATAACTGAATACAGGCACTGATTTTGCTCAGAGCACACAATTGTTTTGGGAATTTGCAAATGGAAACATCAGACAGGGATAAAAATGGGAACATTTTATTTGGAATCATCTTATTTTAAGACATTTTCCCCAAGGCAAAACATGACATGACAGGTGAGAAAGAGTTGCCCTTGGGATCCATCTCCTCTGGTGAGAACACGTCTTAAAAAAAAAAGCTCAAGCTAACATTTTGGTTTGAACCTTCAATGTTTAATGCTCACTGTGACCTCTAATGCTGGAATACAGCTGGGACATGAGAACCACAGCACTGCTGTCAGTACTGCATGAGCTGTTATGGAGAAGGGAACAGAGGTTGCTCAAACTCTGCCAACAAATATAGCACAAGGCTTGTTCTTGTGTGTGCCAGCATTTCCTTCCCACAGCAGAGAATCCTTGTGAGTGGGATAGGAAAGGACCCGGAGAGGTTATATTGTCCACACACCTCCCTCTCTTTCCCACTCCAAAATCAATGTTTTCTTGCTTTGTTCACTTCAACTGTGTTACAGGCACCAGGATATGTCGGGTTGTGCAATCTTTTCCACAGGGAAGCAGGCTGCAGCTCCGTACTGATTTAAGCCTGGCTCCTAGTCCTGCCAATGAAGGATCACTCCATTTTGTACGCAGCTGAGGAGCCCTTCTAATCTGCACGTTCAGCATGCAGCTGAGGTGGTTGAACAGATTTGGTCTCCTGACCAAGAGCTGACTGACAGTGAGGTTTGCTAACACAGAGAATTCACCTCCCAGGTTGACTGGTCAGGTTTACCTTGAAGGTGCTTCAGCATGGAAGAGAGGAATGCTTGGAAGGACTGGAGATGGGAGCAGGAGGTGAGAGCTGAATGGCAGAGTCTCCTGTGCATGTCTGTGACTTGACCTGAGCATCCTTTTATATCTTCCCCTAAGCTTGGTGCTACACTTCCATTGAGAAGAGGGGGCTGAGGGGAGACCTCATTGCCCTCTACAGCTACCTGAAAGGAGGCTGTAGAGAGGTGGGTGTTGGCCTCTTCTCCCAGGTGAATAATGACAGGACGAGAGGAAATGGTCTGAAGCTGCAGCAGGGGAGGTTTAGGTTAGATATTACGAAGAATGACTTTACTGAAAGAGTGGTCAGGCACTGGAACAGCCTGCCCAGGGAGGTGGTTGAGTCACCATCCCTAGAGGTATTTAAGAAACATCTAGATGTGGCGCTTCAGGGCATGCTCTAGTGACAGAGATTGTAGGGTTGGGTTTTTTTCTGTGTGTACAGTTGGACTCGATGTTCTCAAATGTCCCTTCTAACCATGAAGATTCTATGATTTCCAAAAAGCTGTGATGATGAGAAATTTTAGATGGATATCTACATTAGGTATCTCAGATACCTTCAAAAGATGTTTGTATTTTACTTCAGAATACTTTCAGTTGTGAGGATTAGGAGTGTAAAATACTGTTATCAGAGCATTAGCATAGTCTGTTCTGAAATTCATGCTTTTAGGCAGAGGTGCAAAGGTAGTCAGGTGTCTAACGATACACACTTGATGAAAGCTGATGGGACTTGGCCACCTAGACTGCTTAGGCAGTTTTGTAGACTCCACCTGTTGCATCTCTGTATTTAGGCCCCTAACTGCCTCTGTACAGCTGGCCCACACTGGCTGGCACTCTATGAACTAATATCATTGACATTTATTGACTGGAAGCCTTTGAATATTTTGTTTGTGTAGAGTTTATTTGAGCAATACAAATTCCTATTTGGCAGGCAGTTCGTGTTCCCTCCAAAGGGGCTTGTCTGTATTTGATAGTTCTGCCACTTTAACTACAGTGGTATAATTGAAACAGCAACACAGAAAATACTCGAGGGAACGGGTAATTATACTGGTAGCAAACTGTTTATATTGGCCTAGCATATTACAGAACGAAATAAACCATACCAAACTAACACAGTTTTCTATCAATATATTAGTCTAAGCAAGGTGTTTATCCATGTAGATTACCTGGTCTCAAGTCCTCTTTCTGACTGATTTAGGCATATTGGTATGATATAAATGTTACCAAGTTTAATACAGTTCCAAAGTGCGTGATATTTCCCTCTACTCCTCCAAAATCTCCATGGCTGGTAGGTCTAAACTCCCTGTTGATACCTCCTTGGAGTAGAGATCATTTTTGATAGATCTCTTTGACTCTACAGGCTGTGAGCGATGCTATGAACTCACTGTGGTGTAAATGAAGGTAGAGTGTGGCTCTTCCTTCTTATCTCAGTTGCTTTGATGGCATGGGGAAGATAAAGAACATACTGTTGCTTTTGATGCTCCATGTGAGGAAAGCAAAGAATTAGCACTGCATTACCCAAACCTTCCCCTGCAAACTACTTTGAACAGGTCTTTAAGTTGCTTTGATTATATTTTTGTTTCTTTGCGTCTGCTTTGACCTTAGACCAGCCAAATGCCTGGAATAGCTAGAAGATTTCAAAGAAAATATGGAAAGAGGCATCTCAAACAGAAGATTTTTTGCTGCCTGGATTTGTGACGTGTAGGGAATGAGCCTGTCTCTGTGCTACTGTCACCTCCTGAAGACCTGATATTTTGCCAAGAGGTTGGAGGAGACAAGCCAGCAGCAAGGGGAGGGACAAGACTGGCACACACAGGTTAATGGAGAAAATCAGACTACAAATGCAGGGCAAGAGCCAGGGCTGGCCGTCACACCTCCCTCCTAGGCTACCTGGGCTGCCTGTAAAATGATGCCCTTGGGTCTCTGTGTTCAGGTTGCAGCTGGCTCAGTAGCTCCCAGCACAGTCATCCAAGCCTCAGAAGATCCCTCTACAGGTATTTAATTCTTCCCATGCGCTCCCCAGAGAGCCAGATAGAGTGGAGCCAGGGCTAACGGCACTGGGAATTCCCCTAGGCATTGGCTCATAGGGTTTTTACCTTGCTCTGCTCCACCAGGCAATAGCTAAATCTGTTAAAAGGGTCAGTCTTGCCTTCTTGATGCCTAGATCCTGTCTTCAAAAGGGCTAGTGGCTCCTAAACCACTTACTGTCTTCAGTGGTGCCCATCCATCACCCCTTGCTGTGCTGAAGACTCCACATATCTGTTTACAAAATGTTCAAACAAAAAGGAATTTGGGAGCTGGCCTGAAATCCCTCCTGTGTGCTTTTAGCTGGCAGACCTGCACTTCTCTTTGTAGATTGCAAAATGTTTTATAGCTCCTTTTCTCCTTTTTTTCCCCACTTCCATTCATTCTTTCCCCAACTCCTTGCTCTCTCCCCTTAGATAACTATGGTCACATACCAGATTAAACCTCAAATGGCAAGTTTGGGGGTTTTCTTACCGTTATCTCCTGTGAACCACCCAAGTGCACCGAGTGATAAATTCTCTTTAAAATTTGCCCTACCCATAGCTTGGGATGTTTTTCATTCCACCCGTTGTACTTTACCTGCAGAGCCTGTAGCTGAGGTGTTACGTGATTTCAAAGAAAGCGAAAGCTGTATGAATTGCGAAATTATTTGATGGGAGAGAGGAAATGCTTCTGAATGTTTTCCACACAGGATGTTTAAATCCTTTTGAAATGAAGGGAAAGTCTGAAAAGCAACAATATCCCAAACTGAACTGGATCCTAGGCTATGATCAGACTGAGACCTTCATCAAATATCACCAAAGGAGGACTAGACTGGAACTGGATTTGACAATACGGGCAAAGTTGTGCAGGTAAAAGGTGAATCTGCAAGTTAGCAAAAGGCGAGTCGGTTCTCTAATAGTACCCAAAAGGTGGCTAAGACTTGCTGCTTACAGCATACCAGGAAGGTGTTTTGCTGCTGACAGTATGGCCAAAACTATCACACAGCAACATCACACAGAGTCACCAAATAACACTTTTACCAAGAAGTGCCCATTGCCCTTTTTTTTTTTTTTTTTTTAACTGCTGGGGACATTAACTTTCTTACAGTATGTTACTATTACATTACCCCATGAAAGCTTTTGCTGGTATGAAATATTAAGGTTCCCTCCTCTAGACTGCAGAATTTACATTACCCCTTTCTAAGTATTGAAAGAGGGAAACTCCTTCTGCACACCTGACTCAGAGCAAACAGTGGTTTCTTGTTGCTCCCTCCACTGCTCTTACCTCAGCGGCCAGTTTGCGTGAGGGCAGCCTGGCACGGTTAATTCTGCAGCCACCAAATTCTTTCTTCTCAAATGCCCACAGTGGCAACCCATCATCAGAGCAAGATGTGGAGCCTGCCTCTTCAGATGGCATAGTCTTACGGCTCAAATGGAGCTCTGTGGGTGGCCTGGACCCAGCTCTGTGTGCTGCCGTGTGGAGGAGTCAGAGACAAGGTCTGCCCTCGCTACTCCACCAGCAAGTAAAATAATCTGTGGACTTCAGGAAACTCTGTTCACGTAGGGAGGCAAGAGCAAACTCCCTTTGCTGGGAGTTGCTCCTCAGCTGAGATTCAGCCCTGCACGGAGCCTGGAGGATGGCCAACTCCTCTGCAGTCCTGGTATTGAGCAAATGGAGATCTCTCCTTTCTTCCTGCTACCCTGACTGCCTCCCAGGATCGATTCCTGTCTATCTCTCCACTTAAATCCTCCTCCTGCTCCCTTACTCCCCTTCTCATCCCATCCCCAGCCTCTCCCCTGTTGTCCTCTCTCCTTTCCCCACGATGCCTGACTCTTCCTGCTGGTCTGCTCCCCTTCCCCACAGTGGCTGACGTCCTCGGCACCAAGTGGAGATGGACAGCCACTGTTTGATATTCTTGTTGCCACATAACCACATTTCCATATTGTAAGGAAGCTTGCCAAAGTCCTGTTCCTCCCATAGCAAATTGAGAGCTATCACCAGCTGGTAACAGCTAGCAGATGCGACTTGCTGACTGGGAAATATTCCTGACAGCAGCAAGAAAGCTCAGATTATCAATCCTTGATATCACGAAAACTTTAAATCAAATCCGTTCCAGCATCTGGTTACTGATCAAAGCAAATCGTTTTCCAAAAAAAAAGGGAAAAAAAAAGAAAAAAAAGAAAAAACTTAATTATTTCCTGATAGGCTTAATAACCTGGAATTAAGGAGAGCGTTTATATCAAGTCAGGAGACTGACTCATGACCACCAGTGAAGTGTGAATCAAAGATCCCTCTTAAAGCAAGCTACAGTGACTGCCCCACAAAGGATCCCACCAAGCCAGACACAGGGCAGCAGCGTCCCCTTTACAGTCCTCAGCAAGTGGAAGGTCCCTGAGTTCATCCAGTTTAGCACAGCAGAAGAGACGAATACTCAAGGTTTGTGAATAGCTTTCTAGCCCGCTGCTGGCTTTTTTTCTCATTCATGATGACACATGGATAAGAAGTGTGGGTTGTTTCTGACCACCTCTCTACAAGGAAACTGGTGAGTGGTTGAAGACTGAGATTCATTCAGATAACAAAAAAGAAAATATTTTGGTTATTTTATGATTGTATTTAGGAACCCTTGCCACAGACTGGAGTCCTGTTTTGCTGGGTATGTACAAGCAGGTACAAGCAGGTACACGTACTGGAGAGTTTGTAATCTAAGAGGCTACACTTGAAGTAGATCTTCAGCCAGTGAATAGCAGCTCTGTCTCTGGTGTCTATGAGAAGTTCTTGATTGAACTCAGTAGAAAATTTCCCTGACATATGATGGAGGGGCAACATGGTGGCAAGGGATCCAGAAGTTTTCTGGTGGATGTCAGGAATAACTTCTTTGTACAGGTAATGCATGGGACAACCAGGAGTGACACACAGCCGGAGCGGCCGTTCACTAACAAGGAGGAACAGGCTGGTGATGAGGTAATCAGTGGTAGCATTGGCTGTAGTGGTTGTGAAGTGGATTGTGAACGTCCTGTAGTGAGTGAAGGTGGCCAGTAACAGAATAAAGACTCTGGACTTCTGTTAATCATACTTTGGCTTATCCAGGGAGCTGGCACATTGCAAACAGCTTTGCCACCCTCCCCCCCAACTACAAGAAACGCCAAATAGGAGTGATTTCAAGGAGGAACACTAAGCTGGTCAGGGGCTGGAGTGCTTGCCCTGTGAGGAGGACTGGCGGACCAAGGTTTGTTCAGCCCAGAAAAGAGACAGCTTTGGGGTCACCTGACAGCAGCCTGCCAGGACTGCTGAGGAGGTCTTCAAGAAGAAGGAGCCAGGCTCTTGATGGTGGTGCATGGCTGGAACATCAACTTCCTGTCTCAGCATTCCTGACCTCATCATGTATTTTTCTTGTAATTCTTTATCAGCATCCCAGTTTCACTCTAGCAAGATCAAATTACTGTTAACCTGCAAGGCTGCATATAATTCCATAATTCCACTTTTTGCTGTTCTGTGTCTTTACAACCAAGTTATTCTATTTTCTTATGGAAGTCACCTTGATCTGAAGCCTTCCGACAATATTATTGAAGCAAATATCCATTTTCCTCTTGTGTTTCCATTATTTATACATATGTCATTTATTTTTTCCTGATGACCTGTACATACCTTTCCAAAAGGAAAAGGAGCTTCAGTCTGGGTAGGAAGGTCCATGCAACAGCCGCTGCATAGTGTAGCCTGTAGGACATTCCCTGCAGTGAGTGGGGCTGGTGACTTAATTTCTCTCAGTAAATCTGTACCTGGATAGTGACTGTGTTTTCCCAAGTGCAGTTCAAGTCAAGAGCACGTAAAGATCACTGCATAGACACGAATAACAGTTGTTGGAAGCAGCTGCACAAAGAGGTTATTGAATGTTACTTAGATTTACTTCTGACACTAGTCAGGGAACAGAAAAAATATTCTGCCTCTTCCTGAGGAAGTGTTTAAATGTGTTTGCTATGTAGAAGCTTACTGGTTGTAGCAGTCAGCTTAAAAATGACTCATCAATAGTTTTTATTGAATACTGAAATATATACATATCAGTGACTATGTGCATATATATAGTCACTGTCAAAAGTGTTTATTGTTCTACAGATGCCAAGTATATTTCCCTCCTTTAACATCCATGCATGAGATCGGTGGTTTCCAATATCTGTAAATTAACATCTTTTTTACCCTACCCCAGAGTTTTTACATTTCTAACTTAAACGAATACAGTTCCTGGAGGGCAGGAACTGGGAAGAGTTATATTAATGGACATTCAATAAACTGTCCATTCATGACAGTTAAGTACTGGCTTACTCTGTAAAACATTGCAGTGGTTTGTAAAACAAAATCTTTTGTTGCACTATATTGTTTGCGTGCTGATACTTGAGAGATACTTGGGACGATACTTGGGAAGATACTTTGGAAAAACAATGTGTGATGTCGCTTTGCTTCTGCTGTGACCAAATCCGCTTAAAACAGCCATGATAATTAACTTTGGAAAGTTAAAACTGTTCATACATGGACTCACACAACGACCATGGAAACTAATGGGAAGACACTTATTGACTCCAATAGGGTTTGGATTATGCCTTTAGTCCTAGCAATAAGCATGGTGTCAGCAGCCTCTGTAATGTTTATGCCTTAAACAGGTGTAGCACAGTGAGAAGCTGCTTCTCTCCAGTTTAGGGAGGTATGCAGGATGTTTGAGAGGATCATATCCCACCCCATCTAGGTGCCATCACCTAATCTGAGGAGTAATGGCAGGGTGCATTTTCTGACACTTTCCATCTGAATTCAAGCTTTGCTCTAAATGGGGGCTTTGTTCGAGCATTCAGTGCAAAACAAATCTGGAGGTGTGTGCTCGTCTCAAATGGCCAACCACAATAAACTTACACCAACAGCTACAGTAGAAAACCTAGGAAATTTTCATAGACTCATAGAATAACATTCAAAAGCACCTCTGGGGGTCTCTGATCCTACCTGCCATTCATGGCAGGTCCAGTTATAGCAGAGCCGTGACCACTCAAGTTTCCAATATCTCAATGGATGAAGAGTCCACTCCCTCTCTGTGCCCCTCCTCCAAATTTGGCCACCCTTTGTGTGAAATTCTTTTTTCTAACATCTTACTCCTATGTTGTAATTTGCATCTGCTGCCTCTTATGCCATCCTTGTGCATCTCTGAGAAGAGTCTCATTTTATCTTCTTTATAACCTCCTATTAAGACAGTTGCAGAGAGTAGTAAGGTCTCTCTTGAGACATCTCTTCTCCAGGCTCAATAAGCCCAGCTTTCTCAACCTCACCTTGTATGTTGGGAGCTCCAGCGAACTGACAGTCCTGTGGCCTCTGTTGGACTCACTTCAGTCTGTCAGTGCCTTTCCATGATTGTAACACACGTTAGGGAAAAAAAAATAATACTTCTTTCCTCTTATCTGATGTTTTCTTTCCTGCCCACATTAAGATATATTAAGGATTATATTAAAGTATGTTAAGGAATGAATGTCAGTCTTTGTTCTGAGAAGAGCTGGTTGGGTAGGACAAATAATCCCACATACAACTACCTGATGCTCCTTGTAAGTGCAGAGCTCAGGCTATTCTCTGCCTTGGAAATAAAGCAAATTCATCAGAGTTCAAGCCTCTGAACACCTAAGGAAGGAAGAATTGTAGTGCATGGCTGCTCAGCTTTGCTCTTCAGCAGCTGGTGACAGCCGGTCACCATTATCTGCTCACACGCCATGTGCATTCATTGCATCCCCAGTCCTCGCCCTCTTCCAACATCACCTTCCCTCCCCACTCATCGCTGTATCCTACTCACTGATGCCTCAAACTTTTTCCATTTCCATGATCCCAGCCTTGTAAGCGTTCACATGTGAAGTTTGTTTTCTTTTTGGAAATTCTCCGATTCCTTTCCAACTTTCAGGCTATTTTCAAATTACTTCCCCCCTCCAATCAAAAGCGCTGTGACAGAGGCAGACTTTAGCAAGATGCTTTGCTTCCTTCATGCCTGGCCTACTTGGAGCTGAAAGGATGTAGCTGAATATTGGATATCCTCAGAAATCATCCAGTTACAGTGAAAGCTGTCAATCTACAAACCCTTGTGCATTCTCACTGTCCACACAATATATTATTTTTTGGGTTGTGAATCAGGTTCACAGCTACTTACAAGTCTCAGCTCTTTGTTGTTTGTTAATACTGTGTTTCCTTTGCTTCCCTGCAAAGCAGTGGGAGTCACCAGTAGCCTGGAACAAATGGCTGGGCAACCATGAGATGGAGATTGACTCCCAAATCCGGCAGGTGATAAAGAGGGAGGGGAAAAGAGGAGATAAAAGGAGCTGTGTCACATGAATCCTTTGTCCAAATGATTCCAAGTAGACTGGTATTACTCCCCATTAATGAAATGGCATGTAGTTTCAAGGCAATGAGAAGCCTGTGAATTTTAGAGCATTTCAAAAAATTGGCCTTAAATGAGAAGGGTTTTTACTTTAACTACTGCAGAGCTTTTGGTCATTTCTAGTTTAGTCAAAAACCCCCATGAATTGATGATGCTTTCAAAGCTACTGATAATTCTTCAGTCAAAAATCGTAAAATGGCTATTGCTTTTTTGTTTTTTTTCACCCGAAAAATGCGTATCAGGAGAGGCCAGCTGACAGCACCACTCAGAAAAAAAAAACCACATTACCTTCAATTTTCAGGTTAAAATTCCTTCATGCAACAGTTCAGCACAGTCCCAGCTGAGTCCTCAGTTGTGGCCACATACACACCTTAAATAGCATTATCTTGATGCTAGCTACCTTGTCTAACCTAACATGTATGTGCAACATTTATGTGCAGTAAGGCTGCCTTTTTTTGCAGCCCTCTTTTGAAACTGAAGCATCATGCAGCCATAAAATGTGTGATACAACTGCAAGGAAGGTGAACTGCAGTTCAAGAAACACAGGCAGGGAAGGAAGCAAAGGTTTCTGAAAGTGATATTTACTGATCTTCATTGCTTTCAGGCTGGAGTAACCTCACGTTTAGTGAGATGCTCTGTCAGTCTCCTTGGAGTGGTTTCTGACCCCCTGGTCCCCTTAGCCGCCTGATATTCCCTCTGCCTCCTGCCCTTGGAGATGGTCTTGTCATTACCCTCAACTCTTTATAATAAGCTGAAAAATATTAATTTTAAATGTTAATGAATTAGTTGACTAATCATTGACTGTTATGAACTTGAAGTTATTAAGCTGTACCACTGCCTTTGGTGTCATTTTGATGGACAAGGCTGAAGGACCACTCTTAAGAGTGGTTCAGCAGATCAGTCTCCCGAGTGAAAAACACAATGGCCACAAGTCCATTCCTCCCGAGGAAGGCAGTGAAAAAGCTGAATGCCTAAATTAGGCAGACTAAATAAATTACACTTTCTGTTCATTCATTGAGTATCTGCTACACTCCAAGGAGAAGAGAGCTTGGGTTAGGTATCTGCTACAGGATCCCAAAGAGAGGAAGGGCTGTTGGCTACATGTGTGAATTTCCCCATGGAAAAGTTTTAATTAAATGATAGTCTGCCTCTTATCTGCCTTCAGATGAGAGAGCAGCACAGTGGAAAATCCTGCATACAACAGATTCTCAGTCCTGACATTTCTTATTAAGTCAGACCACTAATGACTGATGCCTAGCCAATGAATCAAAGCAGTTGCCTGCACAAGGTATTAGATGAACTCAAGTTTCAAATAAGTAGTTAAAAAACAGGGCTTTTTCTCTATCATTAGGGGAGGGGGCCAGGGGGAAGAGCTAAATTTGCCAGGTAGCTCATTTATAATGAACAATTTGATTAGCTCCACATCTGGGTTTCCTGGCTTTTTTTCAGAGTAAGACAGCTGGCTTGTCTTGAAAGGGTGTTTTAATGCAGAGTTCTGTATTAATATTATGTTTCTTTTAGGTGTTGTACATTAATACTTAAAACATGCACTGCTGGCAGGCAGTATGAGCATGGCCTAGTTTTTTAATGCAAAAGATCACATTTCCAAATATTTTTTAAAAGTGCACATTACCACAGTTTCTGTTGTGAGAAGAGAAAGGAGGGGGGGATTAAATAAATAAAAACACCTGGAAACCTCCATTGTTGGTGTAGAACATACCCTGTTTGTACATCAATATCCTTGGCAAGTCATGTAAAAGGAGATGAACAGAGAGAGGGTTTTCTTTTTTCAGAATTTAATCAGTAAAATTGCAACAAAGATCGTAGTTTTTTAATACAAATTTCAACAGTAAAGGCTCCTGACAAAAAGCCAGAACAAGCAAGACTCTAAATGCCTAGAGATTGCAGGAAACAGAATGGGGAATAAATAAACTGGTCTTCACTCCTCACGTCATTTAAAGAGATTTGAAGTGGCTACTTTAAAAATAATATAAAGTTATGGAATAGAAACATGCATATCCTTTTATTTGCCAAATATGGTATGAGAAAACAACGGTGTGCTTGGAGCAAGAGATGCTGGGGGTTGCTTTCATAAGATCGAAGCTGCCACTGGGAAAATGTATGAAACAAAGCATCACTAGAGAAGTAAATCACAAATAACCTACAAAAGGAAAATTAGACAAAGATAATGACAGTCAGAAGAATTTTCAAAGTTGTGATGAGATGATTGACTCAGAATCTGGGAAGGTCTAGGACGTTTTGCCCAGTGACTTGTCAGGTTTACGTCTCCTCAGTCCTTCTGGCTCAAAATTGCAAGGTATTGTTGTTTTTCAAGGAAAAGTGTACATATAAGCCAGTTTTTGAGGGGCAATGACAAAGTTTGGAAGGTGAATTAGGCCAGGTGCCCCAGCAGCACACTTCAAAGTACAGGACAGCAGTTCAAGGAGAACACATAGAACACTTCTGATGCGAAGTCCAGAGGAGCCAAGGGCTTCAGGTGTCAACCACAACACAGGAAGAGCGTGGTGGACATAGGAGAAAACACTGTGGGGCTCGTCTTGTGCGCAGTGCCAGTAGTGAAGCCTGAGCTCAGTGGCAAACAGCAGGGGCAAACTATTTATTCAGGCAGCCTCAAGCAGTTCAAATCTATTGCAGATAGAAAGGCATGAATAAACCACTGTTTGGCTCAGTGCCGTGAATTTCTCTGTGTCGGAGGTTTGAGTTAAATAACTCGTCCAAAATAGGCTGCTGGATTTAGACAGTGTTTCCTTGTATATAAAGTACTTAGTTGAAAGAGAATTGAAATGGTAGGGCAAAATATGCCAGAGACGGACTGAACTTGCAAGTCTTGGTTGAGTATCCGACTTCAGGGTGTTCAAAACCAGACAATTCACTACTGTAGAAATAGAAAGTGCTGTTTCTAATACATCTATCTGCCACCCGTCACAAGTGCAGAACCTGCAACATGGATGTGAACACCAGCGATTCAGTTACAGGATCACTCAAGAAAACAGCTATCTGCTGGTGGCATTTTTCTTAATCTGAGTTTGGAATGTGGTACTGTAACCTATTTGCCTGTTGACACCTACTCATGAGCCACCAGAGCATTGTATGAACTCCTGCTCTGCAGCAGCAGAAATCCTGCCTTCGGCTTCGCTGTGTCAGAATTCTATCCTGTAAAACCAAAAATCATGACTAGCAACCATTGCTAACCAGGAGTGTTCCAAGTCCTGGTTTCTTCACCTGCTTTTGATGGTGACTTTATTTCTAACTTTTAAAAGTTCCTGCTTCTTACATGAAAAAGAGAACATCTGGCGCTTTCTTTTGCCTAATTTTCCCATTGTGGATCCACAATATAACTTCTGTCAGTTCTCAGACTATTAAAAATCCAAGGTATCATTTTTTCTGCCAGCTGTGGAAGATTCTGTTCTTCTAGCTTTAATCACACATTATTTTATAGCATGTTGTCTGAAAGAATGGTGGTACCAGCCATCTGTGGCACTGCCTCTGTGGGAGACTTGTCAGGTCACCACTGCAATGCCGTTTTGCCTATAATGCATTTTGCCAGGTCTCTTTGCGTGTGCATGGGTGTGAACTGAGGAATGCCGAAATTGAGGATTTATTCTGGCACCATTTAATGGTAGAGTTCATCTAAATGCCGTTGTTGATACTCAAGTGTTTCTTTGACTTGAGTCAATGACATTTATCCTTACACCAATAAGCTGTTCCTTAAGAATTTTGGTGCTGAAGCCTTGGAATGAATTTTCCAGTCCTGTTTACTTTTTAAAATGCCATTACACAAAATCTGAATACTGTAGTACATTTATTCTCATAATATCCTGCGAACTGAGAAAGGTTCTGTAGAGAAAAAGCCTTCCATTTAGACAAGGCTTTAGTTATAAAGCTCGTGATGATGGATCCTGTGGTTTCTGAGATGTTAGTTGCTAGTGGAATCCTCTCCATTACTTCCAGTATACAAAAATAATAGCCTTGATTTTGGCCCTGTGCTAATGAGACCCATGCTGACAGGATAGCCAGACTATTAGTTTCTCAAAAATCTCACAGATAGCTGGCAACCTTCCCTAAAATAGTGACCATAGGGTTAAATATCTTTAAAACCTCAAGTTTGAATTTAACAGCAGTTTACAACTTGCTTTGCTCACAGAACATTTTTTTTTTCCCTTTTGTGCTTTTACATAAATCCCACAGAATTTCCTGGAACCCCTGGCCTACTGCCTTGATGTACAAATTCTATTCTACTGGTTCTTGCCATAAAAAAATGTGCAGATTATGAGTGAGTAACTTTTGAAAGCAATTTTATTTGCTATGGGCAACCGGAGGCAAAAGTTTTGGGGGAAGCTAGGCTGCCTTAATAATTTGTTATATCCACTGAGCCAGTTTCTGATTTTCATGGGTCTTAAATTTTAGCATAGAAATACAGAAGGCTGTCCTCTCTTTTCAAAGGACAAAAGAGTTAAAGGAAAGACTTCCACAGAATAAGTAGGACCATTGCAAGCTCTGACCTGTAGCGACAACACTGCATCTATCTTATGCTTCATTTTTGTTTAACGACTTCCATAAAAACCTTAAGGTGTTAGCTTTGCTAGAATTCTTGCAATCTAAATAAAATAAACAAAAGTGAGGATGCTGAAGCATGTTTTCAATGTATTGTTTGGTTTCTAAACCCCATCCAAAAAGACAAAATGCCAGAACAATAAAACATTCCTTCTTGTTTGCAGAACAATTGGCCTCTCATGGCAAAATATTGGATGCAGTTGAAGCCTATCCTCAACATGTAACAGGGATCCGTGGAGAAGAAAATACCCAAAATAGAAACATGTCTGAACAGAGGAACACCACCAAGGCAGGAAAAGCTGGTAAGGAGAGGAAACCAAAACATCAGTCTTGATGCTACTACTCCTCAATTCAATAGGAAGACTCACACTCCATAGAACTGGATTCCTATGTACAAAAACATTCCTCAAGGCAGAGAAAGTATGAAAGTCTTCTAATGCAGTGAAAATAAAGTAAGTGGAAAGAAAACCTCCCTGCGTCGTACTGTTCTTTTTTCCATTCTTCAGTTTCATCTGGCTGACATTTAATATTGTTTATTATTAACAGAGCCCCTTTGCTGTAGCTCTCCCAGTTTTAAGACATGAGAGGGCATAATGCAGAGCATACACGTTTGTGATTAGACCATAACTGTAGAAATTCAATTAAAAATATAGCATTTGATCAGCGTCAGCAACAGAAATGTGGTGCTATCCCACAAAAAGCCCTGCAAGACTTTGGCTGCAAGAGGCTGTCCTGGCCACAGCCAAATGTTAGAGACCACAACAGCTCCGGCATGTCCCTATCGGCAGCATCAGCTGGAACTCAGGAGAGACCGATTTAAACAAATAAATCTCTTAACTAGTGCCAAGCAAAGACTGTCCTGCATACGTTTAACTCCGAGATCATAGTCAATAGCATCTAATGAAACGAAGGAATAAGCATGGTAAGAATTAAAGAGCTGCCACACTGAGTCAGACCACAGGTCCAGCCAGGTAGGTACCCCAGCTCCAACGGCGACCATTAGCAGTTTTGTGGAATAGAGGACAAACCATTATACATACCGCAGTTGAAACCATTCGGCTTCCAGTGGTTGCCTTTATGTTTCAGTGCACTGAGCACTGGGGTGACCGATATCCTTTACGACATTTTATAGGTGTCACCCCTGGGAGATTCCCAAGCATTTTGCAGTTGTTTTTTTTCATCAAGAATCAGAAACATGGAGGGAAAGAACAACAAGTCTAAATGACTTGAAACATGCGTGGGAAGTTTACTGTTAGAAGCACGACTGGAACTCAGGAAACAGCTAATCCAGCCAGTCATCCTTGAGAAGCTGTAGAAAACTGTAGAGCACTGACAGCAGCAGGAGTCTAGACAAATTGTACAGGGTTCAATGAAAATTTCTCTAACATCCTTATGTGTGATTTTTTTTTTTTTTCCTCTGTAGATTTTTTAACCTATTTTGGAAGAACAGGATATTCTCCTGTATATCATAGTACATTTTTGTTTGTTTGTTTGATCTATAGATCTGAAAAAAAAATACTGATTATATCTTCACAACTGATGCTGAAGACCCCCAAAGGTTTCATATAATTAAAGACTATATGATCTGAGATTTGTTTCCAGAGACCATCCTATATCTAAGGCAATGGGACAAGGCTGTGCATGAAGGACCTCACAAGAGCTGGTCAGTTCTGGTCAGAACATATCTTAATGGAATATTGTCAGCATGTGTTCTATCAAAGTAAAACTTTTTCTTAAAGTTAGTGAATTACAAAGTTTATGTCTAGAAGAAGGTTTCTAAACACTAGTCAGCTGTATGCAGAAAAAAAGTCCAGATTTGATTTTTTAAATAATGTTTTCGATCCTGAGCCAGTTGTATCAACGTAATTCCACTCCACAGAACAACTGAGAGGCTTAGTTTTCCTTCCAACCTAGAACAACAAGTTTTTAACCCTGAAAGGTGGTGCAAAACAGAATTGTCACTCTATATAGCAGGATTGTCCTTGCATGGTTACTCCTTGACCTGCTGTCAAATGCAAAATCAAACACCTGTGGCAGATACATAAGGCTATGTGTGTGCCCCTGTTGATCCATCTGCAATATATTACATCCTAATTTATTACTATGGGTGGTTTTCAAAGGGGATTCATTAGACAGACAGAGTCCACTGCACAGTTAAGAAACTGTTTTTCTTCCCACCGTTCTAATTTTCTCTTCTTCTCAGGTTTCTGTTTCCTTTCATGCTATGGCAGGGATATTAAGTGCTGGTGAGACAATATTTGGTCCAAAACCAGTCCGTCTGTTCTGGGCAATTAATGTGGGTGGTGAGCAATACCTGACCCAAGTTTTGTGGGTTGGATAAACCATAAGAAGTGGTTAATTATCTTCTACAGCCCATATCTGTTCAATGAGGGGTGGGATTTCTCATTTATACAGAATAAATCCATGAGTTCTGGCATTGTCCTGAAAGAAACAAAGAAACAACTGTCTCTTAAAGGAGAAGGATTTTTTCACATAGCTGTTTGTGGGTTAGATCATGAATTTGTGTAGGAGGCCGTACCAGGGCTCTGGTAACTGTTGCTAATACAGATTACTGAGTCCTACAGATACAATGCGGGAAAGATACACCTTGCTCAGGTTCAGCTCCTGATCCGGGTTTTCCCTTGGGGTTGCCTTCATCTCCTTTCTAGACAACAGGTAAAAAAATCAGCCACAGTTTTCCATGACAGCAGTTTTTAGCTTTGTGGTTTTATTGTCACATGCGGTATATAAAGCTTCACAAAGAAAGTACGGAGAATTACATTTGCTTCTACTAAACCTCCCCCTCTGTTCAAAGTAAAGCCATCTCACCTGGTCTGCCCTGTCTGCAGAAATGAAACGATAAACATGTGTTTTTACCTAGGCTGGAATTGATGAAAATTTCCTTCCTGAACCATATCTGAGTTGAGCCACACGTGCAGTATTCGCTGTTGTGGTATAATATGTGGAGGACTTCTGCTTTATGCTAGGGAAAACCACAAATGCTGGCCCTTCATACCAGAGATTAGCAGTTTATGGAGAAATCCAACAGCTAAATCATGAAGTTGAGAGCACTTATAGCCGAATGTGACACAGTTTTTGAAATACATTCCTTTCTCTTTCCTTCTGCCACCCTGGGCACTGCTACATGAAATAAAATTTTCTGTCATTTAAAATACAAACAAAAAGCTCACACTGCTTAGCCCCAAGTTGTCACTTGAGGTTTTGATGACGAACATTTTTTGACATCTGGTAACAAGTTTCAGCTCCTGTCTGAAGAAGTCTCTCTGAGGTTAGAGGCTAATGATATCAAAAACGAGGCTGTCTGGTTTATTGTAAGACTGTTTGGTTTAGATCAAGCTCTTTGATATAAGTGAAACTGCCTCATATGGGAAAGGAAATGACTTAAAAGTGATGTAGCAGTTCTTAAAGGGAGTCAGACAGTGGGAGACGCATACAACTTGGCTGTCTTGCATGCTGCGTTTAATTGGTTTTGCTATTAACTCATCAGACGGTGAAAGGAGAAACAGCATTTCATAACTGCTTTTACTATGCAGTTTGCTAAAAATGAGGAAATAAAGTGGGCGTGCAGAAAGCAGTGATGCAAACAGAGGAATTTTCACTTTATCATATCAGTCATCACTTTCTCTGACAGCAGAGCTTCCCTGACTCAGACGTGCGTTAGGGAAACCGGGGCAGACACAAATGAGCTGTGAGCCCCCACCCTGCCCATGACACGGTGAATGTCTCCCTCCTGCCTCTGTCTGGGAGGAGGTTTATTTCCGTAGAAAGCTGCCCAGTGTCTAGGGGATGACTGATTCCTCCAGACGCAAAACTTTTCGAGTTCCTTGGGTTATGAAAGGCACTCCCTAAGTGGTTCCCTCTTACGCTCCTCCTGCAGCCAGATGTGTGGCCCCTTGTAATTGCAGGGCGATGTCCCCACCCGGGAGCTCTGCTGATGGACCTTCAGATAACCACTGCAATCTGCCAGCCAATGTGTGGTTCACAGGCAGCCTCCATCAATCGAGAGTGCCGAGGAGCCGAAGACAGGCAGTGCTGCAGGGTGACTCCAGGATCAAATGAAAGGTGATGTCCCTCCCTGCTTCTGCTGCCCCACATATCCTCACCTGCTTGGCCATATCCCATGGCCCAGCTCAACACTGCCTCCAGCACCGATGACTAAATTGTTTGAGGAGTCTTGAACCATGGGAGATATACCTAAGGCTTGGATACAGTGTAAGGAAGGTCTCTTGTCTAGACCTTCAAAATTTATGGTATGTCTTGATAATCCCTTAACATAAAGGTAGAAGTAGTGTAAGGTTTCCAGAAAAACACCTTTTCTGGGGGAACTTTTACTCCAGAAGAGGACGTTTGGAGCCTGGCTCAATGGCCTGAATACAGGCATCAGGTACCATTTTAATCTCCTCATGGTTTCTTTCCTACCCAGCTGCTGACTTTTAAGGGTGCAGGGTGCAAGTTTCCCATAGGTGCAGCCTCATCTGCCTCACACAGATGTCTGCCTTGATATCCAAAGCACCTCGGATGGCACTGTATGTATGTTTAGGCAACCGAATTCTCCCATTCTGGATTCAAAACTGTTTAAGCAAACACCTGTTTGGAAGTAAATATTCTGGAATAATTATTCCACTTCCTTGGAAGCCCAAAGTACTACAGACATGCAGATGCGGTAAGCTACTGGTGATTACAGACAGATCAAGAGAGAAAGAAGTGAAAAGTGAAACTGGAGACCAAATCATGAAATAGCTATTTTCTTCTGCTTCAATTCCAGCCATGGCTTAGTTCAGCAACCGCCCCGTCCTCCTAGCAATCTGTAGAATTACTGGTATTCTTGTACTAGTAGAGTGCCAAACCCCCTAACAGCCATGAAAGTCCCATTGTGCTAGGTGTTTGAAGATTATATAGGGATGCATAGCCTCTACCTCAGCTTCTTTACAAACTGTAGTGGGACAGAGATTCTCCACTGTGAACATAGCTACCTGCAGGCAGAAAAATAATTGTGTTCTGTATGACTTCTGTGTGATCTGAGGAGTAAATGTATGTCACACGGGCCTTTCTGGCAGAAGAGCCCACATCAACTATTGTCTGAATGCTGCAGAGAAACTGTAAACTTCTGCTGCTGGAAATCCCGTGCTCCTTTGGCTTGAATGCTTAGAAGCTATTCAGGGATTTTCTGTGTCATGTTTCTGTTTGGAGGAGGAGCTGATAGAGTCACGCAGAGTCTTTGTGCAGTCCTATTTATTTACCAGAAATGTGTGCCAGGTCTCCCTGCCCCACAAAAAAAAAATAAATTAAAACATAAAAGCAAGCAGGAGGTGGTTTCCTTGCTGAGAAATCCAAATGTGCCAGAAGCTTGTTTCTTGATTTTTTCCAACTTAAGTATTTTGCATCTCTAGCTTTTTCCTGGCCTTCTTTCTCACACCTCTCTGCTCCCAGAGTCGCAGTTGGTCCAACAGAAATCCTTTCATCCCATGTAGCTTAGCTGCTCTCAGCCACTGCCGTAACAATCAGTGCCTTTGGCAGGGACTCCAGTTGTCTCAGTTAACTCTGCCCAAGGAACATTTTGTGTTCATTCCATGTAATCTCAGCTTTTTCCAAAAGATGATACACTTTTGTCACTACAAGAGTGACTGCAGGTTAGTCTTATGGTATATGTTAAAAAGGAATCAAATTAGATCATTACACCTGTCCCTTCAGGCTTTGTAATCTATGAATACATACCTCAGGCTGAGAGTCTGACGGCAGTTTTAAAATCTTCCAGACAACGACTGAAATCAAGGAAGTAAATTCAGTTTCCAGGAGACTAAGATCAGGATTCTTTTTTCTTTTTTTTTTTTTACTAAAAAATCTCTCTTTCTGCACTATGAGCCCAGGTCAGTGTGGGCTTAATTGTAAGTATTCAGTATCGTCACTGGCCACAGAGGTGAATAGAATAGAATAGAATAGAATAGAATAGAATAGAATAGAATAGAATAGAATGCTTGAGGATATGACTAGTTGCATGACTTTCATAAGTCTTGCTCCATTATTTTTTTTTCCCTCAGGTCTTCTGACTCTTCACTATTCCTTGCACCTGTGTGTCTGGTGTTGTGGTATATGCACACAATCAGAGAAAAATTCAGATGGAAAGAGACCTTCAGAGATCCAGCCCCCAACCAACCGGCCCGTGCTAAGAGCATGGCCAACCCGGTCATCTTCCTCAGGGCCCTGTTCAGCTCAGTTGTTAATATCTGCAAGGAAGGATACAGTGTTTTACAGGAAAGCTATGACTGAGCCATCCTCTGGATCCCTTTTGATAAGGGATAAGCAGACTGATAAGCAGTCCCCTTTCCAAGCAACCAAACTATTTTATTGCATTTCTCAAAAACTGTTCCAGTTCCTTAGCATGGCACTCACCTCAAGCCCTGTGTGCTAGGTGAGACTGTATCAGCACTCTATGGAGACCTCATATCTCCCTTGCATGAACAATGCTAACCAACGCTCAAGGTAGTCTTTAAAGCCCAGACCTCCCCCATTGCCCTCGCACACATTTGGTAAAGGCTGGTTGAGCCTGTCTCTTCTGCCTCTACAAACTCTGAAGTCTGAACTTGAAACCTCTCTGTTTCCCTGGAACATCCCTATTTAGGAAAATCAAAACAGACCCCAACTGTTCTGCTGAATCCTCAGCCCTTAATGTGGAGGACTTCATCTTCTTACTGACGGACAGGCAGGAGACAGCCGTGGGCAGTCTGCGTTCAGCCATCTCCTGGGCATCTGGAGAGCAGCAGCAGCAGCCTGGCAGCGAGACACTTGAAAACCAGGCACATATGTTATTAACATGAGCTGCAGAGCCCCACCAATAACTCTGAATTTGAGCCACAACACCATAAATGCAGAATATACAGTAGTAACGAGCCAGATGGAGCGAACAACCTGCGGCCTCGTCAGGAGGCAATGTCCCCAAGGCAGTTAAGATGAACCACCTGGGCTGGCTGTTACGTGGGAAAGAGCTACTTTTTCGGAGGTTTAGTTGCTGGTGCTTGCAGGAGGTGCAGCTGCAGCTCAGCAGCTTTATTCCTCTCTAGAGCAGCTGGTAAGTTGTGTTCCTGCCGTTCTCTGCAGGCTGAGGGTGCTTCCCCAAGTGGGTGGCTTTTTTGGGCTACACTGTGCAGGATCAGGGAGGGAAGCGTGGTCTGTGTCACCAAACCATGGGAGTCAGAGGAATGGATGTGATTCGCAAGTCTCAGCTGAAAGATATGGTCATGTGGGGACAATTCTTCAATCCCAGGAAAATTTGTGAGATTTTTGACATGCAAAAGAAATTCTGACTATTGTTTTTTTTTTTTTTGCAAAAAGACAAATGTAAAGATGTTTGGGACAATCCTTATGCTTTGTTTAAATGTGTTTCAGAAATATTTTTTTGAATTTTACCTTAATGTTATTTCTCTAATTAGCTTGCCTTATAAATTATACAAAAATCATTTGAAGCTGAAAACCGCGCTTAACATTTGATCTTGGAAATCAAAATCATATTTATTTTGTTTTTACAAATAAAAAGATAAATCAAGTACTTAAATCAATTTAATGGCCCCCTCCCCCAAAAATTTTGAATCGACAATCTTTCATTTTTAGTGGAAAAATGTTTCACATAAAAAGTTCCCAAAGAGATTAGATACTCCTTTATCTAGTCTTAGTACCCATACCCTCCCCCATGATGCAGAAATTATTCTGTCTGTCTTCCTGCAGGTGATAAAACACCTATGGAGGTCCTTTGGAAAAGTAGAATGAACTATCTATCTACCATTTGTGAGCTGGAAAATAAAACTGATAATAAATAATAGAAAATTACCTATTAGAAAACCCAAATGCTGTAAAAAGACCTGTGCTCCTTTAGGAAAAAAAATGGTTTCCTGTTTCAAAATTAGAGGAAGTCAAATAAAAGGCAAGCAAAATATAAACATTTACAACACTTTCTGCCTGTCTAAATGTATTTATTTTAAAATCAAAAGCTAGTCAAGGTGTTTTTGAGATACTACACACAAAAAACCCCCAACAGTCCAAGTTTTTGTGAAAGCAGAAAACCTTGTTTTCAGCATCATGTCTGGCTAATGCCCTACATAATAAATCTCCTCTCAAATTTAATTAAATATACAATTTATTTAACAGAGGACCGCACATGTATACATTTAGGAGGCTTAACACCACTTCTGGCCAGCTCGTGTACTCAGGGGACTCCAGTTCCAGCATGCGGTGGAAAACTCATCCCTGCTTTAGCTTTGGAGATCCCATTGCTACCATGGAAAATAGAGGATGAATTTCAGATGGTGGGGCAGAGCTGGCAAAAATCTGAATACTCACAACCAGGGCAAGACCTTTGAAAGGATTCAGCTACCTGCAGCTCTTACTGGGAGAAGCTGGCCGTAATTACAAAGAGAAACAACAAAACGCGCTGTATAGGTCCAGATTCTCAGAAATTTATGGAGCTTCCTAAATGAAAATTAAGTGTGCTGACAGGCAGCAGCAAGTGAGTGAGCAAAGCTGAGCTACCCTAACAGCGTGCTTGCTCCTGGCTGTGCTGGAGGACCACGGTGTTGGCCGCCAGCCTGTCTGTTCGTGTCTCGTGACCACCCGGCAAAGAGTGAGCTTGCAGGGAGTCTCTCCGTCTCGGCTGATGAACCACCTGAAGAGAAACCGGGTATTTCAGTCATTTGTGATCATTTCTCCATTGCCGGGGAACTTGTTTTGGAAAACTCAGCCACGATCCTAAAAGTTGAGGTATGCTGAAAATCCTGGCCACAGGGAGGAAGAAAACCTATGTTTTTATTCACTGCTTGTTTTGACAGGACTCAGTCCAAAACGCAGAGAAATCCAGAGTGATTCCCATTGACCTAGCAGGCTTTGAGTGAAACTCAAAGTGCTTAATATTAGACTCCTCGGGAGCATGTGCCAGTGAAGCTGGTGAGGAGCTCTCGAGCAACAAGCTCTTTTTTCTGCAGTTATTCCATGCCCAAACGCCTGCTTCCTTCCTCTCCTCTGCTGCAGGCTGCATGGCTGTGGATGGATCATGCAGGTGAGGGTCAGACCATCCCTTTTGTATCCTTGCAGATCTCTCTGTCCCTTTCCCACTCAGCTTTCCCCACTGGGAGATTCCCATGCTGAGGTTTAAACATTCCTCTGGGGACCCTTCCTCACAGACAGTTTTTTGCAGGACCCTCCTCTGATACTCTTCCCCGGACCCGTCATGTCCCCGTAACAACTCTGGGTAACAACTGAGATGCATTACACTCTCTTTACATTCTTCTGGCGCTTCATTATAAACATAGCTGCCAGCAGGTAAATTTAAAACGAATAAAAGGTAGGCCTTCACTAAGCTGGTAGCTGGCCTGAATAGTTTGTTACCACAGGAGGCCACAGAATTGCAGAAATAAAATCTGAAACGGGTTGAAATTGGAGTCGCTTGTGGGAACCTCATCCCACATTTCACATGGGTTTGATGGGCAGAGGAAGCGATCCCAGGACTGCAGTGCTCACTCTGTAGAGCACTCAGCTGTGGTGGTGTTACAGTTTCCTAACATGAATTTCGTTCTAAATGATTCTTAGCTTCAAAGAGTGGATTTGTGCAAACTATCCCCATCAGGTGGTGGGGGTTATCTGCCTTACGCCTTTGAATGGGGCACAATTGCGAATGCAAACAGCTGGTGGCAGTGCCCATAATAAAGTATGTTCATTATTTCTGTTTAAGAAGTGCCTGGAAATCCGAACAGACCATATTCTCCTTTGGCTAGGTGATCTCCAAGTGCTGGTCCATGACTTTATGTTGCTCAGGGCAAAGTGCCTTCTGGACTTTCAAAGGAAAGGGGGACTAGCTGATGCCAATGAAAATATTCATTTGATCCCTCCTGTCATTTCAAGGCTTCATGAAGATGTTTTTTCTTCCTATTACTTGAAGACACTTGACACAAGGATATGATCATTTGATCAGAGTGGTTTATTACCAGCAGAGAAAAAACAAGGGCATGAAACATTTAGCTTGGAACAGATGTCTGGTCAGGGGAAACCCTCCCTTTCAGCTCCTCCGTGTAGCAGTGGTGTCTTCTCGTTGTCTGAAGGAAAACCACGGGAAGGAGATCTGACTGATTTTAGATGAATTTTCCCAAGAAAAGTCTTTTTCTTCACAGGCACCTATGTATGCCTGACACTATTAATAATTTTCAAAATTTCAGAAAGCTCTTAAAATCCAACAGAAGTGCAAAGAAACTTTCCCTGGGAATGTGTTACTGCTTTCTCAGAAGTGGCTGACCTTGCAAGTGATAATTTGGTATAAGGTTTCTTTTCTCAGCTTGAAATACAGTAGGAGCTCCTCCCACTTCCACAGAAATACATGTACCGGCACTTAACAGACCAGCAGTCCTCAAAGACCTGGATTCCCTCACCCACCACATGTGCTCTGCCTCCTTCCTCCGGTCTCCACCCTGTTCTGTTCCATGAGATGCCCGCATCTGGTCAGATAGTCTTGCTATGGGAAATGACGGTGCCATATATAGAATCATAGAATCTTCATGGTTGGAAAGGACCTTTGAGATCATCGAGTCCAACCATACACACACCACACAAAAAAACAAAACAAAAAACCAACAAAAAAAAACAAATATAAGAGTATTGTCATGCCACCACTTACAACTATGAATTTATATATCCATTTCTGGGTGACTCACCTTTTCCCCTCTGCCTCTCTCTTGCTGTATGTTTCTACTGAATCAGGTAATGTTTGAAAAGAACCAGAACTCCCTGCAACACTCCCACCCATTTTTTAATACAAAACAAAATTTCTCCAAAGAGTCTCGGATTTTTCCTGTCACAGACTGTCGTGACATATCCATTGTTTTCACAACAGCTGTTCCCTTCCTGCTGTTACAGACCAGTTCCAGTCAGTGTTTACTACCAGTTGTAACATGGAGCTGCAAAACACAATTAGTAACGCCTTCCAGAGGAGCAAATAACTCCGGCTCAGAGGGTGATGGATTGCTGGAAGCTAGATCCACTTTCAGGGCCTGCCTCTGTTAGTCTCAGACCCACGAGGGATTTTTCTGCAGGGTAGGAAGCCTGCGGGTTGGCAAGTAGGCTGAGTGTCTGTGCAGCTCAGTGTCCCCCCGTCATCTCTGCGTCACGGTAACTTTGCAAGAACAACGTGGCAGGGACTTTCTCTTCAGCCTTCCCATGCTCACAAGGTCAGGCCCAAGTTCATTGCAACTACTACAGGGACTCCGGTCCTGTCCTTTAAATTATGACCTTCACCATCCTCCTTCAGTTGCCTGGTGAGGCGGCTTGACTGGGTAATTAAGAATTCAGGCAGGCTGATTTTGACCCTAGCAATGCCAGTATTTCACTGGCCATGTAAGGACCCTAAGATGGCTGGATTTACATTCAATTAGGTGTTTACAATTAGGAGGACAAGTGCAGGTCTTGGGCACTATAATGTTTCCCTACTTGTCAAGGTTGCTATGGACTTGAATATATTAGAGGATTCAAAACATTCAGCTGTTACTTTGTTAGGGGCCTTCAAGTCAATATAGATCATCTGTATGTTCCGTAACAGAGCGAAGCTAATAAATATAGAGATAAATATTATTATTTATTACTTGTCAAAACTGCCACTGCCAGTCCTCCCCTTTATTGCACATTCCTATATCTGGTTTTCCAAAGCAGTTACTTTTTGATAGCCAAAAAAAAAAGAGGTAATGAAATTCCACAGAGATACAGTTATTCAGTAGAAGATTTTATCACATTAATGACCTACATTTTCTGAAATTAGTAATAATTTCGCAGAGTTGAATATCCCACTAGAGACATTTCTAGAAAGGTTATCTCATCTGAAAATGGGCTGTGGCACATTTGGAAATGTTGCTTCTTCATGCAAATTTAAGTTAGAGATAGATTTCTCCTTTGAGACAGAGTTGGATTTGGAGAGAGATTATTTATCTAGACTACAAAACTCCAGAGCATTTGCATCTTTTCAGGTCCGGGATATATACATTACTGCAAAGCATGAAAAGACCGGGACACGCACTTTTATTCTCCCTCCTTACTTTCTGCTTTATATAGTGGTTGTTTTACCACATCTAAGTGTGGGCAATCAGGGGACAAAACCCCACAGATCTCCAGCAGAAGAAAGAGAGAGGTGTGATCATAACCGGACCGGCAAGCTGAAAGACTCAGCCTGTGAAGAGTTTGCTAAAAACCGCTCAGCCATCAGCGACGTCGCTGAGAGATGCAGTTTTGGGGTTACTGCATAGGGGTAATATAGGGGAAAAAATGTGGTGTTTTCTAAGAGAATGTTCTTAGTGAAATGCTGCAACTTTTAGCTCTTTTATGGAGAGCCTGGAGTGCTCAAAAAACAAACCAATTTTCATGTTTGAATACATATATCTCCAAACAACTGATAATCAAGGAAGAGCGCTACCAAATGCCTTGCAAGGAGCCTATTTGAATGAAAACAGCTAAAGCCATTTAATGCTTGTGGCGGTAAATGTGTGACCCCAGATTCACTCAGAACTTTGCATTTTGCACAAGTCCTTTCCCTTAACAACGCATTACATACCGACGACACCAGAAGGCAGGAAGTGTAGGAAACAATAAATTCCCATTGTTGACACAATTTTCTTTCATAAATTAAACCAGACATTTGCTGACAAGCCTGCCACAAATAATATTCAGCAATTGCGACTCCTATTATTAAGGTTAGGAATGTGTCTAGCTAACATCAATTGCATCCACTAAGATGAGAAAGCCTGTCTAGCTAACATCAATTGATTTTATTAAGATGAGGAAGCCTGTCTAGCTAACATGTCCTCAGGCGATCAACCAGGAAATGTGATCTTTCATATAGTTTTTGAAAATGCCTATCCACTGCTGGGTGTCTATTTATGAGTGAAAGCATCAGGACTTACCTCTCTAATGAATGTGACTTGGACAAATGACTTCTTTAAGTGATGCTGCTTCCAAGCTCACAGCATCGTCAGTGATTCTCTGAGTTTATGGGAAAAAGAGAAGCGGTAAGAGAGGCATTGCTAACTTTTGTCATGTAAGGGTGGGAAATCTATCCGATACCAGACTGGTTTTCCTCTGTCTTTTGTATTAGCAAGCAAGTCAGGATCCCTTTGCCTTGAAAAGACTGGCCAGAATTATCACCCAAAGACACACCTTCTCCTGGCTGGGTGATGCACATGGTCCCACCGATAGCTCTCCGGAGCTGGTAGTAGGAGAAGATTTTACTCTGTCCTTTGGCATCATTTGGCCTGTGGTGGGCTACATGTGTAATGTCACTGGTCAATACTAGTTATCTTTCCTCCTCTCTCAGCCCCTATATTGCTGTAATCAGGGCAGGGAGTTTCCCTTTTAGTTTTTGAATAAAATGAAGTTATTGGCCCCTTTCTCTTTGGACCCTTTCATGAAAATTAGCATCCTGTTAGTCCCCTGGAGTCTGCATCCAGGATCATTAAACAATAGCAATAAAAGCTTCAGGAGTATCCTCCAGCCATCACAGACTTCAGGAACCTGCGGGACCTAGCTATACCAACTGCAAAATTTCTAACTTTTTAAAGTATGAGAAATCCTAATTTTGTGCCTAGGAGAATAATCTGGTGTTGGATAAAATGCAGTGTTATCCTTTCTGTCTCCAGTTTTTATACCTTCTTCTTTTTACTGAGATTCTTTTTGTTGAGGATAGTCCCTGGTTCAACTTGTTCTTTCAGTTGACTTGCCTTGGATCAGTGTTGTCGTGCTTTTTCCCCTCAATTCTTTTGTCTATGGCAAGGTGGTCTGTAAAGTTTAATAAAGAAAGAGAAATTGTGAATTCCAGATGTTATATTATCTTTCCTGTTTGTTCTCAGCTGCCTATATATCCCTGCAGGTCTCCTTTATTTTTGAGTGAAAACCAGTAATGGCGTACCCAAGACACATGTACCATCAAGCACATCTTTCAGGCTGGCCTGTGTGACGGACTGTGCAAGCCAAAGTAACTGGGGTAGTTGGAAGTGGAGGTCAAACAGTGAACCTTGCAGATGAGCAGACTGAAAAAGCATGGAAGCAGCCTTGCCCCAGGGCACGCTCAGAAGAAAGGCTTGGTTGCTCAGCTTCTGTAAGTCAAGTGTGTTCTTATAGGATCCATGTCGGTGTTTGTGCAACAAGTGGACC
The DNA here is from genome assembly GCF_964199755.1 of Larus michahellis. Classification (NCBI taxonomy): domain Eukaryota; kingdom Metazoa; phylum Chordata; class Aves; order Charadriiformes; family Laridae; genus Larus; species Larus michahellis. The sequence continues at coordinate 155,932,591 of NC_133897.1, forward strand.
TTTCCACATGTCTTGCAGCTGTGATATAGACACAATATACTTAACCCCCACAGTAAGTTTCAGAGAGTCTATAGTGTCCCCTCCATTATCTGTGCAAGTCCTGTGCTGTTCCTGTTATTTCTACAATTCTGCACTTTGCAAGTGGTATTTCTGGCAAAGTCTCTGGCTGAGAGAAGTACCAGGAATATCTGACATAATATATATTTTAAAAAAAAAGTAAGCATAAAAAGCAGAAAACTCGGGGATAGAATAATAGCAGGAAACACAAGGTTTACGGACTATTGACAGGTCTCGTTGCTGGCTACAGACCATGAGAAACAAAGAAGCCTGGGCCAGATTTCATAGAATCATAGAATCACAGAATGGTTCGGGTTGGAAGGGACCTTAAAGATCATCTAGTTCCAACCCCCTGCCATGGGCAGGGACATCTCCCACCAGACCAGGCTGATCAAAGCCCCATCCAGCCTGGCCTTGAACACTTTCCGTCCTACATATGAACCAGAAGGAAAATGGCACAAGCGAAGCCCCTATCCCTCCATGGGTCAGACATCCCCACTCTTTAGTGCTCAGGAGAGAAACTAGGGAAGAGCCCCTGTAGCCTGTGTCTTTCAGAATCTTTCCCTCCCAGGAAAGACGCCTCTGGTACTCTCCGATACCTTGGGACTGGGACCCTATTTAAATCCATCAGCTGGTGCTCTTGCCCTGTGGCTGATTCCCAGCTCCTGTCTGCTGCTGTCACATAGAAGGCCAGCTGCTTCCCCGGGTCCTTTCGGGGACCATGTGCTCCATTGCAATGGGACGTATTTAGCAGGGAGGGTACTGGAATGCCAGTCGGGCTCTCAGAGACCTCAGTGGGAACCGGTCTCAGCCCCTGATGCACAGGAAAACAGAAGGTTGCTTCAAGGGTGCTGGGCTGGTGTCCAAAAAGAAACAAGGTCAGGAGTGAAAAAGGGCAAGAGGGAGCCATAAATATTTTTGCCTGGTGTTGATGTCAGGCTCACCAGCCTATTCTTGTCACCCCACCCCCTTTTTTCCATGGGGGCACAATATTAGCTTCTTCCCTGGTATTTCCCTGCTATTCCAAAATGTGTTAAAAATGAACATCTGCATGCCAGAGACCACTTTAGTCAGCTCTCGTGGGACCCTGGGGTGATTCTTATTTGAGCTTTTACTTTACAATATTTTATTTCTAGAAAATGCTGCCTAATGTTGTCTTCCGCTACTAATGGCCTGGAAAAATCTGCCATCTTTCTCCTAAGATAGAAACTCATCTTGTGCTTTCTAAGTACAGAACAGATATTTATTGAACGTGTCTCATCTACAGCAGTATTAATAAGGTTACCAGCTTTATGTAGTAATAGACTTATGTCATCTTTAGGATTTGTTTTATTACCAACACATTTAACGTACTTATTGTCCCTAATCTTACCAAGCATAGTTTTCTCTGTAATAGCTTTAGCTTTGTGTAGGAGTGTAGCTGCAAGTGTACTAGTTGTCTTTTCTGTTTTGCTTGCTGTATATTGCCTTTTAACATCTAAGTTCATCTCCCACCAGATTTTAATAGATACCCTCCTTTTTCTTCATTGTGGAACTGTACCACTTCGGCCATTCACAAAGTCCTTCCATCAAAAAGTTTCTTTTCATTTTTGGCTGGCTACATTTTCCTTCCCCATCCAGCCTTTTCAAAGCTTTCAGCTCTTTAGCCTTTCTAAATCTATCGGTTATATACTGAGACTTTTTTTTTTTGTCTGCCTGGACTGAATACACTCCCCTTGGTAAACATTGGTCCCACAGCAACTGTCAACTTCTTGATCATTGGTAAGTCTTTATTCATTATCATGAGAACTAAAATATTACTACCCAGTCATGACAGAGTCTCTGCATTGTGGCTGTTTATTAGAAATAATTAACACCAAAATATTCATTGAACAAACACCACAACCTTCTGTGGCTTTCTTTCTTTCTTTCTTTCTTTCTTTCTTTCTTTATTTATTTATTTATTTATTTATTTTAGAAGACATTATGGCCCACAATGAAATAAATCTGCCTTCTGGGTATATGAAGTAAAAAGCCAGAGTTAATCCATCTGATCACTTATTCACAAATGAATTTTAAAGGTGCCATTCAGGATCACAGCTGGCCGTGACTGAGGCCCTTTTCTCCAGTGCTTTTGCTGAGCTCCTGGTCCTAAAACATTTATAAGTTGGGCTCCTAGCCCAGACCTATGTGTGTTGGAGATGGAGATGGCAGCAAGTGACTCCACGGTGAGCCAAAGAGCTGCTGCATTGACTGATGAATATTTAATGGAGAAAACAACTGAAATATTTTTACAGCAAAAAGCACAGCTACTGATTGGAAATTGAAATTAATGCTCCCTTTGTACAAGCGTGGTATTTCATTTCCTACCACGCTTGTAGCTTTAAGATGCTTTTGCCGTTAGGTCTTTTGCTTTTAAGATTACAGTAGCAATGATAGATCGACACAGTTTCAGGCCTGCAAAGACTGCTAAGCCTGTTACAGGGACTAATGCAGATAAATGGCATCCTTTCCAGGCAGACTTTATGGTCCAAAACCAGACGCACAGGACATTCCCGGGTCACTTACATTTTATTGCTTCAGCTGAGATAATTCACATGATCTGTCTCTTTTATTCATCCTCCCATCCTAGGAGCCACCTGGCTTCTTCATCTTCTGTTTCACAGGCGTTTACAATACAACTGGTAGTCGAGGTTTACTGAGAGAGAAGCCAGATAAGGGACAGATGTGCATTTAATTGAAAATAAAGGCTGCCTGTTTGTTAACAATAAATCAGCGACTAACACAGCCACAACCACATAACTCTGGTCCTCTGGTTATAGTAATAACTTAGCATTTCCATAGCTCTTCAGATTGCTCCATCTTCATGCTGAATAACCTCCTAAAGTTGTTTCACAAACGGGAAAGGGTGAAATACAGAATATTTAATTGCCCAAGCCCAAGGAGGCAGCATAGTCCACAATAAACCTGCATAACACTTAGGCAGTAGGCTTCATCCAGCCCACAATATAGTTGGCTGTCACCATGAGCTGGTTAAACTTACTCCCTTGTCCTGACTTCTTGTGAGTCTGTGTAGGGGCAGGACCATCCGCGTTGCTGCCTCTAATGACCCAGGTTCTTGGTGCTCAATGGCTCCAGGGGATGCTGTCGGGCTGGATATCTTGGGAGGTACCAAAAAACACCTGAGAAGGATATGGGGTTGAGAGTGGAGGTGGGGGTGACAAAGGTAAAATTTAGGGAATATTGAATATGAGAGGTAGGTTTTGCAAGAGACAGACGCGTGGAAGAGGAAAAGGGTAAGTGGAGGGGAGGTAAGGCTAGGGCATTGGGTATGTGAAGAGAATGGGAAGACAGTGGATGTCGTGCAATGGAAGGCAGGTAGGAGCTATAAGGCGGGGGGGTGCAAGAGTCTCAGTCTACGTCAGCCCCATACATCTGAACAAATTTACTGTATAGTAGCTGATGACTTATTCATGGTGGCCACAACATCAATCCAGCAGCTGCTGAGCCAAAGCTGCTGCCTGTGGCTGGACTGGATGTGAGGGTTTGACGCCCACCACCATTAGCAAAACAGTTGACTTCGATGGACTCATCTGTGGTAAGGGCTTTAATTCCTCACAACCCTCAATGTCCGGCCTGAACCATCTTTTCAGGAGACTGGGGTTCTTATGAGACATGGGTCACAGAGTTGCAGGGACACAGCTGTACAGCATAGGGCAGGGAATGTATGCGAACTGTATAGTCAAGGAAGTTTATTTGGTCACAAAGCCATTCTATTCATCCTAATAACCTGGAGTGATTCCAAATGTCATTCTCAGACATTTTGGTATGACTGTGAGCAAGCAATCTAGCATCACTGGTACAAGTTTAGCAAAGAATATAATCCAGGCTTGATATTAAGCATATAGTAATGGGAAAAACATAAAATGGTCTACATATACTTCAGGACATCTCAGGAAAAATATTTTTAGGATAAATTTTTATAACTATTTTCCATGAATGCAGACTATCTAGGAAAGACTCTATTTTGACTTCCCATGACTGGAAACAGCCTTCAGTCCAACGCCAAAATCTTTCCTTGGTTCTTTTCAGCTTAAAGCCAAAAAGTGCAACACACAAAAGCTTTTGCAGTATCACTTGGATGTGCTTTTTGCTGCTTGACAAAAAGGAGGCTCTTTGACCACACAGTAGCTCCTGTTCTGCACAGAGAAGTTGCCCTTCCAAGCTGCAGTGGGATGCTGTGACAATCCCTAGCAGCTACAGCCCTTGGGAAACCCAGCCCAGGGAGACAGATGAGCAAAGAGCACAGAGGAAACTGGCAGAAATCACTCCCACAGTGAGTTGAAATTTAATATTTGTGTTTAATGTAAGGCAAACAAACAAACAAACAAACAAACATACCCAACACAAAATCATTTTCCCCTGAAAAAACATTTTGATAAAAAGCTCTCTGTCAAAGCCTGGCAAGCTGCCTCTCACTTCAAACCACCCCCAAAGCAAGCTTTTCCTTGAGTGCGCATATTTCTGCATCCTGATAATGGCTTGGCAAGCAGTGAATTGTGGTCACCGCTACAAGCTCACTAATGCCTTGTCTGGGGACAAAAGGGGCATCCCCACACTGGTACAGTGGCACCTGTTTTGTATGAATATGCAGAGGCGCTTAGACAACTTGGACCAGCATAAGTAAGGCAGCGCAAACCCTTATTCCTGACTTCTACCCAGTGAAGAGTCTTTAAACAGATAGAAGAGTAATTATTCCAATTTAATTTATTCTTATGAATTCAGATGAGTAAAGTCTACAGGACAAAGGTTTCTTTTATATATGCTCATTTGCTTATATACTAGATTTTTTGTTCCTATTTAACTACTTGGCCAGGTTGGATGGGGCTTTGAGCAACCTGGTCTAGTGGGAGGTGTCCCTGCCTATGGCAGAAGGGTTGGAACAAGATGAACTTTAAGGTCCGTTCCAACCCAAACCATTCTGTGATTGTTTCTATGATTCCATGAACTCCAGTTACTGCCGTTATTATAAAAAGTGTGCAAAATCCTGCCATTGCTGCTCAGAACCTGCTTTTATCTTGCTCAAATTTTTCCTTTGAGTCTAGGTCTTGTATTATACATTCTTACAGCATCTAGCACAGTATATCAGACATGGATTTTAAACCCCATGATACATGTTAGATTAAAATAATGGGATTTGTGGCTTACGCTCACTGAGTCACTGCTTTCCGCTGCAGAGACTGCAATTGTTTCACCTCTGCTGTTCTGCCCGGGCACTTGAAGCTTCACATAACCATGCTTTGAAGTGCTTCTTCCAAGTTCACAATTTACTGTTTGAAATGTCTGATGTAATGCTATCTAATCCTTTCCAGGGCTTCAGGGAAGACAAGCTTTCAATTTGGTGAAAAATGTATTTCTGTAAGGCGATTAGAATAAAATGAAATAGAAACCACTTGTGGAGTGATCGTTGCAAGGCAGCTTGATAAGGGTCTCTTTTTGAATGAAACAGAGGCCAGTTCCTGCCCCCTAAAAGCAATGGCAGGTTTGCTGTCAGCCTCCATAAGCTCCAGATCAAACTTCAGCTTCCATTCAGGACATTTTTTTATTTGTTTTTAATAAGGTTGATGTTCAGGAAGAGGTCAAATGTAAAACATAGGACCTGTTTTATAGGATACTTGAATCCCTCTTTTTTTAAAGTGGTCATATAGATTAGAAGCCATACGTGGAGGACCTGAGTAATCTTACACCTGGTAGCAATCACTACTCTGCATTATGCACTCCCTTCCTAACATCATATGCGAGCAGATGGGGTCTTTCCTCCAAGGGTGCTTTTTATTCATGTTCTTGAATTGAAGTTATCACTGTGATCTTAAACCATTTTTATTAGAGAGTCTGTTTTCAATCAAGAGAGAAGGGGGGCTTGCAATGAAGAAAAAACACTGGTGGGTAAAATGAACCACTACAGAGACAAAAATAAACAAAGAGGAATTTCCTCAATGCCCTATTTCATCTTCTTTTTTCCTTTTTATTAAATAAAACATACTAAATAATTTCTCATAATATTGTTTTTGCAAGCATTGTCCTTAAAGTAGTTGCTTGTTTAGAACAGAAAGAAACAGTTTAGCTTCCCTCTTTCTTCCTTTCTTTCTTTCTTCCTTTCTTTCTTTTTCTTTCTTTCTTTCTTTCTTTCTTTTCTTTCTTTCTTTCTTTCTTTCTTTCTTTCTTTCTTTCTTTCTTTCTTTCTTTCTTTCTTTCTTTCTTTCTTTCTCTCTCTCTTTCTCTCTTTTCTTTTCTTTTCTTTTCTTTTCTTTTCTTTTCTTTTCTTTTCTTTTCTTTTCTTTTCTTTTCTTTTCTTTTCTTTTCTTTTCTTTTCTTTTCTTTTCTTTTCTTTTCTTTTCTTTTCTTTTCTTTTCTTTTCTTTTCTTTTCTTTTCTTTTGTATATATTCAGTTCATAATCAGAAAGGAAATAAGAAAGACTTAAGGAGGAAATTTAGTCTCTTAGAACTCAAACTGTCCTAACAAGTTAAGGCAAGGGGGTGTTTTGCTGCTTCACTTCCTTGTGCGTGACTCCAAAATGGAATATGAGAGGAAACTCCATGATAATTTTAAGTGCTCCATCTTTGAAAAATAAAGGTGAATGCAGTTATCAAACAATAGTAATGATAATAAGACACTCTGCCAGTGGTAGTTCATGGAGAGTCCAGCTGAGAGCTGGACATGAAAAATGCACAGCTCAGGTTTTGCCTGGATTAGGGAAAGTGTCTGAAGATTGATTACAAGTTCTGTGTAACTGCAGTGGGGTGGCAGGAGATACTTTGCCATTGCAGCCACCTCCTCTGTTCTTCTGCCCACAGTTACCATCTGCTCCAGGCAGGTAGGAAGACCCCAAGGACAGCTACCATCACCCAGCCCAGAGCTGGTAGTACTAATATATGCTTAAGGACCAATGTGCCCAACCATGGTGGCCCGCTGGCCACGCTGCTGGCTTGGCTGCAGGAGCTGCCTCTCTTGCAAAGCCCTGAAATATGTCCAGCACGATTCATTAGTAGTGGCTGGCCAGAGCTGGAAGTTTAGATTAGACTGCGCCAATTTGAGCTGGTCGAGCCCAGATTAGGTTTCAGGTGTCGACATACAGACATAGCAGATGAAACACTGATAGCTGAGCTGGTTACGGTCTCCAGCTGCCTCCCTGGGTGCCTTTTGTGGCAAGAACAGACAAATCGCAGGTAGAGGTGAACACCTGTAGTTTGCTGAATTAGGAAGTCAAACTAAGTTTGTCAGTGGGCTGGGGCAGCACACCAGGCTCACATCCTATAGGAGCAACTTCATGCATAGCTCAGGCTTGCAGGCTGCAGTGGCAGTGGGAGAGAGAGGTGGGGAAGCCACCACAGCTGGGGGTGACAGCAGTTGCCGCAGGCTCGGTTATATCCTACTGCGTTTGTAAGTCAACATCCTTAACCACTTTCTTTAGGGTAAATGTACCATGACCCCAGAAGTTGTATTTTCAGCAAGCTGAGTTACGGCATGGGTGGAACATAAACTCAGCCATTTTTCCAAGCTCACCCCAAGCCAGCTTGGCTTGATCCCTACCCTTAAATTCTTACAGTCTCAACAGATCTTACAAGTAGATGCAAATACATTCAGTTGAGTTCTAGTGAAATGTTGAGGCCAGCTGGAGTGGACAAAACCAAGATAAGCTTTTTAAAAACAGACTAAACCACATCACATCCTTTCCAGGGCAACTGCATAAACATGGTAGCAGCAACCATTAAAAATGAAAAAATACTGAAAACCACTTTGCTAGCACTCTGGGAATTACAGAGTGGGTGAACTCCCAAGAGATTTGGGTATTTGGGTGGCCTGTGTATGGTACATATATCTTATGTTTCAAAGAACCATTTCCCCACACTTAAATTACGGCCTTTCCTACTTGCACGAGCTCAAAAGGGCAGAGAAACCAGTTCTGAGTTAGCTCAACTTTTCCAGGGAAAAAGTTCACCCGAGTACAATAAAGCCACCTCTTCCAGCTTCGTGCTGGGAAGTTGCAGATCTTCTTGTGGGTGGGAATAGAAAGCCATGTAAATAATTTCATCACCCACCATTGAAATGAGTGAAACAGACTGAACAGCTCTCAAAACAAAATTGTACCAATTTGTCCAGTTTTTAAAGTGGATTTAATAACTTACCTTTCCTTTCAAAAAGCTTTATTGAAGTTGTTACTGCAAACACTAACCTCTTCTCCCCTAACTTACAGAGCCTGCAATTTCAGTAACTTAAATTTATTTATGAAAACCAGGAAATTTTTGATTAAAACATCCGTTATATACTTTGCAAGAGTAGTTCAACAAAAGGTCGCATGTCTCACTTGCGTGAACCACATCTCAGGCAGGCCAGGGCTTATAATGTTGAATATCTCTCCAAATAAATAGCCCTCCTCACTTTATTTTTCTAAAGAAACATAGCCTTTCACAGTTAATGCTTGAATAGTTGGGGTAAAATTAACAACAACTTGAATTTTCATTCCCTACAACATAGCAACGTTTCTGAGTTAAAAAAAAAAAAGTCACATTTAAAAATAATTTGGGTGCCTCTTTAACATCCAGATTTCAGCTGGAAGTCAAAGAAAGTCAAAGATAGAAGTAGAAATACCGTGAGAAAAAAATAAACCCCTAGTATTTCAAGAGGAGTGCAATACAAGAGGTAAGGGAACTGACTTTGACAAGATTAACAGCTAGGCCCGTGTGCCAAAACATGAAAGGTCTCCCATCGCTATCTTACACTCTCCCTTACGCAGATTCCTGGACCAGATCCTCAGATGATATCAGCTCGTGGGTGCAGCTACATTCATGCGAGTAGCATTACAGTGATTTAAGCTAGATGATAATCAGCCTCACCGGTTTCGGGAAGTGAGTTTTATTATTCATTTGATTGAAAGGTATTTTCCAATTGTTGTGAAGTGGGAAATGTGTTTCGAATTCATCATTTTTTAAGCCTCACACACATTGTTTGGCAAACAAGGATTGTTTTGGTTGTCCAGGACTCCTCCATCGCATCCTCCCAAATGTGAGATTTCCTTCTGTTCTCCAATGGGCCATTCTGGTCCAGTTAAACACACAGTGGCCAGCTTTGCAAAGCAGTAAGCCTTCTTTAGAATGAAGTCTTTTGGTTTCATCTGTAATCTTTGTGGAAAAACTGGACATTACAGTAGAAGGATTATGCTAAATTGCTTTCTGCCACTGAAGAGCTGGACAAAGCAGTAGTTCAAGGCATGGAATGAGCATTCTGAAATAAGCACTTAGTCACTGAATTCAGTACCAAGAAATTAACCTAAACGATTTCAATTTACATATGTTTGTAATTTGCATCCCAGCTTTACACCTTACAGAGACTCCCTTGTTTGCTGTTACTGTAGTAAATGTTTGTTCACAGGCTGCTTAAAATCAAGCAGGGAGGTCAAGCTGGGACCACGTCCAAGGCTGACTGCCTTGCCCTGTCTGCATGCCTTGTCTGAATATCCTCCCAGGGCTCGAGACTGTTTGGTGGACGTGAATGGCGCAAGACTGAGTCCGAAGTCTGTTACTGCAATACACGGGTTCCCCAGTTATGCTGGGATCTATGTATCGAACCAGAGACCTTCATGCGAATGCTTTCTCCTACTGCCACTGCTTTTTTGTCCTGAATGTCTCTCTGGAGGAGACTCTGGCTTTCTCTCTTGCTATTACTCTACAGATATTTTGCAGGGGGTATATCATCTGTCCTTGGGTACATAAATTCGTATCACCTTCAGATGATCATATCCAATAAACAATTTCTGGTGTCTATGAGTTACAAGAGGTAACCTTCATGTGCATGGCTGTTGGACTGGTATCCAGAATTTTATTCCCAGTCTTTCTGTGTCAGACATTAGCCAGTCTCCTGCTGCTCTCTTCTCTCCCTCTTCTCCATCAGATGCCTTCACAGATAGATGCTGCTCTTCTATGAGTCTTTGCCTTTCCTTTTTCCATTTGGCAGAGAGTAATCTCCATACGGAAAATCTCCATGGCAGGACGAGGAGCGCCAATGTTGTGCCCATCAATAGCACCACCCAATTCTGTCCCAGGTAAAGGAACGAGCCAACCAGGGGTAATGCAAATGCAGATATCCATAGGGCCCAAGGGGATGTCTGTAGCTTTCCAGCTGACACTAGATGATGTAATTTATGTGCTTGTGCATCTTGTGCTGCAGTCACAGCACATCAGTCTCCTTCATTCTTTCAGACTGAGGGTCCCTCTGCCCCGACAGTGAAACTGAATGGTGCAGTGAAGGTTTAAGGTTTTCAGGTGCTAAATTCTCTTTAGAATGACAGGATGTTGTACAGCTCCTGCAATCAGTGGCTACAGAGATAGCTGTGTGATGTTCTCTGGGGTGCCAGAGTGTGTAGTAACAGTGTCATACGAGTCTGTCCCCAGTGTCCGACAGCTGCAGGGGCCCATTTCAAACTGTTAGCACACTTCAGAACACAGGAATATTTATCTGTACAAAAATAATAGTGTTTCACAGAAATGGCTCAATGTTTCTCAGTCAGGGTCGCGAACCCCTTGAAGGTCATGAGAGCATTCGAAAGGGTCATGAAATTTTAGACAGCAGAAGTCAGCAGGAGCTCAGTTCCTCCAGAGAGGCAAAGTGAGCACCTATGCTATGAGGACAGGCTGAGAGAGTTGGGGTTGTTCAGCCTGGAGAAGAGAAGGCTCCAAGGAGACCTTATAGCAGCCTTCCAGTAGCTAAAGGGGGCTACAGGAAAGATGGGGAGGGACTCTTTATCAGGGAGTGTAGTGATAGGACATGGGGTAACGGTTTCAAACTGAAAAAGGGTAGATTTAGATTGGATATCAGGAAGAAATTCTTTACTGCGAGGGTGGTGAGACACTGGAAGAAGTTGTCCAGGGAAGCTGTCAATGCCCCTTCCCTGGAAGTGTTCAAGGCCAGGCTGGATGGGGCTTTGAGCAGCCTGGTCTAGTGGGAGGTGTCCTTGCCCACGGCAGGAGCTTGGAACTAGATGATCTTTAAGGTCCCTTCCAACTTGAACCGTTCTGTGATTCTGTGTGTGTGTGTGAGAATAGGCTGTAAGTATTGGCTGTCAGTGCTTGCACTAGGAGGGGAACTGCCAACTACACCACCTTTAATTGCTATCATTGCTGAGCTCTGGCAGGGGCAGGGAGGAAGCACAAGCACATGTACCCAGCAGTAATGGCCCTCTCGCTGTCTTGCCCTGAAGGAACGGAGCTCCAGTGGGCTTGGGAAGGGACAGTCACGAGGCAAAAGATGAGCCCCCAAGGGAAACGTCCTTTGTGAATGTTTGAGAAACTCTAGTAGAGCACAGTGCTTCTGCCTGAGAGGAGGGTAAGGACAGCAGTGCCTCTGCTGCTGGGTAGGGTCTGGCCCGGGGCTCGGTGTTTGGTAACAACACCTCCTCCATAATCTTCAACAACCTCTGCCATTTTGTTTATTGCTTTTCTGCTTCCCGCGGTGTTTCATTTCATCAGCTCAAGGGTCACTGCAGCCTTTTCACTTAATCACTATACAAATGACTTAGCTGGCTCACTTATTTCCTTTTTTTTCTTTGCTCCCATACTTTGTGGACCCTGCAGAGCTAAATTCCGGTGTGAAAGGTTTAAGACTCCAGACAGTTGTGAAACTACTTTGGCAAATTAGCATCTTTGGTTGAGATTAGTCTTAAAGTTGTTATGTGACATCTGAAGACAAAAACCTGTAAATCTTTCTAAAATGCTAGGCCAATAGCTTCGATATGTAATAAATACTGAAATTCTGTAAAACATTGCAATCCATTTTATCATCTTTTCTAAACAGAGTGAGCAAAGTCAGGAAATTCATTGCTGAGGAGTTATACTTTTCTTTGAACCTACTTGATACTAAACATTTGGGGAGTTAAAGCAGCCAGGTTTCAATGTAAACAGGCAAATGACTGAATTAAATGCACAAAGTGAACTATTCATTTTTCCTTATGTGTTGAGTGAGCTCTTATGATAATGGGATAATAATGCTTTGTAATCGTGTAGTGCTTTCCAGCTAAAAAAGTACAGTAAAGCCTTAATCTTTCTAGTCCCACTACTTAAATGTTATCTGTCTTACCTGCCTATCCTCTCATAGGCTACAAATGTTATATTTCTACCTTCCTGACCTCTCTTACGCCATAGACCCCTGCTCTCTAGGTGTACCGGCAAAAGGTTTACAAACCCCAGACACTCACAACTACCTCATCATCATAAAAAATTACCCCTTCCTCAGAAGTGCCCATTAAATAGCTTCGTTCATGTCTTAATCCATTTTATTTAAATCAAGCCAACCTAGTTTACACTAGGCTTTAAGTAACAGGCTTTTACTAAGCAAGGCTGCTTTGACTAGAATAACTGAAGGAGAGAGTCTAAGAGCTATTCAGTCCCCACATCTGAGGAGGCAGTGTCCTAGATTAGGTGGGAAGTGAGGAGTGGAGAGGACGCTTGGGGATGTAACTGCTTCAGCCATTACAGCTGGAACTTGAAAAGAATATATGCCAATGACATTATTAGCATGCTGCCGTCAGTCCCCCTGGCTGCTTTTCCACTTTTTATTACCTGCTACTGTAATTTTCTCTAAAAAGTTTGGATCTTATCCCCTGCTGCAGCCGATGCGCAAGAAGGGCTCCCCAGTTCCCCCAGTCTGTTATGTTGTCTCTTTAGAACTCACCTCTGCTGTCATGCTCGGTAGCAGCTGGTGGTCTGTGCTCTCTGCTGGCTGCTCTGATCCAAAGTAGTATCTGTATCCTTCTGCTCTGCCTGGTACATCCATCACTTTTCCTTCCTCCTCACCCAGATTGAGCGATAATTTCACATCCTTTCATGCTGTGCTGACGGCACCTAGAATTACATGGCCATGGTCATTCGGGCATCCCTAAATACATCGCAAAATAGAACTAACTTCAGCAGAGGATGTAAATGGCTCCCCCTAACTCATGCAAGAGGACTGCCGCGCAGATGGGGAAAGAGCTTGGATCTTTTGTCTCGATTATTTGCTGTAACCACATACTCCTCCTTCCTAGCATCTCTCTCCAAAACATACATCAATTAACCTTTTAATTGCACTGAGCCTCTGCTTTTGCCTTTCTGGCAATGGAAACCTCCGTAATACCAACAGTCCTCAAGGAATGCTGTTAGAACCCAAAGGGTAGTGTAGCTGTTTATTTTAAGGGTTAAAATTGGAGGAGACAGAATGAAATAAATAGAAAAGAAAAATTCACATGCCAGAAATTGTACCTTGTATTCACAGAGTGGAAGGATGTTACTGACTGTCTGCAACTGCGAGGGCAGAAAGCCTCCAAGGGGCTGCCTGGTGGCCGGGCTGGGACATATAGGCTGGAACGTACAGCCATGGACTCATCTGGAAGACAAGATTGGCCGTGAAATGTTATTGCCAAGGGGCTCCTTTTCCCAAAAGCACCACCTTGCACCGATCACCAGGATGCACTCGCTTTGCTGGGCTCTGCCACGGTCCAGCCCTGTGGGCTCCGGGCTCAGAGGCACTGACAGCTGACAGCCACAATTGCCATTTTGAGGGGGTCAGACTGGTGACAAACTGTGAAAATGGCCTGTGTTTATCCATGGCAGTAGTTACCGCCAGCATATTGCATGGTGGAGGGGAGGCTGCAGCTTGTTGTTTCAGAAAAAAGTGTCTGGGGAAGTATCTCCCCTGGGCACAGAGATGGGTAGGATTGCACCTATAAAATGTCTATAACACCCTGCTTTCAAAACTGTCTCTTAATACAACCCTCCAAACCATGGGCCACTATTGAAAGTCTTCCCCCAAACTGCAGTTCTTTGCACTAACAGCTTCCTTGTCTGTGGGGGGGGGGGTTACCAGGAGTTCACCCCGTGCTGAGCCCTTCCCATGTCGGTGTGGACTCCAAGGAGAGCAGTAGCCAAAGCCGCCTGCGTCACCTCGGCTGTAAACAGAGCTCCCTCTCGCACCCCTCCCTCGCTGCCTGCCACACACCCTTCTGCCGTCCTCTGCGAAGACGTGGTTTTCTGGAGGAGGCCGAGCTCTGCTTACCAATTACATCAGCTCCCCTCGGTGAGCACATATGCTTCCACTTCAGAGCCTTGTTTCATTTGCTTCTCGTCTCTGTAAAAAGGGGTTTCCTTGAAAACCGTTCTTCCAAGTGCGCTGCCTACGTTTTTCTCATTACAAATAATATTTTCCTATTCTCTCTCACGGGAATGTTTTCATTGTCCCCTGTTGTTCTCTCCCTGTACCGTTTGGTAATAAAATAATTGGGAAGTGTTCATAGTAGCTGAACTGTGCAGAATTTCTCCCTGTTAATGTTTTTGCCTTTTTCCCGCCCCTACCACAAAAGTAGTATCTCATTCCCACTAAAACAAGATTTAAAGATGACAGCTGTCTTCTGTGTGGTGTCAATCGGTATAAAGACAAGAAATGGGGGCTGATTTCTTTAACCTGATCCCGTACACGCTCATTACCGCAGTAATCCAAACATTCTCTACTTGCTGAATAGGGAAATATCAGAGGGATTTCTAGTCTGACAAAGAGCTATTTGCCTGACTACAGGTTTGCTGGATCGAGCTCTCGATAGGGTCTGCTCAGAATCTTTGTTTGTTTTGCTCTGCTGAAATTGTTCAAATGGCTTCTCATTATCATTGGGTGGGACTGAAGAGAGGCACTGATGTCAGTTTTGTGACATGTCCTGTTATTTAAGTAATTCACAGTTTAGGCTGGGACACATTTGACCTTCCTAAATAATTGGCTTTTTTGTTGTTTTTTTTTTTTTTTTCCTTCATCAGGAATAAATGAAGAAAGAACAAACTAACTGCCATTGGCAAGGAAAGAACTTCTAGTAAACAAAAAAGTCTTGCAAGTTTCTTGTAAATATCACCCTGGGTCTGTCCCTCCTAAATCATACAACACCCTATATCAAACCTATCTGTAGAGTTGTTGAAAATCTTCCCCGGGAAGGGAGTTCCGAAATGCAAAGGGCTTCAGACTGTTAGGGATCTGTGCTTCAAGGCTTTCAAAAAACCCCCAGTCCTCCCCTAAGGTTCAGACCTGTGAGTAGCCACACTGAAGTTAATGGGTTTAATTAGAAATTTAAAAGTTAAGCACATACTTAAGCACTTGGTGAGAGAGCCTGGACGCTGACCCTGCGCTTGCAAGAAAGAAGATGTCCCGGGCTGCAGTGCCATCGTCCTTCTTTGTGACAGCTGCTCCTGAGGCCCTCAAAGATGAATGAAGGAGCCACGATCTCCCGGGAGGTTTTCAAAGCAATAAGCCTTGAGTGAGCAGACATCCTTCACTCTCACAATTACACTGCCCTGGTGGCTTCGGCACTTGGGTTGTAATCAGGGAAATTTTAGTTTCCCAGTTCTTGTACGGCTGCTCGCACAGATGTGGGTGTGATTTTCACATCCACACACTGCTCTAATATAGTGTTCACATTCGTGCGTCTGCTCATGGAGCTAAAACATAGTGGAGGATTTGGCTTGCGCTCTATGAAAGAGGTTTTAGAGGGTTACTGCTGCGTCCAAGCGTGTTTCACAGCTGACATTTGTCAATGAAAAAGCAGAGCTCAATGAAAAGGCTAAACGTTCACAAGGAACCTCTTTACTGTGGGGTTAATGAGGACTTGAAAGGACTTGCACTCTGGCCTTAGCTGTGTATGTTTGTCTTTTCTTTTACTTTCATCTCTCCTCCCTGAGCCCTGGTCTCTTTTCATTCTTTTTTGCTGCTTTTAATCTGTGCCTCTGTATTAAACCAACCAACCTTCCTTCCTTCCTTCCTTCGGTCCTTCCTTTCTTTCTCTGTTTATTTCTCTCTCTTCTTTTGCAGTATTTTGGGAGTCTGACTTTGACAGATTGCTAACAACAGAAACCACAAAAGTGTCTATTGCTTGGACCTACTCATGGCCTCTCTTGCTAACGTGCAATGATTATTAGTGATAACATAACATGGCAAACTATGTAACAGACTCAAGGAAAATTCTGGTTTTGTTAGAAGATGTAAAGGCTTAACTTTACAGAGTTTAACTCGGTCTTTTTTGATCTGCTACACATGGCCAGATGAAATACAGTATTTGCCTGTTTTAATTCATTTTCCTTTCTCCTTTAAATACAGTAAGCTCATAAAAAATAGTTGCGCCTCATGCTTAAGAAAACAAGAGTGCATATTGTCATGCAAAGAGTACTGTGTATCCTAATGGAACAAATTATTACATGTTATTGCACATGCACTACTCGCTATGCTCACTAATGTATAGTATAAATAAAAATATGAACCTGTCAGAATACTAATTTTTCCGTATTTTCTCCCACAAAGAGCAGTCTAAAAACTCATGCAGATAAAGTCAGGCTTCTATAACACGCAGGAAAGAGGTTTGTAAAAAGGCTTTAAATTAAAAACTAAACTTTCAGACATAGTTGAAATGTATAAATAGAAGAATGTCTCAGCTCACTGATCCTAACATCTGTAACGACATCTAGCTTCAGTGAAGCTAATCCCTGCTCCCAGTGCTCTGCCAGTCCCTGGCTTATAAAGACAACATTCTTCTCCTTGAATCTAATGAAATTGTACTTTAAAATTAATTATGGAATAACTGGGAAATAATAAATTAATACTTCATCATGTAAAATGTTTTCTAGGACAACATACTTAATAAGACATAGACTTAATGTAAGGATATCGATAATTGGGTGAATTGACTCACTGTATTGAGTGGTCCAGATTCCCGGTATAGATCAGTTATCTTAGTTTCTATAGGTCCTTATATTGGCTCAATCTCCACAGGCTACACTTATACCATAAATTTACCAGTGGGAAGGAATATTCCCAGGCCCTGCAAGTCAATCTTCCATAGTTTTAAATTATTAGAGAAGTTTCTGGCATATTTTTGGCCCACGTCAGCAGTTTCTCAAATTGTTCCCAGGCATGGTTCTGAGATTAGCACATGGGCAGGAGCCATTCCCAATAGGCAGTTGCCCTGTTTTGCAGAGCAAGAGATTTTAACATACAGATGGAGTATTTAATCGAATTTAGTAGCATTGATTTTGGCAGTACTCCATGCCAGGTGGCCTCAGAGCCGGACAAGAGTCCTGGCCAAAGTTAATTTTTATTAGAGATGTAGCCATAGTATCCAAGCATCCACTAGTTGTATGTTAAGTGGCACAACTGATCGTATGATGTATAACTGCATTAATTCTTTAGGAGAACAGTTAGGACAATATGTAGCCTTTGGCTTCAGCAGACCTATCATAGTTACTCTTATTTTATGTATTGTTCTTCTCTTCAGGGCAGGTTGAGGAAATGCAGTGAACTCTGTGAAGATCTTTCCTTCCTTGGGGAGCTTATTTCTGCCTCTTAGACAAAACTGTAGCTTTGGCCAAAGTGTAACATATTGTACTAGAGAGAGAAAGACCCTTCGTGCAGAAGGAAAAGGGTTTTCAACCATGTGCCTTTGAAACTTTTAAAGATTTTTAGAATACACTAAAATGTAGGAATGTAGACCCTCTCTTATCAAGACCTACATTCCTGCAGAGATGTCCTCCAACATTCAAGGCCTGCAGAATTTATTTACCTTCTAATACCTTAATGACTAGATATTCTGGGATCCAATAATACACACGTATCAGATAGCAAAGGCATGTACAGTTGCTGTCAGTTTGCTGCCCACCAGAATTAGACAGACTCTGAAGCCGCTGTGCACAATGGCATTAGCAATGTCAAGAAATTACTGAGCATTCTTAAATCAATCCATAAATTAAGCAATTTTCTTTCTACACCTTTAGTCTAAATGTCTTTTGCACTAAGCCTGCATAATTTTTCAAAGCATTTTTGCGTGTCCACCTGCCTACCCTCTGTTTTGGTTGGATTAAGCCTTGGTAGACTGTTTGACCAAAAGCTGATCTCATCCAAGATCTGGACAACACCAGTGGAAGAAGTACAGACATGAAGAAGGTCACGTGTGCTGTGTCCTGTGCACATTGGTGGTGGTCAAATACTTCTCCTCTCTGTCAGTCCTCCTTTTGCCAATCTCTGGATATACCAGACATTTTCTTGGCAATTATATCTTCTAAACCTAATAACTTTATCAACTCCAGGATCTTAATGTCATTTTGCTGCAACAGGTCTATTATCTGCCTGTATTTGTCCTAGTTTTCTGCACTGGAAAAATTGCCGAATTCCCTAATATCCTGTGCTGAATGATTGTAATACTAAACTCTAGTCTCAGCCATAGTAAATAAAATGCTCATGTGACCCAAGTTACTGACAAAGTTATAATTACTTGTGCTAGGTTTACATGCCTGTAATGCAGAAATCTGTATCTGACCTAGTCACCAGAAGTCCTTAAGGCCAGAAATAGACTGTGCAGAAAGTAATTCATCTGGTTTTTGTTGGAGGCTTTTTTTTTTGGCCATCTGCTAGGCTGAGATCAATTGTGTGCATTAAATTATGGCCTATTTCTCTTCACAGACTGCAGTAAATCAGCAAATTCCCAGCTCAGTTGAAGATGTCTACATCATGGACATCCAAACATGTTATGAACTCTGTCCCTACTCAACCCATGTTTCCAACCCTATTAGTAATTTTGAAGAATGGATCTAACCAAAAGATATTGGTGAGATTTACATTGCGATAAAATGCCAATATGACAAATATATGCCTATTCATTTGTATTGTTTTATCATCTTTATAGCTTTTTAAAATCCTTCATATATGATAAAACACATCAGTGCTCTGTGCAGTCACAGGCAAAACTTAAGCTTAGCAGAAAGTCCTGCATTATATACATGAGTACAATGTATACACACATCCTTGTAGTCACAAGCACAGTTTAAAAAGACATTCATACAATGAGCTCTCTCAGGCCGCAGGGCTAGAGATTCTAGCTACATCAAGTGAATTAAATTTATCTCAAGAAAACAAGAAATGCCAACAGCATCAAAAATCTTGATAGAGGGACAAGACAGGGAATGGCTTAAGAGGGAAGTGCTTGGATCAGCTCAATGTTTAGTAATATTAAGTAGGTATTAAAGGAAAATCAAAAAGTTTTCTATATTTCTGACAATCTGAGTGACTGGCTCTTGTAAATAACACAAAGCATACACTTGCAATGAAATTGTTTGTCTTGATATCAATTCTGGAAAGCATAGCTGTATGTTTGGGGTTATTTTTGCCCATTTGGTTGATGTTTTTTGCTAAATTAAGGCCTGCTTCAGGGAGAATCACCAAGAAAAATGAAGTCATTGTTAGCTGATTTCATACCTATGCAGTCCTGCTTGGAAGCCCTGCCACCAACGACGTGTGCCGCATGAACAAAATCTGGGATTAATTAAGTGAGAGTGAACTCCTAACCCATTTGAACTGTCATGCTGAAGGTCTGGCACAAAGGATCCGGGAGTTTACAAAGACTAATCACCATTGCAGGGTCCTGTGGGCTACTCTTCACACAAATGCCTTTGTAGTAAAATGAGCCTTCAAAGTGGCTGTTGCACACTGAGAACAACAAAGACAGCAACAAGGAGAGGCTCATTGCTTTTGTGCAAAGACAATTCGTTGCTCTCTTTAGAAAACAAGAAATTATCTCAGCCTTGAAGTCATCTATCTAATCATAGCTCTGTATCCACTGACATCCAGTGGAAATATAAGATGGAGAGGACAGATTTACTTTGGTAAATCTTTGGTACAAATTGGTTGCTTTTCCCATGCAGCATGTCTGCTGCATTCTGATTATGATAACGGCAGAGTTTACAAAAGTTTCTCAGTTAAATCAGCTAGAGATGTCAGCACTAAAATGAGCTAAATATAAGAGCCAAGAAAAAATTTCCTGGAATTCATGAGTTTGAGCAGCTGCATCATGGACTTGGGCATAGACACCAAAGCATGAAGCTGGGTCCACACTGCAAGGTCTGCTTGAGATTACAGGGTCTCTGTATGGTCTATTACTGCTATCAGTTTTCTGGGACTTGTTTTGGGCTGTGATCTAGAAGTTCCAACCTTGCTGGTAAACTGTCCGTGTGTCACATAATATCAAACAATACAGTTTCTGAGGGACTGTTTGTTTTGTTTTATTTTGTTTTGTGCATTGGGCATTTAAAAAATCTTGGGAAGTTATGCACATCAAAGAAAAAATAAAGTAATATTGGCAATAATATTACTGAGGTGGCAAACACCCCACTCAAAAAAAGAATTTAACGGTGTTCAAAAAGGTGAGATAATTACAGCATCTTAGAGGGATTTGAAAGATTTCTGGATTTTTCTGACACTTTGTGTGATAACCGTGTAAGTTCTGAACAAAAACATCCCACTTTAATCACCTATTTCCACTCGGGTTGTTGCTTTAGTTGTTTTTTGTTTAGTAGGTTGTTTTTTTCGTTAGTTCTGTTCCATTAGTTTCATCGGTTATGTTAAAGCCACATGTAAGTCTTCTCATCAAGATCCGAACCTCCTTTTTTTTATTTGTTGTATCTGTGTATGAAGATAGTCAATACACCAATCTTGACACAGATCTACCTATTGATCCGATTGCTCCTGCCAAAAGCTCACTCAAACCTAAAGAGAAAGGAGCACAAGTGTTGGGACTACCTGGATTATCTTCAGCCGTGAAAGTTCATCAAAAGGTGGCATTGCATCAATTTGAAAACACTGCAAGGCTTTATATGTGTTTCAAATGCATTTTATTCAGAAGGTGTTGTGGGTCTTTGGGGGAGGGGCGACAACACGGCGTTTGTAGAAAAGCTTGCGTTAACATGAAAAGCAAAGTCCTAACAGCACTCTGTTTCATGAAAGCATCTTTAAGGTTTTATTTCTATTTGAATTCTGAAGCAAAAGCAAATTTTAAAAGCAACCGTTGAAAAAGAGTCATGACCAGTTTTATTTGATGCCTCTGCTTTGCTAATGGGCAATACAAGTCGGAGTGTCTTGCTTGGATTTAGGTAGCTCATGATATACTTCCCTTTCTTTACTCTTTTCATATGCCTTTCTTATGGGTTACTGTTAGATACAGTGAGTGTGGGCTTGATAGGCCCTGAGAGCCTAGACCAGTGTTTCTGTTCCTGTGTTGTAACAAATAAAAATCTCAGGTCCTTAATGAAAAGTTTTCGACAATGAAGGATTTTGAAAAATTTGAGTAAAAAAGATGGAATGAAGCTTTCTCATTTATGTATCAGACATAAAACTAATCTCTGTACCATGTGTGATCTCAGTTTTACAGAATTCACCCAAGGAAAAGAAAGCAAAAATAAAACCTTCGACTGTTAAACCAGTTCATGCTGTTTTCGAAAATGCAAGCAAACACAAATGCAGAGCAGGAGCAGAGCTGGAAAGATCAAAGGGAAAGCAAAACCAGATCTGAAAACAAGGGGAGTTTGCTTTCACATCCTACGCTTGGCTTTGAAAAATATGGCTGTGGCTAGACGTCCTTGGCCAGGCCTGGCGGTGCCAGCTGAGGACATTGCCATAGCCAGCCCACTCCTGTCGGCTTGCTACCATGCCCTCGAGCAAGGCTGCTTCCTCCTCAGATCCTCTGTCGGAGACAGGCAACAGGCTAAAACCAGCCCTTTCGAGTCAAAATAAGCTGTGTAAGAAAGGGATTACTGTTGATATTCCTTAGACTTGCCTGGCTCTGTGGCCACACTGAATGAGGAAACACGGTGCTGAGCTCTGAGGCCAACATGTTGGAGGGGCAATGACCACCAGAGCTGGGGCAGAGATGAAGCACCAGGTCCAGGGTGTGGGGGAAAGGGGCTTGATCCCCCCACACCACAGAGGTGGCAGGTAGTCCATGAGTAGCTCCTCAACTGTTCAGACAAGCCTTGCCAAGGGGATACGAAGCAACTGAGGAGGCACAAGCCAACCCCCACAATCCAGGATGGGCACCATCCTCAGCAGGACGAGAGAAGAAACCAGAGGAGGTGTCTTCCTCAGCTGGCAAAGGTACGTGCAGAGTGGGTGCCAACACACATCTTCAGGTTAACAACAGTTTCCTGGGAGGTAAAAGTTACACTGGCTGCAAAGACACACTTGCTTCTTCCACATATACACAGTCTTCTGCTTTGTGCTTTTAATAAGCATATTCCTCTATATGCCATTAATTGTGTGGTTTATCAGAGGCAATAAGGAGTATGTGATTCATCTCGCTGGCCAAATACACTTTTGTCTTATGTGGTGTGTGTTTACTCATAAATTCGTCATTTTGGGATACTTTGGGTTCTAGAGAGTTAATGCTGGAAACGCCTTTTGGAAAAAGATGACCTGAGCTGGTTGCGAAGCTATGGGGCAACACGCGGCAATCCTCTGTATAGCGTCTGACAGCAGTATTTATTTTCATTTGAGAAACAGCGAGAGCAGGGCCTGCCCCAGACATCTCTCACTCCATTCAGAAAGCGATGTTTACGGACAGCTGCAGGGAGTTACACATAAGAGGCTTAAACAGGGAGGGGAAAAAAGGGCCATTCCTCCGGGCCCACCCAGCCACTGGGTTTTTCAGCTGAAGGGCAGGCTCAGTTTCATCCCAACCGGCCGGTGAAAACTGAGCTCAAACAACTGTCAGGGTCACAAAAGCCCGAGAGATGGAAAAGACGGTGATAAATGTGGTGGCAAGTCGTTCCCCTGGAGCCGCCCGATGCGCCTCTTGTTTGGACGCTGTCGTAGGGCTAACGGTGGTTTGTGGGCTAACACGAGGAAACAAGAAAGGGTCATTCACAGACATCAGGAAGATGTTTGGGAAAATGTTTAAAGTGCTTATTAGTTCAGAGGCCCTTTCAACACCGGCAGCTCCACGTGTTCCATCGGAGATGCAGATGATTTGCACAAGTAATTCTAAGCTCAGTTGAAACAGCATAAATCCAGTTTGGGCAGCGTTTTGTAGCTCCCACAGTGTTATCTGTCTGTCCGTCTCACTGCCTATTCATCTGTCCATGTAGCTACTTTTCACTGTCATCCATCATCATGTCATACAAATATCTTACATATGAAACTGCAGGCTGTCCCCTTATTGTGTATCACGGTGTCTGTAGCATTTTCCCCTTCTTAATGCAGGTGGAAGGATAAAAACTCCTCCTAGCAGAGGGATTCCTGCCTTTTAAGACTTAATAATTTATTTTATTGACCTACTGGCACACAGCTTTTGTATTTCTTAAACGTGTTTGGAGTTTTTTACTGTTGTTGGTATGCTGGTGGGATCTGGAGAGGTTAAAAGAAAAGGGGGGAGTTTTCTCATTGCCATGGCCAAAATGGAACCAAATCCCAGTCCTTTCTCAACCTTTTGCAGACATAAAGCACAACTTTCCTGGTATATATTACTCTGGTGTGTGCTGTGTTGACGATGGGGGGTCAGTAAATTTTAGGAACTTTCTCTCACCTGACATTTATATGAGGTATTAGCTAAGATTCCGGCCTTTTATATCACCTACTTACACAGTTATATGCCATAAATCTCCTGTGATTTATGAAAACACGTGATCCATAGTACAAAACAATTTTTCTTGCATTCTAGGGAAATCCAAATATGTTGTGCATGAGTATCTTGAAATTGAAAACAAGACTAAATCTATATTGCCTTCACCTGGACTTTGGTTATGGTTTCATATTAAATACAGGTAGTCTCTGCTTGACCAGAATTTAAGTTGTTTAGGTTTTCATCTTGATCAGAGCTCTGAACAAGACGCAAAAAGTTTCATGTTCCATATTTAATTTTTTGAGAATTAATATAAATCTATCAACTATGGAAAATATTAATGGTTTCTGCCGTTTAGAGCAGAGTGTGGAGTCTGTGCACACACAGACAATATGATTTTCAAATGCACTTAGCCGTGGTCTGACAAAAACCTTCGCATGTCAGTGTAAAAGCAGCTACTATTAATTTGCCTCAGTGTTAAAATAATAATAATGATAATTGCACATAACACATTTTACCACACAAATCTAGTCAAACATTAACTAATAACTTAGAACATCTATGAAAGCATTCATTTTAAGTCTGTTTTATCAGTTATCATAAACTTAAAGCTCCAGTCGGCCTGCAGGTGTTCTGTTCTGCTGCTGCCAGTAAGGAGTTACACCATTATGTGACAAAAGCAGAGAGAGGGTAAAAACACATAAAAAGTGTTCACAGCCATGCAATGACTGGAAACGGGTATATCAGATCCACCTTGCTGCTGCTGGCCCAGTGCCCTACCAAGGAAGGTAATGAATACAAAGGGTAAATGTTTTCCTACACCCGCATTTGGTGATCACTTTGACCCCAATCATGGGAGAAGACACAACAACGAAACATCTCAAAGAAGACTCTCTGTAGTGTTTCTGCTACTGATTTACCCCATCTGGTACTCTGTCTCCAGGGATGGTAAGTCACTGAGACTTCAGAGGTCTTGAAACACAAACACAAAAAACATTGCTGAGAACAATGAGGAGATCCATTTTCTTTTCTAGGACCAAAGGGGAACAAAAACAGGAGAAACAGACTCACAGACTCAATATAGAAATAAATTGAACAAAAGAAGTAAAAGACTGCATGCGATGGTTTTCACAGTAGCTTCTTTGACAATGTCAATATAAAGCCACCAGTATGAATAAAACACTGAGATTGTCACTCTGAGTGATGCCTAGCCAACAAAGCTGAAATTCAGTCAGGTCCTTAAATTCCAGTTACATTAAGCATGTCCATAAATGTTTTGCCAAGATAGGCTCATAAAGAAATACCTGGCACCACCACTTCAGTATCACTCAGTACACTTCTGTCAGGAGTGTTACCACTTCTTAAGCAAACACTTCGAATAAAAAAACCAAACTTTCAAAACTGTGAGAAAATTAGCCTTTGACTAGATCCAAGAATAAGTTCCCAAAGAAAGCCACAATTCTAAGCTCTCATATAAATCTCCCCTTGGCAATTAAGGTTGTGATTTTCTTACTTTAAAGATTGTATGTTTTCGCTATGCTTTTAGATTAATTTTTAAGTAAGACTACTAGTGGTATGGCCGTTTTTGAGAAAAGCTAGGGCCGTGTTCCCTATCTATCCAGAGGAACATTGTCCAGTAATGAGATGAACCTCACAGTGAGGTGCAAAGAAATTGCAAATGAGCTTTTTCCTGAGGATCCACCTGCTACAGCAAGCCCAGCGTTCCTGACCTGCTGAAATGAGAGTGGCTGCAAAGGTAGAATTGGATTCATCTGCAAGACATACACCAGATGGAAGAACAGTGAATGAGTTTTGTGTCTCTCAGGAAGGATTGTCTGGAGGGGCCTCCTTACTCATTCTGTCCTGCTGTTTTGCCTATAGTTCCCTGCTTTGTCATCCAAAGTAGCAGTAAGCAACGTGGGCTGTCCCCCTCTGCCTTCAGCACGCGTGGCTGTTTTATTGGCATCCCACTGGAAGCCGGTGGACAGCCTGTGGGCCACAAATGCTGTGCCAACTGATCAGGTGTGCCTGGCCAGGGCTCTGCATGCTCTGTAAGGTATGCTTCAGCTGCTGGACTTGCTACAGTACAACCTAGGGGGAAGGGTAGGCTGGCCTTGAGGCAGAGCAGACATGACCCAAATGTCATAGTGTTGTTAAGGGTGAACCCTGGTAAACAGAAGCTCCATGTAAAATGATGGACCTTGGCTACATGCCCCACCACCCAGGGAGCCCTGGGGGGAAATGACCTAAGTGTGCCCCAACCCTCCACCCCTTTGGCTTGATTTCCACTTGGAGGAACGCAAGAGCTCAGGCAAGATGGAAACAACTGGACACTGGCCAAGGCCTTACGCAGATGGCCAGGGGCAAGAGGCTGGAGACAGCCTGGTGGGGCTCAGCTGAGGCAGAGCCAGCTTTTACCCATTTCTGATGTGGAGCAAGGCCAGTTTTGCCACTCCTTACTGCCTGACCCAGAACATCAACCCGGTGAGTGAGGTCACTTTTAAAATGTCCATTTTCTTCAGCAGCAACAATCTGCACTGTGAAGCGAGGTGTGACTACTTATACCTGAGGCAGTTTTAATCCCACAAATTAACCATAACACAGATTAACAGGTAATTCGACTGCCGTGGCTATGGCAGCTCTAGTCTTGGTGTGGGCTGCACAAATCTGCATGGGACTGTGGGGACCTCTACAGCAGCTGCTTAAAAACAGACACATCACAGCAGAGCACAATCTAATGAATAGCAGCGTGTCACAGACCACATGCCTGGTTTTAACCCCTTCCTGATGCAACTAAAATGCTCACGCTAAAATAGTGCGTGCTTAAGCTACCAAAAGGTACTTCACATTTGGGAGGTCCACACTGTCAATTCCTGCAGCTCGGCTAGATGCAGCCACATCTTTATCTCTGCTAACTTTACCTGACACCTAGACATTTAAGTTTTAGCTCTGAGAACTACTCAGCAGATTTCCAATGATAACTCAAACTATGTAAGTTTCTGCTGGTGGGAAACAAGGTAGGATATTACCCTGGTCTCCACAGAACGTGGGAAACCTGCTAAGCTGAACTGATAGCTATGTCAATCACCCAGAGTACAGGGGAGATGAAAAAAGGGGGAAAGAATGATCTCTTAGTCTATACATGAGACTCTCAGGATATGATAGTAAAGGAAGGTCTCAATTTCTATGTGTTGTGTATGTTTGCCTTACGTATTCTGACTGAGATTTCCAAAGTTGTGCTAAGATGTTGGACCACCATCCCTTAAAGCTTAGGAACTTACTAACTGAATCTCCTAGGCAGATGTGAAAACTTTGGCCAAAGTATATCATCTGTAACTCAACTTGTTTTACTGTATTTTCCAATAAGTGGACGAAAACTCAAAATGAAACTTCCCATGCTATTTTTTTGCCTGCGGGCCTGAGTGAGGCAGCCGTTTGTCCTACCATTGCTGTGGTCTCACATGTGTTTTCCAGTTTGGATGTTGGCATATTCATTACAACCAAAAAAGCAAATGCTGGCTCTGAACAGCCCGCGTGTTCAAATCTGATCTCACAATGGCCTGTTTTCTTTCAAAATATACCCTTTGCGAATGTTATTATGCTTGTTATAAAGCAAATGAGCTTCACTTCCTCACCACCATAGCCATTAGGCTGACAAGGACAGCAGGCAAATGTAATCAGCAAGTGCAGTCAACAACAGACGGAAGCAAAATCAACTTTATTTTAAATAGCCCTTTACTAATGACAATAAGGAACATTCAGCACTTCAGATACTTATTTCCAGTTCAGTACAAGAGGAAGCATATCCAAGATACCATCAGATGTAGCCAAGAAAATCTGTTCTAATTGACACTCCATCCATAACTCATCGTGTTGTGGAAAATGAAAAAGGAACCACAATACCTGTTCAAGACAGACAATCACGTCTGAATTTTCCTGATGTTCACAGGAGACTAGAGGTGAAGGGGTTTGGGGAAGAAGGTCAGGATAGATATTCATGGTCCACATATTTTTTTTTTTAAATTGTTCTTTTAATATATTTTTGGAAACTACACTTACAAAAATTGTCCACTGGAAAAAAAGTTATGAACTGCTGAATATGCACAGTTTTAGCAAATGCGTTATTTTTTAGCTTCTCAGGAAATCAGGTCTAATAAAAAGTATGCAACTCACTCAGAAGTTATGTAATAGTCTAAAATGTTTGACCAAATTTGAATGAGCCACTTTACGTGTGTCTGATTTGGGATAATAATGGTCCCTGGAATAACTTGTTATGGAGTCTCAGGAACCTACTGGGTCGTTTCCATGTTGTGGTGCTTCTTAGGTATCCTTGGCTCTGGTTTAATGGGCAGGCCAAAATCTCTGTTGTTTTTATCTGTTACTCTCACTTCTCTTTCATGGAGTAATTTTGCTGAAGTGTCCCAGAGTAGTGTATCTTGGAGTTTACAAATTTGCTGAGATATAGGAAACACATGCCCTTAAAACAATTTTTATGCCCTTTATTTGTGATGGCTAGAAACATTCATTATAACATCAGAACATAACCAAAATACTCCAGGAGCTGATGTATCTTTTATAAATGTATTTACTGTTATAATTAGTATAATTACTGCATAAAACATCACCTAGTAATTCCTGCTCCAGATCCATAACTTGTGTCTGAGGTTAGGATAACTTTCAGGAAAGCCCAGACTCTTAGCTTTAGAAGTCCATGAACAGTTGAGAACGTTTATAAGACCCACGACACAATACCAAAGGGTATTTAGGAGCAATCTCTCTCACAAAAGTTATCGTGTTCCCAGGTAACATGGCAATGACGGGAAGCCTGGCCTTAGAGGCTTAAATAGTGTGAGCCAAGTTCTCAGCTGGTACATACGGGCAAAGCCTGCTGAAGTCAGTGAAAGTATTCAAATACATAATGGTTAAAAACACAACCTGAAATCTCTCTTCTGAGTTTATTCTAATTGTTTTTCATAGAATCATAGAATAGTTTGGTTTGGAAGGGACCATAAAAGGTCATCTAGTACAACTTCCCCTGCAATGAGCAGGGACATCTTCCACTAGATCAGGTTGCTCAAAGCTCTGTCCAACCAGAATTTGAATGTTTCTAAGGATGGGAATATCTACTACCTCTCTGGGCAACCTGTTCCAGTGTTTCACTGCCCTCATTGTAAAAAATTTCTTCCTTATATGTAGTCTAAATCTTCTCTCTTTTAGTTTAAAGCCATTACCCCTTGTTCTAGTGCAACAGGCCCTGCTAAAAAATTTGCCCCCATCTTTCCTGTAGGCCCCCTTTAGGTACTGGAAGGCTGCAATAGGTCTCCCTGGAGCCTTTTCATCTCCTGGCTGAACAACCCCAAATCTCTCAGCCTTTCCTCATAGAAGAAGTGTTCCAACCCTCTGATCCTCTTTGTGGCCCTCCTCTGGACCCACTCCAACAGGTCCATGTCTTTCCTGGGCTGAGGGCTCCAGAACTGGACACAGTACTCCAAGTGGGGTCTCACAAGAGTGGAGTAGAGGGTCAGAATCACCTCCCTTGACCTGCTGTCCATGCTTCTTTTGAAGCAGCCCAGGATATGTTTGGCTTTCTGAGCTGTGAGCGCTTATTGTTGGCTCATGTCCAGTTTTTCATCCACCAGTACCCCCTAGTCCTTCTCCACAGGGGTGCTCTCGAGTTCTTCATTCCCCAGCTTGTATTGATATTGGGGGTTGCCCCGACCCATGTGCAGGAACTTGCACTTGGCCTCGTTGAACCTCAGGATATTCACGTGGGCCCACCTCTTGAGCCTCTCCAGGTCCCTCTGGGTGGCATCCTGTCCCTCAGGTGTGTCAACTGCACCGCTCAACTTGGTGTTGTCTGCAAACTTGCTGAGGGTGCACTCAATCCGACTGTCTATGTCATCGATGAAGATATTGAACAGTACTGGTCCCAATATAGACTCCTGAGGAAAACCACTTGTCACCTATCTCCATCTGGACATCGAGCCATTGACCATACCCTCTGGATGTGACCACCCAACCAATTCCTCATCCACCAAACAGTCCATCCATCAAATCCATATCTCTCCAATTTAGAGAGAAGAATGTTGGGGGAGACCACGTCAAAGGCGTTAGAGAAGTCCATAGCTCTTCCCTTCTCCATTGATGTAATCACTCTATCATAGAAGGCCGTGAGGTTGTTAAGGCAGGACTTGCCCTTGGTGAAACCATGCCAGCTGTCACGAATCACCTCCCTGTCCTCCATGTGCCCTGGCATAACTCCTAGGAGGATCCGTTCCATGATCTTTCCAGGAACAGAAGTGTGGCTGACAGGTTAGTACTTCCCAGGGTTGTCACTACCCCTTCTTTGTACCCTATTAAAAATGGGTGCAATATTTCCCTTTCGCCAGTCACTGGGGACTTCACCTCACTGCCATGACTTTTCAAGTAACACAGAGAGTGCCTCGGCAACTACATGAGCCAATTCGCTCAGGACTCTGGGATGCATCTCATCAGGTCCCATAGACCTCTGTGTGTTCAGGTTCCTCAGGTGGTCACAAACCTGTGGGAGGGACCCCTTCTCTTACAGTGGGAGAGACTTTACTCCCCCAGTCCCTGCCTTGTGGTCCATCCACTCAAGAGGTATGGGGGGAGAAGCTGCCAGTGAAGACTGAGGCAAAAAAATTGCCTTCTCCTCGTCTGTTGTTAGAAGTTTGCCGGTCTTGCTCATCAGGAGGAATATGCTATCTTTGATCTTCTCTCTCTGGTTGACATACCTGTAGAAACCCTTCTTATTCCTTGTGTCCCTTGCCAAGTTCAGCTCCAGCTGCGCCTTGGCCTTCCTGACCCCATCCCTACACAACCGGGCATCCCTATACTCTTCCCAGGATACCTGTCCCTGCTTCCACCGCCTGTGCATTTCCTTCTCGACCTTTAGTTTGACCATCGGGTCTTGACTCAGCCATGTCAGTCTCCTGCCTTCCTTTCCTGATTTCTTACACCTGGGGATTTTTGACCAACTTCTCTCAAAGGCACTGCTCTGGGATGTAACCTGCTAAAGCTGATGTTAAAAGGGAAAAGGAAAAATCCTCAAACTAGATTTTAGAGTTGCCTGACAGCCACAGACAGAGTTGTTTGATTTACACACTGTGAAAAGTCATTGAATTAACCTAATTAATTAATTAGAATTGGGGTTTCAGCTGAAGAAAAATCCCACTGTTTTATTAGTTTTCATCAACTCAAATCCCATGGAAAAGTATTGCCTTCTTATCTATTGAAGGTAACGGGGTGCATGTTTAAAGCAGAGGGCCCTCACTGACACAATGTGTGACATAATTTGCTTTCTTCATGTGTTGACCTGGCCAATACATTTTGTCCCCGAGACAAAATGATTGAGTTTTTCCTAGTATACTTTCAAGAACTAATGTATTTTCTCAGACACACACTAGTATGTTTCAAAGTCATTTTCCCATGCCAAATTACTTCGGGGGTATAACTTCTTTGCCTTCAGCAGACATACACTTCCCAAATGTAATGGTCCTATCTGTGAGTTTTAAAATCAAATTGTTTGTAATATTTACACATTTTTATTAACGTCAGAAATTCAACTGGCGCATCAGTACATCTGTAATGTTTGGGAGCGCCCTGAATGCATCAAAAATGTCAACACCAGCCCTCTGTAGTTCTAGACTGAAGATTTCCACATGGACTGGAAAGAAATACGGTCACCAATTTAACAGTTAAATCAAAGATTGGGAGGTTACCAAATTGTCCAGATGTATCTGTCTTGCTGCTGGAATCCCTTGTTGCTTTGCATGAATACAGGGTTCCCTTTTAAAAGCGATTACAAGTGTTTGTGTTTAGAAATGTCAGGAGGAAAAAAGAAAAATAATGATAGAAAAGTTCATGGCAGTCAGCCCTTCGTTCCAGCCTCCTAACACGACTTCATGACTGCATCAAGAGTTTTACATGACAACAACTGCACATAATTTCAGCAATAACAATAGATGAAAAATATGTTCATACCTTCCTTTGATTGCTTGTTCTGTGACCAACATAAATGTCCATGGAGAACAAGGGTAAGTAAATAAATAGTTTCCACAGAAGATAAGGTAGCTGTTTCCTTTCTTCTCTGCCTTTTGATAGCTCTTTTCTGTACTGTTCTTTACTATACCCTTGACTGAAGCATTATTCTGAATTTGTTTTAGAATGATTTATTATTTGGACTGCAGAAGGGGACAGAGTCATGGACCAGGATTCTAGTGTGCTACATGATCAAAAAGAACAAAGTCCTTGCCCCAGAA
The DNA here is from genome assembly GCF_964199755.1 of Larus michahellis. Taxonomy (NCBI): domain Eukaryota; kingdom Metazoa; phylum Chordata; class Aves; order Charadriiformes; family Laridae; genus Larus; species Larus michahellis. Next base: position 155,964,344 of record NC_133897.1, read on the forward strand.
ATTTTGTAGTCTGTACCTTGAGAAACAACAGATAAAGACACAGACAAATACAGAGAATCAGTAAGCATAATATTTGCAGTGGTACGTTATAGCTGCCCAGGACCAGTCGGTGGCTCTAATGCCACCAGGCACACTTATCTTCTAAAACAAGAGGTCCATACTCCCTCCATCAAAAGGAAATGTCCTTAGTCTGCACTAATCTCTGAACCCTGCCTGGGGACTGTATGGGAGATGAACCCAGACAACACACTGCCGTGGACTATCCTAACAACCTGCCAGTAGGGACCATTGAGTTCCAGTGTCCAGAGTGTTGTTTGGTACTGGTTTATTTGCTAGTATAGATGGAGTCACTGGCCATGCTGATGGGGCTTGATCAAAGCAAATTAGCTGCCTTTCCAATGACGTAAAATATAAGAAACTATATACGATGTGTCCAGATCATCTTAATAAAAATGTAATCTCAGCAAATAGACTCACTGTTAGGGTAAACCATATGAACAAAACTGAAGTGTTTGGGTTTTTTTTTTTTCTTCACCAGAACAGTTTGTAAAACAAACATATCGAAGAGTTTTGGAAAGGTTAGAAACCCTGAGGCTTTTGTGCATAAATCAGCCTCTAATGAATAGTGGGTTAGCAGGTGATTTTCTTCCAGGGCAAGTTATTTCTCTGAACAATTTCTTTTTCTCCCTCCAGAACAGATGGTAGTGTTCAATGTCTAACATAGATTACTGAAAGAGATGGACAACTTATGTTTCATTTGTGCGTGCATTTTTGCGCATTTGCTATGTTAGACAAATCTGTTTTATTGAAACATATCCATGCACACACACGCATTAAGCCTACAACACCCAGGGTTTGTGCATATGTGATGTATATAAAACAAAGCCCCAAAAGCAATCAAATACACCTTTAAACCATCTATTAGTGTACTGCAGTGTAAACCACTTATGCCTTTGTCTAGAGGAAAATGTCTTCCTAGTCCTACAACCACTATATTTCAAGGCAGTGCATCATAACACTGTCTGTCCTGTAGTGGTGGTGATGGATTGTATGGTGAGGTTGCCACTGTAATCCTACAGAAAGTAAGCGGAAAAAAAAAAAAGTTTTTGCAAAAAAATTGGACTTGTGCACAGAAGGATTTACAGCACATTGAACAATTGTGAGAACTGAAAAAATATAGTCTCTTACGTGCCTAGATGTGGGTCATAGTCCCTTCGTGCTGATAACTGGGTCTTGGTAATCCAAGTGGATCACTGGTCATACTAGCACAGTCATACTGCCCTGTGAATGTCCAGGCAGATGTACTCAAACCAGCCCTGTTTAACTATGCATTGACCCCCCTCCCTCTCCTTCATGCCCCACAGCTTTTTTTCTTATTCATAAAATTTTTTTTTTTTTCTTTAGAGGAACATGAAGGAAAAGGTCCCTCTGGCTTTGCAGTATCAAGGTAAGAAATGGAGTTTCTGTTTTCATAGCCACAATAGTAGAAATATCTCTTAAGGAGTGATAATCATCAGAGAAATTACAACACCAAGATTTCGTTATGTTCTTTGTGAATTTGTGAACAGTGTGAACTGTGGCAACAAACCCTATTAGCCCTTAGACTCTTTGCTGTCCATTCTTATAACTTCTGTTGGATGCAATGATAGCGTCCATTCATGTTCACAGACAAGAACATGCTGAACACAGTATAAATGACTGGCAGATCCTTTCTAGATGCTACGGACCATTTGGGCCCCTTATCTCCTCAAGAAGACACGATTTTATTGGTCCAGACAGAGAAATAGTAGTGATATTTGAATGCTGCAAGAGTGTCTTGCAGACCAAAGTTCTCTGATTTAGCATCAAGCTAAGCAATCGATATTTTGAGGACCCAATGCACTTCAGGTGACATAATTTTCTTTGTCAGTGAAACAGGACTGAAGTGTTTTCCCTGAAGACCTGGTGACCATAGAGGAGCTGGTTGGAGGTATGCTCATACTGTCTTCTCACTGGCAGGTGAGCCAGGTATGGAATCTCACTCCACCATTGTCCCCTTCTGTTGGACCATGGCATGTAGTGGAAATCAGTTCAGTTAAATGATTCAGACTTAATTAAAAAAAATCTATTTTTAACCCAGATCATTTCACTAATTCAAAGCCCAGCGTGGGCCTGCAGGCAGTGGGACCAGCACTGTGAAGGTGAGGGTTTGAAGGGACAGGGACAGAGCAGGAGAGGAAGGGAGAGCAAAATGAGGATCCAGCCATATGGGCAGCTTGAGATGGCATCAACACAGGGAAAGAAGTGGAATTAGTTTTCCTGCAGCATGGGAAACTAATGAGGAAAGTACCATTTCAGGAACTGGAGTTGAGACCAAGCAGGTTAGAACTCAACTGCTGTGAATGGGGCAGAAATACTTTCTAATGAGCACCAGGCTTTACACTGTGATTTAAAGCATAAAACCTCCATTTAAGTGGCGTGTAAACTAATTAATAGCAATGCAATGAAAATGAGTAATAATTTTTTTAAAGGCCACAATGGAAAGAAGCTTAACTGCTGCTTCTTATTAAATAAAGAGCTACAAACCTCAAACATAAGTTGCAGCACTTTTATTAAAAAATCTTAAAAAAAATATACAGAAAATCTGTCCCTATTCTTTTAAATATAGAAGATTACTCACCTGCTACTATTTTTTCTACACTTCTCATTTCTAGGTTGTTGGAAACATTTCCCAAGAAATATTTTGGGCAAATACTTACTAATTTCTGAATGACAACAAGTTTAATCCTAACCTAGTTTGTCAGGTATTTGCAACATAAAAGAAGTTTGAGAAGAACCAGAGCCAGCCTTGAACATGAAACAAACGTTGCTCCCATCAAAATCAATGGAGATGTCCAATTCACTGCAACTAAGGCTTTTGTGTTATTCATTGCAGAGAGAATAAGCAGGTTTAATGGCTTTGAAATTATGATCATGAAAAACTCTGACAGGACACATAATAGTATGCTTTTTTCAGATAATTTCTTATTTTTCCAAACCCAACGTGATGATGATAGACAGAACTGTTTCAGTTATCTACCTGAAATTGAGTCAAATACAGGGAAGACTCATAAAGTGTTAAGAAAAAGTTTTCCAAGTCCCCTGGACTCTGCCCTAGTGCCGTACATAATTTACAAGTGAAATTAAATCTCAGAGCATGTCTGTGAGCTTTGTACAAAGTTAAAACCATACCTCAGCGCCAGAGAAATTTGACTGGGCTCTGCAAGGGATTCTAGACATGTGCAGGGCTCATGCCTGATGGGAGCAGAGCCAGGCGAAGTACAGGTATGAATGATGACAGCTGTCCTCCTTTTCAGCCAGGGCATCTATGGAGTCTCCCTATGTGGCGTAGCCCTCCTCAAACAACTTAATTTCATCCTTTAGCTATGACATCCCTCTTATCATTCCCTTTTGCCATCACCTCATATATCACGGAAGTGTTATTCATTCATTCATTATTAGACCTGAGCATTGGCAAGTATATTTTAGTAACATGTATTCCTTAGAAAGGCTGTTTATTAAGCTAATATTTCTAGGCTGCTTTACAATTAATCATAAAGTGTCCAAGACATATATTTTCATTATCTCTCCGGCTTTTTGATTGGATGAAAGCCCAAAAAGCTTGTCTTCTAAGATGAGAGCATGCTGTCACAACTGTGTGTGTCTGATATCATGTAATTCCACTGCCGCAAAACCAATAACCAATATGGCAATTTTGCTGATTTGTTTACTTGGCCAAGTGAAAATGCATCTTTTTCACTCGGTAGAGGAAAAAAATGTTCTAGCTAAAACATGATTGAAAAAAAATGGGCTTAACACTATCTGTTTGTGAACCGAGATACATAACATGGAAATAATCTTGAAGTTAATAGTTTTCACTGGTAGGGATTTTCTGGTCTGAGCTGCATGTTTCTGATCGATTTGAGAGAGGGAGACAAAGAGAGAAGAGCCAAATTGCCAATGATTTTTTTTCCAATATAACATTTTGACTACAGTTTTAGGTCTGATCAGGATTTTTTCACTTGAAAGTTGTCTTATTGGAAAAAGAAGAATCACAGAAATCTAACTTTTCCCGGATATGAATCAGTTTTGAAGATATTTTCAAACTCTCCCACCCTACAGACTAACCGGTAGACCAGTGATAACGCAGGAGGTAATGCTGGACACTGACCCGCACGTGGGAATCCAGACGTAGCTCTCCTCCTTGTCCTGGTTAAGGAATTGCAAATTGTGAAAGAAAGGCACACAAACTTGAGATCTTGTACTCCTTTTCAAATGCAATTTAGTGACAATATAAATTGTTAGACCTGCAAACACAAAGTGCAATAGGCAGAAGGCAGATGTCAGGGAGAAAGTAAAGAGTATGGAAATGTTAAATCATCAGTGGGTTTAAACTAACCCCTTTTCTGCAAACAGATCTTCCTAGAGATATTAATCCTGTGCAAAGTCCAGCTGAGACCGCTGGTGCACCACATGAGTCTGGGCATCTGGCTGGAGGGAGAGGACTGTGGGTTGGAGTCTTGTGTCCGTTACATGAGTTTTCTTTAGCGAAGCAGGGCACAAAGCCTTTTAAAGTAGACATTGCTCAGCTTCTTTTCCACAGTACAACACTCTCTAAGTTCACTTGGTGAAAAATGCTAAATAAAAAAAGTCAAGTGTTAGGACTACTATACAGCTTTCACCACACAGCAGTTCTCACCTATCACCAGTTCAGAGAGATGCCTCTTCAGGTCAGGATCCCTTTTTTCTGCTGTGTCAAAACTGCTCCTACAGTAGTAAAAAGTGAGACCATTTAATACTAATGGTATATAAAAAATTATATATAATATATTTTTAATAGCTCTTAGATTAGTGTTTCACAGGAAACATTTATTTAGAATGAAGTCATAAATGACCCTTGTTGGCTCCCTTTTTTTTGAAATGTGGTAAATTCTTCCTAAATTGTCAGTAAATACATTTTGCAATGTTTCTGCAGAGATCTATCAACAATCTTTTCATCTGAATCTGATTAAACAGAGCAAAGTCACTGAGCATGACCAATTCCTTCTTAGCTTGCCCTGAAAAGCCTAACAAGAATAGAAGTTTCTAACATTCCTCATTTCCACTCAGCATTGTATTTGCATGCAAAACCAGGAAAAAGATCAGATAGGCAACATGGGCATGTTGGGGCTTTCTGCCTTTGAAATAAGTTCCTGAAACAGACTCCAGGTACGTGACCCTTACAAAAGAGGCTGTTTGTTTGGCATCTTTTGTTAGTCAGTCACTTTCCTTTCCCCAATGCCTTTACAAACTCACACAGGCTCGGTTTCCAGTCCTTCCTGTGAAGCCAGGGATACGTCAAGGAAGGGGAATCCACAAGGGAGCAGGTAAATGGTTACTGAAGAAATATTTGTGTCACAACCTGCAGCCACCCAGAAGTAGCAGTCAAAGAGCCAGTGAGCCATAAAGTGGCAGGGGTCAGCTATCCACTGGGACTAGTTTTCCAAGGTGAAAATAGTAATAAATCCAGGGCTATGTGCAGAAGGAATTTGGAATCCTTAGGTGCTGGATACAGATGCTTTCTAGATTTCCATAACGTGATCTTCAAAGACCCTATTCTTGTAAAAATTCTTGTAAAATAAAGAATGTAAAAAACTGTGCAAAAATTAATAAAAAATAGAAATATTTGATATTCAGCAATCTTTCCTCTCCTAGCCTTGCTCTGTACGAGATACATTTGTGTTCATTGTCAGGAATTAAATGCACCTGGCAAATCGCAGATTTGGGAGAACTCTAGTGGACACAGAAATATTAGGTTTCCCTTACTTCCTCAAAATAGTGAGGATTTGTTTGAGGTACATTCACTTGCCACAAATCTTTCTTTTCACTGTGCTTTTGGTGCAGTGCTTTGATAACAGGAGAAAATAAAAATGAGCAATGACATCATTTGGTGGGATTTTTTAAAATTTGATAGCACCATTGATCTTATCAGTGGACGTCTGTGTGTCTCTCTTTATCTCATAGTGTTTAAACTTCCTGTTAGCTTTGCTTGGAAATCCCTTACTCATCTCTGAATCACAAGTTCTTGTCACCTTTATTTTCTCAAATGGTCTAGTCAAGTCAAGTCAAGCCCAGAGCATTTATTATTAGCCTGGATTAAGTTTGAATCTCACTGTTCTCATTTCACACCTGAAAGCAATGAAAGCTTGTCTGCGTTTTTGCGGCTATACTTACTGGTTTAATACAAGGTATGACCTCTGCCTACTCATCTTGCTTCTCTGATTACAGCCATCTGACCCTCAAAGCAATCATCTCAACATCTTCTTCATTCATCCATCAATATGTGAGTTCCTCGTAATGAAAAGTGAAAAAAAAAATCTGCTTGAGACAGTGTCCTTATAAGATCGGAAGATGTTAAGCTTTTGCTTAGATTTTCTGATAATATTAGTTATTATCTATTAATTTAACTAGGAAATGTCTATACTATATCACGCAGTTGCAAAAAAGGTCAGCGCATTCTCCCAGTGGAAAAATGTACTTGAGCACTGTGGAAGGACAACAGTTCTATTTGTCCGGCTTGACTTTTCTATTAGATACACAAAAAAAGATTGTGTTAATCTTACACAGTGCACAGAGAAACTGAATTGAGCAGTAGTAGGGCAGGGAAGAGCAGCCCCTAATACCAGCTGCTCAAGGTCTGAAAGCATAAATTAAAGAGCTGAGGGACACTGGAGGTATAGGAATGAACCTGGTGACAAAATGTGAGTGTAGGGCAGCCTGGACACAACCTAGGGGGGGTGAGAATGGCAGGTGTGGGATTCTAATTAAACCAATGAGAAGTTGTAGAAATTAGCAGGGAGCTGAAGTGTGCATCAGTAATTAGCGTCCCTGTCTCTCTGAGTCTTTCCAAACCAACCTTTTCTAACTCATCCACCATACTGGTGCCGCACTTTCATACACCTTTATTATCTTCAACTGTTTTGTTTATCATCTGTTGCTCACTATTGGAAGACCCATTTCCAATTCTGAACAACCCACCTTTTGTTTGTGACATTTCAAGCAGACACTTCAGTGCTTTTTCCCCAAGCTGCCCTTCTGTCTTAGGAGGAGCTCCTATAAACTCCCGCAAATTAAACTCATCAATCCCTTTCACACTATTATTTGAGCTGCTAGACTGCTAAGGTTGTGAATGTGCTGCCTATCTCTCTGATCAATAATGCCTCACTCTTTCTTTATGATTGTTTATATCCATTTATTGTCTCTGGTCTTATCTTCAGTTTGTAATTTCCCGGAGAGGACTTCCTACCTGGTCACTCCTTGTCCAGGTCTCAGGTCAGTGGATCTCAGCTCAGGCATATGTTAGTGCCATCAATAGATGAGGGTGGTATTGGTAGGAAAGGCTAACTGGTGCCAACATTTTTATCTGCATAAGGGCTGAAAATTGCTTCAACAGGCAGAAAGTTGTTCAGATTCATAGAAGCCTTGAGAGCCAGCTGGAACCCTGGTAAGCTCAGCCTTAGACCAATGTACTCAGAAGAAAGCTGGAAGGACTCTTTCCTGTGCCTGCTGGGAATGGGTAAAGTAGTACAAAAAGGAAAGGAAATTAAAGGACAGAACTCCCAGGTGATTAGGATCAGAAAATCAGAAAATAACTTAGATTGTAAGGGACCTCAGGAGGCCATCTAGTCCAATACAAAATTTTAATTTTTTGGACAAAAAACATGTCATAAATTTAGTGGCAATCTCTCTCTCCCTCTCTGACTTTTTTTTTTTTTTTTTTTTTTTTTTTTTTTGTGGAGGGTAGGAGCTGATTTAGGATATTTGAGCTTTCTGGATTGTCAAGAGGATGGTGGCAGGATCAGAGGCACAGATTCTGACAGTCCATTTAATCGGATAAGCAGGCAGAAATAGCCCATATAATGCCAAGATTTTCAAATTTGTGCCTTTGAATGCCTCCTTTTTTTGGTCCAAGTTATTAAAGTATCTCTTTTTCTGGAAGCACTGAACATTCGAACATTTGAAAACCAGGCCCTGGAAAACTGATGCAAATCATGCACCAAAAATGTATGTTTCCAGAACCACCAACTATTTTCTTTTTAAAATCTTGCTGTGATTTAGATATTCCCTTTGTTGATAATCATTAAAATATGGTAATTGTTACCAGGCCTCTGCTAAATTTCAAAAGAAAACTGATACGCACTTTAAAGTAACAGGAATGCTGCTCATTTTCAGTTTTAAAAAACAAGCACATCCCTATCTAGCGATCCTTCTTAATGAAGCATGTCTTACATCTCCAACTGCCAGGCAAACAGGGAAATAAGCTGTCCAAATTGCTGTGCAGCCAGATACTTGCTCACTCCAGGAGAGCTGCCAAATCGCTCTCGTTTGGAAAGAGCCTCCTTCAGTCTGGAGGTGACTTTCATTTCTTCTTGCTGTGGCAGAGGATTTAGCGTTGTGTACATTTCAGTAGGGCTTTATATATGCGAGGCTGTCTCCTCTGGTGGTAGGCTGCCTGGTGCTCGCTCTCTCCCCATTGTAAGTCTATTTTAATGTTGCTGAAGACGCCTTTCCTGATTGCTCCACAGCTCAGTATGAAGAATTGATTTCCCCTTTCCTAGCTGCCGCCTCACATGAGGTGATTCGGAAATGCATTGAACTGTTTTGTGCTGTTACCTGGAAGAAACTATACTAGTTGCTGTAGGGGGACGTCCCCCATAAAGGGGAAGGGAGAAAGTCTGTCTGAGTGCAAAGAGAGGATATGGCAAAAATATTAAAAAAAAAATAATCTTAGTAGATAAAGACCTCCCAGTCACAGCAACAAAGAAAATTTCACAGCAGTGGTTCATCTAGCTGTATTTCCTGCCCCTAGAGTCAAAGGCAGCTTAGATGTTTCATCTTAGACGTCTGACTCTGATCTCACAGTCTTCAAGTTTGGTCATAGGTATGAAATAGACAGTGACAGCTACTTGAGTGAAAGGACACAATCCCTTAGCAGCAGCCGTCGCAGCATTACTGTCTCTTATGACTCAGTTCCAGAGATGTGCTCCAAGGGGTCTCATTCGCCACCAGGTGAAGAGATGCACATAGCTTGGCAAGGGCACTCTGAAGAAGAGTGAAACTCCTAGTGGCCTCGGGCACATGGAAAAGCACTACTATTTTACGTGCTATGTAGCAGGGGCATTATTTTTTCTTCACCTACACGGGATCTATAAGAACTCATCATTATCATAACACGCATTTCCCATACTCAGTAAAGAAATACAATGACCAGAATTGTTTGTGAAATATTTGTGCTTGCCTGAGTGTGCACTGGGGCTGCGACTATGTCTGTACGGGTTCATGCAGATGTGCAGAATATCCCAATGGTTCAAACCTTCAGCCTTCTGCTGACAGCTGGTGGTGGGCAGTCCACTGCTCTGGGGCTGGAGGTCCCACACCCCACCCCACACCTCTCTCACAGCCCAGGATGGGGTCACCACACAGGCGGAGACTTTCACACTTGTCAGTCAAAGTAATAAAATAAATAAAAATATTTATTTTATAAATAAATAACAATAAAAGTAGCCTCTTAATTCTTCCAGAAATAAAACCCTTGAGGGACATTATAACTTCCTTCTGTTCATCCTCATATTAAAAGAAAAATTAAACCAGCAAATCAGCAGCTCATGTTATTAGACTTGCTGGTTTCCGATAATCTCTGTCACCCACCAGGTTTACTGGCTAGTTTGATGAATAAGGATCTGTGGACAATTCATTATTGTCTTTGTAATCCTCTAGTCACCAAACATGTATTTATGTATTGTATGCTTGTTGCTAAACAAGAATAATCCAGAGCGGCCGCTCGCGTCATCACTCCCGGTTGCCATGGAGATGAGTCACAACATCTCTCTCTCAGGATGGCTTCTCACTCAGGGAGCTCTTCGAGGGTTTTCCCTGCCTTCATTGCACAGTAAAAAGCAGCTTTGTAAAGCAAAATTGATGATTTAGTTCTGCTGTGTAGTCAGAAATATAGTTCCTCCAGTGGTGCTAAAACTTTTATGAAATCGACTTCTGTGGCCATTCAAAAACTCCCAGACATATCTTTGTGTGAAAATAGTTTAGATTTGTATCCAAAACACTCTCATCCTCTTAAAAAAAAGTGTAGAACAAACTTCACACCCTTTTTATTTGCACGAGGGTTTGCGAAGCAGGACCTGCTAAGGTATGTGGGGAGGTACCCACTTGTGTCTTGGAGCGTCCCTATGGATGAGCTCCAAAGGAGAAGTTAGACAAAAATCTTTTGTCATTTGTGGCTTCCCCATCATTGCCACAGGACCTGCACAACCCAAGAACTCCCCAGCTCCATCTGACTCCTGATCAGTCTCAGCGTGTGACCAGACTGCCATTCATTTTGGCAGAGCACTTCGTGGATTTTCTGCTGAGTCTCACACCAGCAGCAGGAGGACAGGCAAGTCCGGACCTGGATGAAGCCAGAGCGATGCGGACAGAAAATAAAACTGGAAAATGCAATGTTGCCGCTAACCATGTGTGTTTTCTGAAAGACAGCATATAGTTTCCCCCTTTCTCAGCAGAGTTTAAGGGCATGGATCCTCCATGGAAGGTATCATCTAGTGGGGCAAATACCTACCAAAGCTACTGCAGAGCAGAGAGGGACTTTAGAAAGTCCCCTTGTCCTCTGACATTTCTAGTGAATATCTTTCCTCAAAGCACTGCTTCTGGGCAACACTCCCTTTGCTGTTATTTGTCATCTCCAGTCTCCTTGCTCCGTGCATGAACATCTATCTCAGGAAGCCAGGGCTTGAAAATTAAATGCTGTAATGCTGAGCAGTGCAAAGCACCAAATCCTAGAGGTTTGTGTTGACGAGGAATGGACGCAAAGCAAAAACTGCAGGTTACATGCTACAAATTCCCGTGCTGGTCAAGTAGTTATAGTCCCAGGCAGACAATCACAGGTGGTTTTCCATGAGTTTGGGTTTTAAAAAACAGGCATTGCCCAAGCACTCTCCTCACACAGGCACGTGGTCAAAATATGCATTTTTTACCTCTGTAATAGGATTTTTTTTGTCAATTCAGAACAAAACCCACCAAGTTTTGAAACGCCATTTAAAAGAAATTGGATACAAATATTGTTGGATTGAACAAAGTGTTTCATTTTGATCTGGGATTTTTTTGGTATAAGGATAAAACATATAAAAGAGAAAAATGGCATAAACTCAAGGTTATTTTGAATTGAAAACTGAAAAGGCTCATCATAAAAAATGCTGAAACGGGACAGAGATTTCAGCTATGTCAGACCATTTATTCCTGGTCCACTTTCAAAAGGAGGCTCAAACGTATTCGCAATGATTTTGCAAATGGCATTTTGATTTCGAAAGAACTGCATTTTCCAATTAAACAACAACAAAAAAAAGCCGTAGCATGAAAGATTTTCTAATCAGCCCCAGTAAGTGAGAAAACTTCAGCAGCTGGATGCAACACGAAAAGCCTGAGAAGGGGAATTAAAAGTTCCTGAACATGTAAATACAGAGGATTTCTTATTTTTATTTTTTTAGTTAAAAAAAAAAAAAAACAGAAAAAAAGGAAGGTTTTGACATCATGCGATATTGGAGCACGAGAGCTGCAGAGACCCCACCCTGCATCTGGCAGGCAGGGAGGTAACCGAAAGCTGCTCCGGCCTCCCCCGGGCCATCTCCTCACAGGTGGAAAGCCCGGGGTAACGGAGGGGGGTTTCTGGGCAAAAGCAGTCGGGAGCACCCCGGGGAGCCCTGTAAAAATGACTCACTTGCAAGGGGCGGGGGCGTTTTTTGGAAGGAGGTCAGCAGGGAGCAGGCTGCCGCGCTGGCCCTGGGGAACGGGGCTGTGAAAAGCCTGGGAGTTTTTATAGCCTGAGCAGGCTGCTGCTTCGCTTTTAACGTAGGAGGGAAGGGGAAGGGGAGGAGGATGGAGGGAGGGAACTGTTTTGGTTTTTGTTTGGGTAACAAAACCAGGAGAGACGGTTCGGTAGAGTTATCTCGCATGACCCTTTTTGTTGCTTGCATGTTTTGCTGACACGAAGCTATGGGCAATTTGCCGTAAGCAAGGCTTACGCTGCGGTTTTTGTTAAGTGCCCGATACAGAGCTGTTTTAGCAAAAGCCCCTGTGTTTCTGCTAGGAAAAATTGTGCTCTTACTGACAGCTCGTTTCGCTCAGGCGAAGTGGATGTTAGGGGAGAAAGATTATTCTTAGTATGCTGCTAAAAGACCGGTTCTGCCACAGCTGTTCACACCAAAGCACTTTCCTGATTTTAGCATCTCCTCCACAGCCTCGGTAATTGTCTCAAACCCCATATTTATTTGACCATGATTTGTTTCGCGTTTTGCACTGTGGTTGTAAGTGGTGCTGTAAAGGTGTTGTCACCGTGGTGGAAAAATACTTCAGGTTAACCTGTGTTTCTTGAGAAATGAGAGCGAATCAAATACGTAACTCCAAATCCTATTTTTCATGTGTGTGTTTATCTGGAATTAACTTTAGAAGCAAAATACAACTGAGGTAAATGTCAATTAAACAGTGAACATTAAATCTGTACCGAATTATTTTCATTTTCTCAAAGCCAAGCTCTTCCAGTGACCCAAAATGTATAGCTAATATTCTTTTTTTTTTAAATTCCAACTTCAGCAGAAAACTAGTTGTCTTCTGATTTCAGGGAAAGTGATGTCAAATAATAATATTACTTGTGGAATTAAAATTATGCTACTCTCACTGTTCTGCTTTTGTTAATTTTGTTTGTTTTTCATGACTGTCTTTTTTCCAAGCCAAAACTAACAGGTATTAGATCAGTAAAATAACAAAGAAGTTTACATGAATGCCCTGGGACTGAAACCACTGCAGTATTTTGCATAAATTTGAGAATAACACTTTGCTAAGTCTCCTGTTGCCTGCAAAGGCATGCCTAGATTCTTTACTGATTGTCTTTTTTACCTTTTTGAAGGAAGGAAATATGTTTCTAAAGAGCTTTTGCAAAATATCCTATGAGGCATAAAAAACAACGAAATCATCACACACACACACACACAACCCCAACAAAATAATCAAACTGCATCTCCTTTGTTGTATACTTTGGACTTACTGTACGAAAGGGAAAGTACAAGCAAGTGACAAGGTAGGAGCCAAAAGAAGATGCAGCAAAGAAGCATCTTTCCTTTCAGATGTGTCCACACGCTCCCTTTGGTCGTGTTGCAGTGCGACGTGCCCATGCTAACGTTAGACTCCCTAGTCCAGATGTTGGCGGGTGTCTCTTCATAGTGGTTCCGAGCTGAGCATTCACTACCCTGCTCCGGTGATTTCGTAGCCAGCCCCGGTTCCCGAGGGGTTTTGAGGGTTATGACAGTAGCTTTAGGGTTAGCTTGAGTATGTCTCCAGTACACTGTTCTCACTGCCATGGCACTGACTTATTTCCACAGGAAACGTCAAACCTCCAGAGGAAGTTCGGTAGTTACTAATGTCGGCAATTTCCTTCTTTTTTTGTCCTTCTCCCGTTCCTGCTTTCCATCCCCACCCCCATTCATGCTTTGCTTCAGACTCATGACTACAGCAATATGTGAAGGATATAATATCCCAGTACAACGCCAAACATAAAACGAGATGTGTGACAAATTGTAATGACAAGGTTGATGTGGGTCTGTATGTGGAGGGACTGTTTGCAGCACAGGACTCGGAGAAACAGGGAGCTGCGTTGCCATGATGAATGCATTTAAGCCATGGCATCTGGAGGATCTCAGCAAAATAGCTCACTGTCTTCTCCCCTAAATGATGCCTTTTCAGTACTCAGCTCTATAAATGTGGAAAATTGAGTTCAATATATGCGGATGTTTGCTGGTTTGGAACTGGCTTAACTTTCTAATGACTTGCAAAACAATGTGTTACTTTTCTGGGTGTCCCCTGCCCCCGTGCTCCCCAGCTGGTGCCCGTGAGCACTGCCAGGCACTCTGTCCCAGTTCCTGTCCCTTGGTGGTTGCACCCCGAGCTCTACGGGTTTGTTTCCAGCCGGGCGTGGGTTGGTGGCTGGCTGTGAAAGGATGGCATTTGCAGCTGCTCAGGTTCTAGGTCCTGCTCCTTCATTATCTTGTGTGTGTGTGTCCCAGCACTGTCTGGTTTAGTGACTCTCCCACCTGATTCCTGCATTTCCAGCTAATGGTGGGGGTAGCGACATGCCTTCTCTTCTGGTTCTCCTCGCAGTGCTGTTCATGGGGACTATCCCCACCCTGTGATGGCTGCTCTGGGCTGTCAGGTCCCAGGATACAAGAGAAGCCACAGTGCTGTGCAGACACATAAATGTGTGATGTCCCAGATACAGCGTCCTACCACAGCCCCCGCCCTTTGTCAGACCCAGGGCAGAAGCAGTGCGAGAACCACATCACCCCACGTGTGGAGCCTTGTGCTTTGAGCAATTGCAGCCTGGGGTCTCTGATTTCAAAACTGCTGTGCCTGGTGGAGGACAGAACCCATACATAAGATGATGCCAAACTAAAACCTTACTTCAAGTTTTGGGTTTCCAGGGTTTGGGCTGAACTTAATTTGCCTATAGGAACTTAATTCCTTTATCCAACATATGAATACATATAGATAGGACTGAACTTCAGGGACATCCTCTCTGCCTTACGTTCACTTTAAGTAGCAGCATCACAGAAATGGTCCTGAATGATGAGCTGTGTTCCAAAGACATTCCTGGCAAGTCATGTCCTCCCTTTTCCGAGCTTCAAAAAATGAAGGAGATAAAGACTTATCTCTGTAGCTGGCATTTGTTGTAACAAGATGAATAGATAGAGCTATATGACAGAAATCATGAATCAGAAAAAAACTATCTAACAGACAGAAATGAAAGTCAGTTTACAGTAAATGTCATCTGATTAAACTACTGTTTTTTGTGTAAGTGCTTTTTTATTGCTTCTAGGACCAGGTTAAGATAAATAGCTAGAAGCAAGACCATTAAATGCTTTTCTTTCGTTTTCTGTTTTGCTCTATTACATGTAATTGTTGAAATGAAAGAAAAATAATACATGAAAACTAAAGTATCTCTGCTGACATAATACCATTTCGCTTCTACATTTGGGAGTGCATCCCATGCTTGCAGGGTGCTCCAATCCTTTCACTGCCAGAAGGTACCAGATTTTGTAATTCAGTCCTGGCCCAGAAGGGTCGTGTTTCACTACCAAGTATATGAAATAAATGTTTATAGCCGGGCTTTGTGGTCTGCAGTAGCACATTTCCCTTTCCATCAAAGGACTGAGCAGGAGGTAATCACCCTATGGGGAGCCTGTTGGACCAGAACAAAGTGACAATATTTTCTCCCAGTGACAAGAAGCATTCATAGATGGGTCTGCAAGAGAATAGAAAATGCTTTTAATTCACCCAAGAGTGAATTTCCTCTGGTTTCTGGGACTGTTTCCTCACCTATGATCATTCATTAACTTTCTCCTTTTGGATGATAGTAATGGTGTCCCAGTACAAAGTACTTCTTGGGATGGTCATGGCCATGAAGGAAACACAGCTCCCTTATGTTCTTTGTAGAGTTGCTCAGAAGAAATAACTTGTGCTCCAGCAGGCCAGCTTTGTTTCATACAAGGTCTGTGACATCTTGAACAGTGGTGCTGCTCTTACCCACTCAGAAAGCGCATGAGAATCAGAGATCCCATTTCCAGGATGCATTCGGCTCCACTGCTTGGCAAGCCTTGGCCTTGTTGTTGCTGACCACCTGGACGCGTTTCACATCAGGGAAAAAGTGGGGGCAGTAATGATTATACAGTACGCGCAGGAGAGTCAATAATAGTGCCAAAAGGCAACAAACAAAGGAGTATTGAGACAGGGTTTGTTTTTGTAAGATTATACTCAATTCAGTCATTCTATGACTACATATATTCTGTTTATTTATGTAATAAGCTGCCCTTGTAAGGCTCTGGCAGATAAAAAAATGGAGTCTTTCCAGATGTGTGAAAAAGGCAGTTACTTGGAGAGGATTTTATACACTGTGTTGCTACAAGAGATTTTAACTCACCAATCATCATCAAGAATATTTGGATTTTCCTTGCTAAACCACAAAAACCTTAATGGGCAAAATCATTAAACATATAAAGTTATAGCAATATAAATATTTGACTAAAACCATTATTGAAATGGCTCTTGGGAACCTGTGTTTCTGTAAATGTTAAGGGCTATAATGAATATACACATACCCTTCTTCCTCTCTTCTCTCTCTCCTCCCATGAAAGGCCAGAATTGCTTCAAGTTATGGCTATAAGGCTGAGTAGCTTTATGAAGTTTTTCTTCCTTGCCCTGTTCTAAGAACACAATTTTCATCCTGGTGTATGGCATAGCAAAAGGCATGTTAATGTCTGATGGACAAATGTAAATGTTTAAAAACGAGCTGAGAAAGGTATATAATAGCAGAGCCAGGAAGGCCACCTTGTAGCGCCTGTGTTTTATGATCTGTGCTTTTAACAGCACAAGTGTGAGTATATTATAGTTCATATTTGAAAGGAGAAGAAAATCTTTTACATGTCTTTCCTAAAATGTGCAATAAGAGCAAACCTCGGCAAATTAACCCCTATGAAGCCAGCCATATGAAGGGCTTCATTACAAAGAGAAGTTGTATGACCTTTGCTTGTTTTCAAGATTTTTTTTCTTACTGCTGGCTTCACAGGAATGGAAGAGTTGCTACATTAATTGTGAGACTTTCTGCCTTTTTTTTTTGTTTCTGAAGAAGGAGAGATAGAAAGGAACTCACGATTCAAAACCTCAGACTTTCCTCTATGTGGACAAGGAAGCTTGCTAGAGATGGGCATAACTTGGATTCTATCTTTTGTCATATTTTAGAAGCCTACATAAGTTTAAAATAAGAACCTGAGCCTATGATTCAATGAGCACCCTCTGGGAATTACAGCCTGAAGCCTGAAGGTTTAAGGTAAGAAGAAGTACCAGTGGGCTATTTCCTGGATCCAGGATGCCTCTATGGCTGCCAACGGACTGCGTGATCCCCCGGCCTGTCTTCGAGGAGTTTGTCTGTCATAGATATCTCTGTCTCCAAAATCCCTTCAACTTTGAAACAGTTCATAATAATTTCCAGGACTGAACTTCACAGCTATCTCTGGTAGGACAGAAAAGGCCTTTTAATGTCTCACCAGAACAAGGTGAAGCCCTCTGCAGGTCTGCTGGGCATTGCTCTTCACCTTGAAGCTGACCAGTGCCTGTAGGTGCTCACCCTATCTTCACACAGCTGCTTTATGTGGGATGCACTGCATGCCTTTAGAAAGAGGTTTTGTCGATGCAGCCCTATTGTGTTCCTTCTCTGCCCCCTTTGAAGTGATGTCACTATTTTGAATTTACATGGTTAAACCAGAGTAGCCTTAAACACAGCATATTCATGTGCCAGGAAATTGTGGATTTAGTGAAAGCTCACAACAAATCAAAGCAAAGTATGAAGCTCTATGTTTTATGTCTTTATTAACAAGTTTAATAAAATTTTAAATTTAATTACTTGTATAATCAAACAAAGGCTCCATAGTCTTTCAGTATATTGTGCAGTTTTAGGACCCACAGATATTGCAGAAGGGGGTAAGCCTTTTCCATAAGCCTTTAAGGGATTTAATTACAAGCACATTTCAAAACTCATTTCAACTGGAAATGTAACTGGAAGTCATCAAACGAGTTTGCCTTAAGATATAGTACCTGGCTATAATGTGCTTGTGTGGGAATAATGAAAGATATATTCTTCAGACACCCACCACACAGTCTGTGTTCCCTTCCTTATAGTATCTTAAGTAGAACAAGTATCTTAAGAACAACACACAGTAACGTGCTGTTACTGGCTAAGCACTGAATGTCGTTATAGCATCCAAACCTTCCCCCTTAAACTGTGCTATTCAGTAGAGGCAACAGATTTAAGACATGCCACCCTTTTGGTGCACTCTTTGCGGGCTATGCTGCCTGCAGTTACTGTCTTTACTGAAAGCTTCTTCTGCATTCTGCTGAAGATATCCTTCCATCAATAGTGTCCTGATTTGGCATCCTCTAGTGCGTATGTGCTAGAAGTATACCCTGACCCCATTTGGGTTTTGAGGTACGGGAAAGTACGGCTTTTCCCATTGCAACATATAGTTGTCTGTAGTTTCACCAAAACTTCTTTGGAAGAAACTGGTAAGTAGCAAAGAGTTGTAAGGTACTAAAGATAACGCCATTTCCAAGCAAAAGTGTAAAAATGTAGAGTAATATCAGTAATTACACTCTTGGCTGGAGCAGAAAAGGCCTACCTAAGGTGTAATATTGACCTATAAGGACAGTTATGGCACTTCTTTGCACAGTAAACAATAGGAATGTAAATCAAAAGCTTGGAACATCCTTGTCATACAAAAGGGACAAAGTCTGATCTGCCACCCAGCAGTGAACACTACACAGCACTCAGTCAAGCAAAAATCCATCCCTCTTTCTGCAGTTTCAGCCCCTGTCAGACCACGTGTGTCCAACCCTACAGATATGTTTCCTGTGAGATCTTGGCCTTCTCCTGTTGGTGGTGACAGCAAATATGGAGGTACTACGCAGGGTCTTGGGCATTTCCTCAAGCAGTGACAGACTCCCCTAGGCTAAATGAGGTCTGCACAAAGCTGCTAAGTGCACAAGTGGGAACAAGGATGATCACATTAACTTACCCTCCTACAAGACTGTAGCTGGTTTGTTGTGTGGGACAGTGTGTAGCAACGCCAACAACAGGAGCTGACCTGACAGCAAGGCTCAGTTTCTGTATAATGAAGAATTATTCTCTATGTGAATGCTTTCAGCTGACTTAGTGGACAGCTGTTGGAAAAACAATCTGTGAAGTAACATAATGGATCAAGATGAGAAACCTCTTGACACAGAATCAGAGTCATTTCAGGACATCTGTATATTTCCTAATCACAGGCTGAAGCAGTGGAGATGTTTTGTCCATGCAGAACATCCCTGAAATAAAGAGATCAGAACAGAATTAAAGAACTAAAAAGCCTTTCTCAGGAAGAAAGAGGCAAAACAGTAAGTCTAAGGATGCTCTTTGCAAGCCCAAGTTCAAAAAAGTTAAGCTGGAGGGAAGGGCACCTATGTTTTTGGTTTTTAATTCCATTTACTCTTAGGTGTTTTGATTCTTGTGGGGTTTTCCCTCAAGGCTTTGTTCACTTCATCAGTCAGTGCTCATTATGCTGGGATTAAGTCCAGGATTTAGTCTAGTTTATTAAGGAAATCATAGTAAAGAAAAGGAGACAACTGCCCTGTCTGAGCTATGAAGGCTGGAGAGCAGAGAAGGAGGTGAACTTGGCAAGGCCACAGGGATTAGAGGCTCTGCATTCCCTGTGACTATGAAGGGTGTGGAGTGATATTTGCTCTTGAGCACCATCTTCTCATTCAAGTCAAAGAAGGCAGAGGTAGAGCACTTGCACTGTAAAGCAATTATAAGAGAGGAGAGGAGAAGAGAGGAGAGGACACTATTTCAGAAGGGACCTAAAATGGTCACCTAGTCCAACTGCTTGACCAATTCAGGACTGACCAAAAGTTAAAGCATATTGTTAAGAGCATCGTCCACATGCTTCTTAAACACTGACAGGCTTGGGGCATTGACCATCTCTCTTGGAAGCCTGTTCCAGTGTTGGACCACCCTCTCAGTAAAGAAATGCTTCCTAATGTCCAGTCTAAACCTCCCCTGGCACAGCTTTGAATGATTCCCATGCGTCCCATCACTGGATACCCAGGAGAAGAGCTCAGCACCTTCCTCTCCCATTCCCTTCCTCAGGAAGCTGTAGACAGCAATGGGGACACCCCTCAGCCTCCTTTTCTCCAAACTGGACAAGTCCAAAGTCCTTAGCCACCACTCGTAGAACATTCCTTCAAGCCCTTTCACCAGCTTTTTTGCCCTCCTCTGGATGCATTCAAGGACCTTTATACCCTTCTGAAATTGTGGGGCCCAGAACAGCACACAGCATTCAAGGTGAGGCTGCACCAACACTGAATACAGCGGGATGATCACCTCCTGTCTTCAGTTTTATGAAATCCATTGCAAATGGCCACGGAAGTTTCTGTAGTCAGAAGTCTGTACCTGGCACATGCTCTGCTGATGTCCATTGCAGACCTTGTGTCATCAGAGGAGGTGATGGGGAGTGCGAGATGAAATTTCCCCAGTGAAATTCAGCCGTCTCAGATCATCGACGAGACGCTGCATTTAGAGGTGCGCAGTGAACTTTTCAGGCAAAGCTGGCAGCCAAAGGAGTCCTTCAGCTAGGACTCCCTGTGTAACAGGCAGTTTGCATCCCACCTTGAACCCGAGCAGTTAAATTCTGCCTTAACTGGCTTTGGTTCTCAAAGTAGGTGGTCTGAGCAGGAACTGCTGCTCCTGAGGAGAAATACAGGTGGCCGACGCCTGAGCTCAGTCTGCAGCCCTGCAAATGGCAGTGGGGCACAGTCTTGCTGGGAGCCTCAGAAACCTTTTCTTCCCTCCGAGCACAGGTTTCCACCCCTCCCCGTCCCCTGACATACTGTGCAGCCATAAATCCTGCCCCCAAACTCGCTCACTCTGCTCAGTTGTTAACTTTCACACATGATTTTTTTTTTGCTGGATTTTGCAGTGCTGAAATTTCACCAAGGCTGCAGTAATTTCAAATTTTGGCCCATTTAGCATCAGGACAACTGCCCAAGTCCATTTATTACAAACATATGTTATGAATTCAGTTAAAACAAACAGTCTCTTATTTTCTCAAGTCAAAATAATCACACTCCAAACTTACTTAAAGCAAACATGATTGAAAAGCAGTATTTTTTTAATAGCAAATCTGTTCTAGTAGTGGGTCTGAGATCAAAAGGTAGGCAAAGCCCTAACGCAGGCTAAACAACAAAAGCTATCAGAAAAGGTGAAACCATAGTGCTTCAAAGGTTGTCTCGGTCTTCACCCTCCCACTTTTTATATTTAAGACAAAACAAATTGAAACAAAAATAAATAAAGCATAGTGAAATAATGCAACGCCCAGAAGATGGGATGTGTCCCACAGCCAGCTCGATGCTCTTCTGCATCCTTCCCAGCCTCAGTGTGTGGGGATGGTGGCTGGAACGAGTGCCTTTATGCAAGCACGATTAGCATTCACTTGTCTGCCCTTGGTTTTTTTTTCACAAGAAATCACCCCACAGCTTCAGAGTGGTCTAGAAACAGGGACAGACATTCTGAAGCAAATGCCTCAGGGTTAATGATGCCATGTGTCTGGTTGATGAGTGCCACACTCGGATGCGGTCCCTGCAGTGAGTTTCCACCATCAGAGCAGATGAGGTTTTTGAGACGAGACAGACCACTGCCATTCAATGTCACACTTTTAAAGAGAGGCAAGGTTGAAGCCTGGTCCACCTTTAACAGGGGGATTAGCTGGTGTAGCAGAAAGCTTTTATATCTCTTTCATCAAGTAGAGGCAAAAAAATAAACTTAACAAGTTTGGGCGTATGAGAGATATTTGTCAAAACGAAGGAGAAAGGTTTTTGAAATGCTTCTACATTAGGTCTGCACAGGACAACACTGTTGGAAAGCTTTGGAACAGTTTTTAGACTGTGGCCAGTGCTGGTCTTTTATTGGCCAAACTGAGCTTTTATTGGTCAAACAAAGCTCAAAAGTACCAAGTATACCAGTGGTGTTCCCCCCTTGAATGGAGAAGTTCTTCTGATGTCAGTGGGGAGGGGGGGTAAAACAAAATGCCATGAAAACTTGTTTGGAGGCACAGATTAACTATTTCTGAGAGCTTTCATGCTCTGTGAAGTCAGATGGACAGCTTCACAGGGACCTGCCCTGGGGCGCAATGCCCTCACAGCCTGGATGATTGACCAGGATGAGAATATGGTTCAAGAAACCCACCTTCACTTCTCTTTTCATCAGGAAAACTAAAGCAAAAAGTTGAACCACTATCCCTGATTGCTGTTCTCTTCTGTACTTTTTGCTACAGGTTTCTGCAGGGATCTGTGTACGGCATCAATGTCTCCCCACATCTCACTGCTTCAGCATGTCCGTTCCCCCTGTGGTCCCCAACATGCCACAAATGTGACTGCCTCTGAGCACAATACACTGACACAGGCACAGCAGAGCCACAGACTCCATCCTCCACTCTTACCTCTTGTAGCTCATGGTGGGGACTGCTCGCTGTGGGCATGGGGGGGAGAGGGAAGGATAACACAGGCCAGATGGTGGTGATAACCTATGAGGTCACCAACAAAGTATCCCACTGGCCTCAGCTCCCAATATTTTCCATGCCTCAATCCGCTCCTTTTGTGCATAGCTCTTTCGTTCTGATCTCACCTGAAATGTCAAAGAAGGTCTCCCTACGTGCTGTGCTCTCCGTGACTTTGATCAGGACTACCTTTTCCCAAGGTGCATGAGATCTCAACACAAGGCCACGACAGAGGAGTTATTAAATGTTTCTGCACTTCCACAGCTCTTTGGTGCCTGAGGGCAGGTTGCCAGTGGGTGCTAATCGTCCTTGCTTGCCAGTGCCTGTAGCAGGATGCCATTTTACCCCTGCTGTGCATCTAAACCCAATTTTGCATTCTGGTATACTGCTGCGTGAAACATCAGCTGAAAATGATGCTACTTAGTATTTTGAAAGGCATCTTCCACACAGAATGGAAGGCAGCTCCCAGTAATTCTCCACTTGACAGTTATTTAATACATTTCAGCTCTGGTTTCAGTTCTACATTTAGATTTATAAAAAAAAGGATTCCTGACATTTTGTCAGTTTTTTCATCCATGCCTGTATTCCCACTTCATCTCACATTTCCTCAGTTCATTACAGCAACCCCTGCTATGACAGGATAAAGCCATACACAAAAAGCCCTTTCACGGCTACTTCACATCGATATCTATTTTTGAGAGAGAAACTGAACTGAAGCAGCATGACTCTCTCATTCACTTTTTCTCCTTGTCAGCAACTGGATTGTCAGGGCTGGGGTACAGACAGGCACACTGTCACCTCCTGTTTGAATGCCCCATTGGGACGTAAATTCGGAATGAAGGGAGTGAAACAATTCCAACCCAGCCAAAATCTGAAACATATTTAATGTATATGCCAGATGAGGACAGCTGTCATCTTCTTTTGTGAAGAGAAGCTTGATGCTCGTGAGACAGCTTCTGTACTGAAGAAAAAAGGGGTCGTGGGCTCCTTAGATCTGTAAAGACTCGACATGCAGTTGTTGCCTGAATGCCAAATTATCTTTGGGCTTTTACCTAGCAGGTATCTTTCTCCCACAATAGCCTATCCATTAGTGACCGGTCTCATGTTCATTTGCTATAACAGCTTAGAAGATAGGGACTTTCTTCTCCTACACCTGTTTTAGCCAAGATGGGGCAGGTCAGAAGGTCATCAGGGCTTTTCTGTTTGTTTTGTTGTTTCTTCCGGCTTGTAGCACAAGAAGGAGGAGAGACTGAATGAAATTCAAAGATAGCAGGTTCAAAATGGGAGCAAGAAAATGCTTCTTCACATTTCAGCACCTATAGTGATACGTGTCTTCGCACACCATCAAGAAAATTAAGACTAGAGAATGTTTTAAAATAAGATTACATTTGGCAGTTTATTCTGAAGAAGATACGAATATGCAGATGTTAAAAATCAATGCCAGAAATATTTTGGAAAAGACAGAAACCCTGTGCCTCAAGATATTACCTAATCTCTCTTCAGAATTAGGAGATCTTTGTAGATTTTAGATGATACTTCAACTGTTTTACAGGGGATTATTGATATCATTGTCAGATATGACTGGTGTTGATCTTTCTCAGAGAGCATCTTGGACTAGCCAGGCCTCCGGGCATACTGAAAAACCTTATATAATTATTATTAACTCCACCTCCTCTAAACCTTTTCTGGAAGTGGTTTACGTTAGCCTAAATTCTCCTGCCAGAGAAATCAGACTCCTCCAAATCCATTCAGTTTCTGACAATTCTAGCTTTTGCCAGCCCCTTAACCCTCATGTCACTCCTCTGCCCCAGTCCCTGAGCTCAAAGGATGCTGCTGGCTGTGTGTCTGACTCCTTGGCGTTCCTGTCATGTACAAGTCATGCCGTTTGGAGCACAATTGCTGCAAATAGGATTGAAACAGGTGCTGAGAACTATGTAGTGATCCCAAGCATTAGCTCCGTTGGGTATTTAATTACTAGAATTATTTTATTTTTGGAGTAATTGAAGTAAGCTGGCTCAAACTGTTGGACAGAAGTAAATTTCAGCCCTACCGAAATCCATGTAAACACAGCCATGCCATCAAGGAGGGCAGTTCTTCTGCCATGGATCCATTCGCTTTTCCTCCATGAACTCCCTGCGTTACCAGAAAGAACCTCCATTAGTCTCTCGGTACATTCAGGTCTCTGCACCTGATAAAGCAGATAAAGCTCTTCCTTACTACAAGAAGGAAGGTGTGAGAATTAATACATAAAAAATCACAAAAAAAACCCATGGCCACAAATTAATAGACAACCTATTCACACTAAGCAGCTTGGTCAACTTTCCCATGAGCTGGGGGTGAAAAACCGTATCCTTGCACAATCACACCTCAGACGCGTCCACCAGCGTCAGTTGCTCTGTACAGTAATGTCAAACTCATTCCACAGCCAGCGCCAAATTCCACGTCCAGATACTCCCAGAAGACCAGGATATGAATTTCAGACAACATATTTTTTGACAGCCCAGACTGGCACACCCACTGACCTCATGGGGAGGTCTGCACATACTTCAAGGGTAGAATATGGCTTTAAGTAGTAAATTGTTGTTTATCTGCTTAGTGCCTTCTTACGGTCAGTGTTGCTGAGTAAGAAGATGTGCTCCCTTTCCAGGTCTCTGCGCTGTCTCCCTTATCTCCTTCATCCCCTGTTCTCTTCTCTCCCTCTTCCCACGCATCTCTTTATCCTTCTATATTTCCTTCCACGTAATAGCTCAAAGCTTCCACCATGAAGCAAAGAAACACTTCATATCTCCATTCTTGGGACAAAAGCTGTCATTACATTAAACTTATTCATTCAAGATAAACCCAGTAAGTTGGTTTTCAACTAGATTCGGTTTCCACACATGCAGAGATCACCCTCTGCAAACCCTTTGGTTTAACCAGGCTGGTATTGCATCATTTTTGTTTAAGTCCAATAATTTTAGGTGACATTCAGGCATTAAATTTTACGTCTAAATAAGTTAAATGAATCCCATACTAGACTTTCAGACTGTCGGTAGGCCCATGAAAGCAACCCTGCCGCAGTTACATTAGCAAAACATTTTGCAAAGCTCTCCTGCAGTCAATGCGGTTGCAGAAAGTATATCGACATTTAGTTTCTGTGCATTTCCAAGCCTCTTGGTGATACAATGTCTGTGTTTTCAGACGATTCTTTTCAGTGAAAATGTTGCTGAAATTGCCTGTTTTTTAAGTAGCTGCACTTTGTTTTTCTCGTTCAAAGTGGTAAAATAACAATCATTCTTTTCTTCACTCTACTTTGTTGGGCAATGAGGAGGGTGGAAAGTCCCAATTTAAATGAAGGGCTTTGACCCTGCAGGAGTGCGGGAGAGGAAATGGAAGGAGACTAGTAGGGATATTTTTTTGGCACAAAATGCCGAAAGACCTCTAGGCATTTTAACAAAATAGCAAGCATAACAGCAACAGCAAGGTAAGGTGCTGTACTATTTTACCAGAAGTGGAACCAAGGAGGAAAATAACACAGGCTTTGCCCCTTCCTCTGCAGTCCCACCCATGCTAAAATACAGCCCGAGGGAACATTCAATCAAACACACGCAGTGCAAACGTCCACTGCCAAACCAGCGGTGATTCCAGGGGGTGATTTTTAGAAAAAGGGAGCAGAGTGAAGAGGGTGGCAGTCAGCACAGGCTCACCCCATCCCTTCAGTTCATGTGTTTGCGAAATTGGCTGCCGGGGTTAGACCCCTTAATTCTGACTTTGGCACCAGCCCATGCAGTAACCTCGATCACATGGATTTTGGCTCACTCATAAAGCCCAGGATGTGTCATTCCTGCAAACGCTTCTCTCCCCCATGTGGACCAGCAAAAGCAGTCCTGGGACCGGACCTACCTCCATGGAGGACATGGCACTGGGCTCAGTAGCAGGAAACTCCTGCTTTGCCAGTATGGTCAGTCTACAACTAAATTACCCAATATCTTGCCAGTCCTGGCAACTGCCACAGGATTGTTCCCAAATCCTTTCCTGCCAAAGCAAGGTGACATCTTCCCTTTGTTAAGCAACTGCTTAAAAAAGCGCAAATGGCTCTAAATTAAGATGAGAAACCTCAATGCAGTGTAAATTACGCATACAGACAGAGGGATAACAGAGGTGGGGAGGCCTGGGATAGACTCTCTACATACTTTTTGCCAAGCTTTAGTAGACTTGGTAAATAACTGAGAAAATACGCATAGTGTTGAAGGCAAGGTGTATCATCCTCCTGGCTGTTGGTCCACCATGAAGTGACCCACACTCCACTCCTCTGAGCTCAGAGAACTGCTGGAAGAGAACTGAATGGAGGATGTGGGCCTAATTTGCCCAAGAAAACAAGAAGTATCTTTAGGAAAAAAAACAGTTATTGATTCTTATGCTAAATGTGTTTGCTTTCATAGCACCAGGTGAATAATGTCAGAGTAGGAAGTTTAATCACAACCAGAACAAGTACACTACCATGGCTTTAATTGAGAAATAATTAATTTTAAAGTAGTGCAAGTTACATTTTCTCAGGTTGCTCATTACACAGCATTTGTATGCAATCACTCACATACACACAACGCATCCTGGGACACATTAAGCATTTCATTTTCTTGTATTTAAAAAGGAGCTTCTTGCTGTTAAATTGCTCGCAGCCCTTCCAGAATCCACCAGTATTTGTATAGCTTTTGCCAATGTTTATATTAGCAGCAGAGGTGCTAACAGATCAGTAAGATCATTTTCCCTCAGGTCTGCACAGGAATTTTCTGTACTTTCCCAAAGGAATCTAGAAGATAATCCACAATATTTAACAAAAATGGATTCATTAGAACCATAGAATCATAGAATCGTTGGGTTGGAAGGGACCTTAAAGATCATCTAGTTCCAACCCCCCTGCCATGGGCAGGGACATCTCCCACTAGATCAGGTTGCTCAGAGCCCCATCCAGCCTGGCCTTAAAAACTTCCAGGGATGGGGTTTCCACCGCCTCTCTGGGCAACCTCTTCCAGTGTCTCACCACCCTCATGGTGAAGAACTTCTCCTAACATCCAGTCTGAATCGATCCATCTCTAGTTTTAATCCATTCCCTCTAGTCCTACCATTACCCGACATCCTAAGAAGTCCCTCACCAGCTTTCTTGTAGGCCCCCTTAAGATACTGGTAGGCCTCTATAAGGTCTCCTTGGAGCCTTCTTTTCTCCAGACTGAACAACCTCAACTCCCTCAGTCTGTCCTCATAGGAGAGGTGCTCCAGCCCTCTGATCATCCTTGTGGCCCTTCTCTGGACATGTTCCAGCACGTCCATATCTTTCTTGCAGTAGGGGCTCCAGAACTGGACGCAGTACTCCAGGTGGGGTCTCATGAGAGCAGAGTAGAGAGGGAGAATCACCTCCCTCGACCTGCTGACCACGCTTCTCTTGATGCAGCCCAGGATACAATTGGCTTTCTGGGCTGCAAGTGCACACTGATGGCTCATGTTGAGCCTCTCATCCACCAGCACCCCCAAGTCCTTTTCTTCAGGGCTGCTCTCAAGCCAGTCACTGCCCAGCCTATATCGGTGCTTGGGATTGCCCCGACCCAGATGGAGGACCTTGCACTTGGTCTTGTTGAACTTCATGAAGTTGGCATGGGCCCACCTCTCCAGCCTGTCAAGGTCCCTCTGGATGGTGTCTCTTCCCTCCAGCATGTCAGACGCCCCACACAGCTTGGTGTTGTCAGCAAACTTGCTGAGGGTGCACTCTATGCCACTGTCCATGTGACTGACAAAGATGTTAAACAAGACCGGTCCTAGCACTGATCCTTGAGGGACTCCACTCATCACTGGCTGCCACTTGGACATTGACAGCCACTATTTGGGTGTGGCCATCAAGCCAGTTCTTTATCCACTGAATTGTCCATCCATCAAAGCCATATTTTATCAGCTTGGAGACCAGGGTGTCATGTGGGACAGTGTCAAAGGCTTTGCTCAGGTCCAGGTAAATGATGTCAGTTGCTCTCCCCTTGTCTATTGATGTTGTGACCTTCTCATAGAAGGCCACCAGTTTTGTCAGGCATGATTTGCCCTTGGTGAAGCCATGTTGGTTGTACCCAATCACTTCTTTGTTATTCTTCTGCCTCAGCAGTGCCTCCAGGAGGATCTGCTCCATAATCTTACCAGGCACAGAGGTGAGACTGACTGGCCTATAGTTCCCTGGTTCCTCCTTCTTTCCCTTTTTGAAAATGGGGATTATGTTTCCCCATTTCCAGTCAGTGGGGATTTCACCAGACTGCCATGACTTTTGGAATGTAATAGAGAGAGGTTTAGCAACCTCATCCGCCAGTTCCCTCAGTACCTGTGGGTGTATCCCATCAGGTCCCATGAACTTGTTCACTTTCAGGTTCATCAGATGGTCACGAACCTGATCTTTGCTTACGATGGGCAGTTCTGTCCAGCCCCTGCCATTGCCTTCTGTGACTCCGGGAGCGTGGCTGGAGCCCTTGTCAGTGAAGACTGAGGAGAAGAAGCCGTTGAGAACCTTGGCGTTCTCCATATCACTTCTCACCAGCTCCCCCCTTTCCTTTCTGAGGGGGCCCGCACCCTCCCTATTCTTCTTCTTACCATTAATGTACCTATAGAAATTTCTGCTGTTTCCCTTGATCTCCCTGGCTAGACTTAATTCTAACTGAGCTTTAGCTTTTCTCACCAGGTCTCTTGCTGTTCAGACAGCTTCCTTATATGCCCCCCATTCCAGCCGTCCTTTATTCCACTCCTTGTAAAGATTCTTTTTGTGTGACTTTGTGTCCAGGAGCTCCCTGTTCATCCAGGCAGGTCTCCTAGCATTCTTTCCTGCCTTCTTCTTTGTCAGTATAGTTTGCTCCTGGACACGGAGAAGGTGATCCTGACCTGAATACTGACCAGCTGTCCTGGGCCCCCCTTCCCTCTAGAGCTTTGTCCCACGGCACTTTGGCCAGCAGATCCCCGAAGCGATCAAAGTCTGCATGCCTAAAGTCCAGAAAGTCCAAATTCCATAGTGAAATATGTTCCTTTTGTTCCATTCCAGTGGTTTCTTAGGTTATGATTGTTATGGTGGCTGTGTCTTTCTATCTCGCACACAGGTGTGTGCGCACGAGTTGCGCGCGCGCGCGCACACACACACACACACACTGACCTAGTACATCAGATATTGCCATGATGTAACTACTATTTAGGACTATAATTAGTCCAGTTTGTGCCAGCTCAATAGAGCTCCTAAAGCAAAGAGCCATAAAGGCTTTTTCTCCTCTTTCCAATCTGTAATTTGCCTGGATTAAGGCCTTAGGCACCCTGGCACCAAGGGATGATTGGTTTCTTCCATGGGCAAATGCAGAATCCAGCAGAGACATCCTGCCTGCATGGCAGCTGCCAGACTTGGCGCCCTCCTTACACAGGACACTGTGCAAAGCCACTGGCCAGTCCATCCTGCACCTTCTGTGTTGTTGCAAAAAGTGCAAAAAGTGTGAAACCACTGGACGACAGGCTGAAGGGACACTTGGTGCACCTTGTCTCTATCAGACACAAGGGCAATATTGTCCAGACATCTTTACCCAGCAATTTTCAGTTTAAGGAGTGCCTTCATTAGGACGGAAGAGCATCCTGCCCAGGGTGTAACTGGGCAGGATCCCTTTGGGTCCTGGCCAGGAGAGAGCATCACAAGAGCACAAACAGACATGTAATGGGTACCAGAGCAAGTCTGCATCTGAAGCTACGCCTAGGCTGGCCTGCAGTGAGAATTACGCATATTGGCTGAAATCGAACGAGCAATAAACAGATGAGTGCTGGATTCAGAAAACATAAGGGCACACAGAAAATCGTAAGAGTTTCTGAATGTTTGTCAGGGACATGCAGCAATGACAGTGTAATTATACCAATCCTAGAACCAGGGGAATATTTTTAAGAACATCTGTCAAGCTAATGGGTGCACAGATTTTGAATGTTATGCTTTTATGACTTAAAAATCACCATTCAGCAGCAATTGTTCTTTCTTAAGACAGGCAAAATTTGCACTTCTGAATGTTTTCTTCAGGATTCATTGTCTTAAAGAAAAACCTGAATAGACGCGTTATTAACCTGCATTGACTTAACGTACTGAAGAAAAATTTCAGGTGACTTGACTGTGGATGCAACATAAAATTTAATGTATTAATTTTTCTAATTAACAAATCTTTCTTAGTATTTCAAGAGGAGAAGTTTCTTGTAATGTGAAATATTAGCATGAATTACTGCTCAAATTTGTTTATGTCCATTAAGTATTTGGTTTCTGAAGTAGCATCCCAGATCTCTGGAAAAGCAAAAACTGAAGTCTGTAATCCAGACAGGATTTTGTAGCTGTTTTAGAAGTTCTTATCTACCTTTACAAAGGCTAGTTACTTGTGGGTCTATACCTACTTACAAAGATACAGCATTAAGTATATATTAAATCAATGTGCTGAAGGACACATTTGCTTAAGTGAATCTCTTGAAAGATGACCTTTACCTGGCTATTGTGGCCAACTATTTTCAGGTTCAATATAGTTCTCGGCACATGGCATGTAGGATATGTTCATTTCATACCTTCACCCTTGTTTTTTAAAGTCAAATATTCATATAAAGATGTCTGGGCAAATGTAAACCCTGAAAATGGAGCATTTTTGATATCAGAATACTTTTTCCATACCTGAAACAACAAAGTTTCACATACTGTCTTGACTAATATTTCCTTTTACACCTTTCTAACTTGCATAACCCTTAGCTGCTTTACAGGTTGTGTCCTGATAACATGCTTTGTTGTTGTCTTCACATTTATAATTACTTGTATCCAGCAAATTCATCTGCTCTTCCCTCCTTGTGAGCAGCATGCTTGGTATTTGTGAGGAACGTGCTCATTTCCTGAGAGGAAATGTGTTTCATATTAAAAACCTCCAGTTTGGTTGTCTCATTTGCATATCTCCTAACATACTTCTAGTTTGCTCTCTCTCGCTTGTTTTCCTCATTTCTCTTAAAATTTGCCCTTTAGAAGTGCAACACTCTCACCTATGGTAGCTCCACTATTTACTTTGAACTGTAGTCCCTCTAGTCATCCCTTCAAAAATGTTGGCTGCTTTCAACTCCGTGATTACTTCCTCCCCCGTGCTTAAGAGGAAATACCACGTATGATTTGTACTTTTGATGCCTCCTCCTGCAGAAAGGTACCTGCAGATTCCATTTCGCAAAAGCCCAATGAGCTTGTGAGGGAGTCTGTGAATACACGCATTATTGCAGTGAAATTCTCCAGTGATGGGCCTGAAACACAGGACTGCTTTGTCTACCTACCAGGGTGCTGGTTTTAGCATGTCTGTGGTAGCAGTCTTCTTATTCCCAGCCTCCTCTTTCCACTCTTACTGCTGGCATCCTCCTGCCAGTTGAGGAATCTCTTTGCCAACTCCTTTTGGTCTTCATTGAAAATGAAAGACAACGCCAACATTCAGTGGATGTATTTTACTTCTGGGAAAAAACTAAGCAATGCGAACTCTCTAAGCAGGTTAAGCAGTCTCAGGAGCTAAGACAAAAGCATGCAAAGTGTCCAATCTAACTTGCACATGGCCTTAAACAACCCATGTCTTCCAGCCCTTTGTTCATAGAAATTTCCCATGTAGCAATTTTGGGGCAGGGAAAAGCTGTCCAATATTTTGTATACATAGAAGCTGTGAAGCTCTCTGTTCAGACAGAAACATTTGAGGAACAAGTGACCCTTGTAACAGGATATGTGTGATCCCAAAAGGCAGTGCATCTACTTAACCAGATGACATCGCAGTCCTGCATATATTATCATAAAGATTGGTACAGGAAGGAATTTTACTGAGAATACAAGTTATCCTGCAGAACAAAGGTGAGTTGAAGGTAATGGCACTTGAGCTATTGCTCCAGCATTCTAATGACAGGACATCAAAGTGAACTTTGGATTCACAAGCGCCATCGGCTGATGAGCACAGAAGCAGCTTGGACTGGATCTGATGTTCAGCTGCTGCATCTTGCGTGTTGGGGCGTGCTAAATTCACTGCTGAAACAAGTCAGCAGAGAGACAGCAGAACGGTTTTAACCACTTATGTTAGAGATAAATTTCTCTTTTCTGAAGCCTTAAGTGCCTTAATTCTACCCATTAGATAGCGTTGAATAAACAGAGTTTCATTTTGTTAAAATAAATCCGAAATCATTGCAAATATTTGCCTGTTTTGATAAAGGCATTTATATCAAAGCTTAGCAACTGTTTGTAGCTGTATTCTGAGGCATTTTACTGTTCTTATCTTGGCACAAGGAGTAAAAGCAAATCTTTCAAAAAAATTAAATGATTGTTGTGATCATCCCTAGGAGACTAGGTAAGGACAATTCCCCCTCTGCCTGTTGCACTTTGAGTAAAGGGAGAAGAGAAGGTTTCCCTTTCCTACCTTGGGTTTCCTCCAGGATGTCAGCATCCTCAGAAATGTCCAGTCCTTGCCCTCTGCTACACCAGGCTTACATTCGTGAAGTAACACAGGAGAGTGTGGGTAATTTCAGTGTAGTTGCTTTTATATGTATTGGTAGTCAGGTGTGGATGCTTGCTGATGCTCTTCTCTGGATACCTTCAGGCTCTGAAATGTCCTTAGGCCAAGATTTTCAAATGTAATTTGAAGTGACCCCTGTAACTCACTGAAGCGGCCCAATCGGGGAGACGGTATAGCACCTGCCTTCTGAAAATCAGGCACTTAGAAGGTACGTGAGTTCGGAGTGCTGGAAATCAGTAGTTGCATCAGAGCATCTTGACCTCACTCCTTTTCTGTTGAAGCTAAGGTGTCCATTTCACAGTGGTTTATTTTTGTCTTATGTGGCAGAACAAGAACAGCCCATAACCTGATTATTGCTACAGGGATAGTTTGGGCAAAAAAAATGCCAGTGTGTTCATTGTGCTTGCTGTTTCTATATACATTGCAAATGGACAGAAAAGGAAAGTTTCTCTATTAACTTATAGAAAGACTATCAGATATCAAAAATAAAAGACGTTGTTAGGCCTTAGCACCGCACTGACAATGATGTTATTCATTTCAGGCCATCTATAGTCTCACTTCTTTGTTCAAATGTTCTTCAAGTGCTTCAGAAATGTGAATGTTGGTTCCATGGTGACGGGGTGGAAAAAAAATACAGAGCCAAAGACCCCTTCCAGATTGTACCCATTTCAATCATTTATCTATCCAGAGCTCAGAACAAAGAGAAAACAAAAACACGCTTGTTTCACTAATAAAACACATTACTGATTTTTCTAATGCTGGTCAGAGATCATGCTAATCAGGAGGTCTTGCTATTCCTGTTGTCTTTTTACTCATATGAAAAGAACATTTTCTTCAGCAAGGTGAACTTCCTAAAAACTATTTCTCTGCTCAGCCATAACAATTCACAAATGAATACATTATTTGCTCTAGGGTGGGAAAAAAAATAATCTATTCTAATTAATTAGCAGCTTCCTCAGTTGCTTTGGTAATCACAGATGCCTTGTCACCCTCAGCAACATATGTAGACTCTGATTCATGTGAGTTCATGTGAGCCCTGTGGTCCCACATGAATCGGCAGCAGGAATGAACTAGCCGGCAGACATGCCCTATGACATTTAGTTTCTGGGAACTCCAGAAAAACTCCCACCCGTCTTCGTTCAGTAGCAATGTGATTTAAACTCTGTCTATTTAACACAGATGTGATCATGCTCACAAAGATGCTTATAAGTATTTCCCAATTGTGTTTTTAATGAGAAATTACTAGTTACATGGGCTCAAACTGCAAATTCAACTATGCTGTTTCTGTTTAAAGAGAAAAAGAAAGCACATGCATTACTGTTCCTGGTGACCTCGTTGCTCCTTGGGCTTCTTTGTACAGGAAACAGATGTAAACTGAGACGTTCCAGCTATCAGAGAAGTATGACATGCTGCCTTCTTCCTCCCTCTCTTTGGAAGACTTAAGTTTCCAGATTCCCTACTAGAATTTGGGGAAAAGGGGGAGAGGGTGGTGGAGGAAAAGGAAGGAAGGAAGGAAGGAAGGAAGGAAGGAAGGAAGGAAGGAAGGAAGGAAGGAAGGAAGGAAGGAAGGAAGGAAGGGAGGAAGGGAGGAAGGGAGGAAGGGAGGAAGGAAGGGAGGAAGGGAGGAAGGGAGGGAGGAAGGAAGGAAGGAAGGAAGGAAGGAAGGAAGGAAGGAAGGAAGGAAGGAAGGAAGGAAGGAGAAAAAGAAAGAAAGAAAGAAAGAAAAGAAAGAAAGAAAGAAAGAAAGAAAGAAAGAAAGAAAGAAAGAAAGAAAGAAAGAAAGAAAGAAAGAAAGAAAGAAAGAAAGAAAGAAAGAAAGAAAGAAAGAAAGAAAGAAAGAAAGAAAGAAAGAAAGAAAGAAAGAAAGAAAGAAAGAAAGAAAGAAAGAAAGAAAGAAAGAAAGAAAGAAAGCCTTTCATCCTCTTGAACTAGGTCTTTCTTCTTATGTCACCAACTCACTGCTTATACTCTCCAAGCAAAAAAGCATCAGGAAATATTCACAAAATTCTTCAAGACCTTTGCTTTCAGAAAGCACCTTTTCTTGATTTGGACTTGTCACCTTTAATGAAACATCTTTCTGGGCAGAAGAGGAAGGTTTTTGCACATGAGCAGTGCAAGGGAAAGGCAAAAAGCCATTCCTTTTTCATCCATGCACAGGGTGCTGGGGTCAGTAGATCCACTTGCACTCCTGCTTTGGCCACAATCCTGTGGACAGTTCTGCTGGTGTTTGGCCTTGCCCTTGGAAGACAGTCTGCTGAGAGCAGTGGGGAGTCTCAGGATTGTGAAGTGAAGCTGGTAGGGGTTTACAACCTTGAAGTTTCAGTCTGAAAGAACAAACTCCAGGAAAAACTCAGAAATAACTAATGAATCAGCCAGGGTATTTATAGCCAGGGTGCACACCAGTGCACCGCATCAGTTTTCAATTCATTTTTTCTATTTACACTTTGGTATCACCTAAGGATCACACTTTGGACCAAATCTCAAAAATAGTGTCTTAACTGTGTACCAAATGCACTTGGGCGTGCATCCTGCAAACATGGGCCTCCCTGTTCTTCTACTGTCATCAGAGCTTACTGCAGCTGCCTCCTGTCCATACACCACAGTTACAAACAAACAAGCTGTGAGGAGAGATAGCGTGGCATCACATCACAGAGCTGGACCCCAGAGGTGAAGTGCTCCTGGACCCCGTGGTTAAATGTAGACGTAGAGGCTAGCATTGTATGAACACAGAGCACTATAAAGTTTTCAGCCCAAGCAACTTCTGGTCAAAAAGACAAGCCAGATGATAACCACAAAAGTCACTTTTTGAAAGCTGAATTTGGTACAAGATCTGTGTGTGTGTGTTTTCCCATTTTCATAATCCTAAATCGTTCATTTCCCTTAATATCACCCACAGCATTCATTTGGCAGTCAAATGCCTTCACAGTCCCCACGCTGTTCAATTATCCTCTTTCCCTCTGTTGTATCAACCACAGGGTAGCTGTGACCATTTTTTGAAGGCATATTCCTTTGGTACCACATTACTTCAGTGTGCCACAAAAATGAGGGTTCCTTTGCCTGGAACCTTTCTACAGGCTGAAGTCTCAGCACTCAGAAGATGCAAACATGCAAAGCAGGGTCACAGAGATGACAGAAAAAGTCTGTAATTCGACATGGACCAAGTGTAAGTTAAAGGGTGAAGGATTGCCCATCTCCTTTGCATTGGACACCGAGGCATGTCACTTCCACTTGTGATACAGCGGCTGCACAGCTCTCAAGGGACATCAGAGTTGTGCTCTGCTCTGAAGGGTCCTCTGTTCTCCTGAAATCAAGACATCAGGCCAGACCTTTGCTGTTGTAACTCCTGCAATTCACAGGAGCTGTGCTGCATTGCCTCAGCACTGGGGAGACTCCAAGCAATTTCCTAAGCAGCTATTGGAAATCCTGACAGCTCACCTGATGCACAATAATGTGTAAAGATGCTGTAACTTGACCATATGTCTGGGCCTTCAGAGGACCCCTATGATTCCCGTCCAGAACAATTACGGCAGTTGACTCTAGGGTAATTATTTTATCCTCCCATATGCAAGAATGGAGTTGCCAGTACTAAGATATATATTTTGCAAGCTGCAAATATGGGAAAGCAACTCCAAATGCAATTGCCTGAATATAAGCCAACGAGATTTGGCACCAGCTACCTAGCTTGCAGAAAAGGTCTTGTTATCAGCTTCTGCATGCTTCAGTTCACACACTGTTTGCACAATTCTCTTTCCTGCTTTGTAACTTACTGATAAAAATCATGCCATACCAGATGTCCATTCAAAATTTCAAAGTCTGATAAAAAGTCATTCTTAAGATACTAGGTGGAGACTCTTGAGGGAGCTTGAAGATGTTTGTTCATTTCTTCGTTTGTTTGAGTTTTCACAGCACTGGCAGGAAAACTGGTACAAATTGTTTAAGTGTGACTTGCATAGTCATTGAACGGCAAATCCACTGGTCACAATGATTTTCTTGTATAGTAGCAAGTACTTTACAGAACTTGTTTCAAGTTTTGATGTGGGATTTTTTTTCTTTTTTTTGGGTGCAGTTATGCATTTCCTGGAATAATTTCACTTCTAACCCTTCTTAGTTCCTGTAAGTGTACATCTTTTCAAATCTAAGGATAAGACTTTCACTGTGAGGGTGACTGAGCGCTGGAGCAGCTTGCCCAGAGTGGTTGTGGAGTCTCCATCCTTGGAGATATTCAGAAGCCATCTGGATACAGTCCTGGGAAACCAGCTCTAGGTGTCTTTGTTAGAGCAGAGGTGTTTGACCAGATGACCTCCAGAGGTCCCTTCCAACTTTAGCCATTCTGTCATTCTATCTACTGATAGGGCAGCCTTTCAGACTACAATATGCTTTCTTGGAAAAAACAGTTTAGGGAAAAAAAAAAGATAAAAAAAGATAAACCAAATCAACAGACAGTGTGCCTGCCTAGCTTACCACCACCCAACTGTCCAGGTAGGGCTCCTGATACATCCTGCTTTCCCAAAACTATGTCAAGGATCCGTATCTGGGTGTTATTCTGTATCTCTAATGGGATCCATATTCTCTCTACCTCATGAAATGTGCTGTTAAACTCCAGTCAGTCTAATGGTCATATTCTTATAAAAGACACAGCCATGACATACATGAAATGCGTTACTACAGATGTTTGTTGACACAGTGACACGTCTCTGAGTCAGCCTTCCTCCTTTTTTATTCATCTAGTGGGTGGGACATAAATTATTGCTAGCCTATACTGTGTCAGCCGTTGTAGTAGGGTGGATCAAGAGACGTCTCTGTTCCTAAACTCTGTCCAAGGAGAGAAAGCAAGCTTACTATTTTTATTTCTTCTTTAATATTTAATTCTGTTAACCTGTGGGAAACAGGTAGTCTAACTCACTGTGACCCAGCTCTAATGATCCTTCCAGCCTTGGTGTCTGTTTACAGCTCATCTGCATTCAGAACTATGCCTCCCCTATCTGACAACTGTCTGGCACCAATTTAGAGTCGTAGATACATATATGAAACACACATCACTTCAAATAATTTGGCAACTCTATTACTCTGAAACTTGTTTTATATCAAATGTGACGTTTCCTGTGTGGGGGACCATATCTTGCTTTAACACTACTGAGACCAATAAATTGCTGTTGCTTTTCATTTGGTCCTTTAACTGCCATTTAATGGCAAGAGGGGTGGGGGGCAATACCTCATGCTGAATGAAGTGAGTATTTAAATCCCTCCATTGATAAGGAGGAAGGGATGCTTGGTGTTCTCTATCAATAAACGTGGTGCTTAAACAAAGGGCTTCATTGAGCTGGATGCCAGACTCTCATCCCAGTGATCAAGCACTGCCTAGCTCCATCTCAGGAAGTGCCTGAACATATGGAGATAGTTAGCTTCCCGGCGACAGGAGAGTCAGAAACTGAAAGCAAGGCTGCCAGGAAAATCAAACTGCTGCAAACCCAGGAGATGTGAAAACTGTTGAATCCATATAGGAACATCCACAAGGACACTGCGACGTCCCAGTCTCGCTGTGCTCGTTTACTCTGGTGCATGTGTGATATTTGCATAACACAAAAGGTCAGGAGGAAAAAAAAGGAGCTAGAAATGAGAAGGAGCAATGATCAGATGCCAAAGAAATACCCTGCACACATAGTTTGCACCTACACTAACACTCTCAAAAGCAGAGAACAGCATATACTCTGGCATTTGTAAGGGAAACTCAAAGGTTCATGAAGAAGTCAAAGTCATCCAATTTGGAGCATTAATCCCAAGTTACTGAACCTCCAAGGAACATA
Organism: Larus michahellis; assembly: GCF_964199755.1. Taxonomy (NCBI): domain Eukaryota; kingdom Metazoa; phylum Chordata; class Aves; order Charadriiformes; family Laridae; genus Larus; species Larus michahellis. Next base: position 156,002,852 of record NC_133897.1, read on the forward strand.
TGACATCTATAGGTCATAAACAAGCTGGGAGACAGGGGAGAACATACCAGCCACAGGTAAAAATAAAACACATATTGCAGCATGTTCAGCAGGTAAATAGAGCATCACTAAAAGGATTGCAAGATATTTAGAGGGAGGTCACAAAAGTTCAGGGGTAGATTTTGTTCCAAGATGAAGTGCTCCCCAAAGCTCAGGTGTATGTTTTCCCCGGTTCTGAAATTGTTCCCATTTATTTCATGTTTTTTCTTGCTTTCCTTATTGTTTTCCTCACTTGGTTATTCTAATCAAAACCAATAGTGTTCCTTCTGAGTATGTGGGAATCAGAAAGTTGGCACTCACCAAGCACATTTGTACTGATAATACGGAGAAAAGACTGATCCCCGATCCCTTCTCTAACTGTGGTGTTTAATGATTTTTACACATATCTAGCAAGTTCCTTGAGAAATTAGCAGAATAAAGCCATGTTCCTCCTTTTCTTAACAAAAATCTCTAGCACATAGACGAAGCTGACACAGTAACGTGATCTAAAAATCTCAGCATTCACCCATTCATACTGGTTTCTTCTTCTTGAGAAGAAGAAAAAGTAGTCATTTTCTAGTGAGAACTTTACCCTGTACCCACTTTTACACATGTGCACAACCTTTATACACATATGTGAGCCAGTCTCACAGTGGAGCTGATCCCATGCATGAAGTTAGAAATAGAGGCCCAGATCCTCAGATATGCATAGAAGAGAGTATATCAGGTATATCACGTTTAGTTATGTTGATCTCAATGATAACTAAGCTCTTAGGCAGGATTTAGAAATGGGAAACATCTTGCTGAATTTTGGGTGTTTACTTGTGAACTAGTTGTCATGTATCCCTTTCCAGACAAATAGGTCCACCCAGTACAATCAGTAGTATGTTCATTTCCGGATCAGATTAATCGAGTCAACAGAAAGTATGGTGACTGTATCGATGATCGCCACTGATTACAAAGGGAATCTAAGGTGACTAACCCCGAGATAGAGACCTTCACTAAAGACATGCACGGTTCAGATGAATTCCCCCTCTTTTTTCTCCTCAGGAAGCAAGGTCCTCCAGACAGGAACTGGCCAATGTCTGGAACACTCATTGCTTTTCCTTAGCTGGGAAACATGGCTGACGTTTATGGCAAACAAATGCATTTCTATAAATTATGGCCCAAGATATAATCTTGGAAATATTTCCATACATGAGTGCTACATATCATATGGGCAAAACTACAAAGCTACGGAAGAGTAGTGCTCGGATAGTGGCAGAACACTGTTTTTGCTTGACTGAGCAGACCAATAGTACCGAAGTTTGAAGTCAATGAAGTGTAGTTTTGATGTGATATTTTAGAACCAGATAGGCAAGATACCAGCAGGAAAGAGCTGCTGGGTATCATCTGCAGAGAGCTCAGCTGAGTCCAACTGTTAAATCTGCTTCTGATATTTTTTGCAGTGCGTCTGCATGTTTGAGCTCACTGAGATACTTGTATGGAAAACTGACTAGTGTATAAATGCCACTCAGTCTGCAAGTGTGATAACTATAAATGTAAGTCACCTCGTTGGGTGGATCTTGTTGTACCAGCAGAAATTCATTTATTTTCCTTCTCTGGGACAGAGAGGAGATGGATTGTGAGCCAGAGAAATATCTCACATTTGGGATGAGAGCACCACAGCTTACTCTGTTTCAAAGTGGATAACCTCTCCATCTCGCGGTATCCCCAGCCTCACTCAAAAATTGGTTGCAGAAGGCTGACAAAACCAGAAACGACAAAAGCCTTCTGGTGATGGAGACACTGAGTGAATGAGAGACAGACACAGGCGGCGGTTTGTGCAAGACGGCTGTCCCGCCCTCCGCCGGCTGCTGCGGAGCATCCCAGGAACACCCTGCCATCCCAAGGGAACGCCAGAGGAAACGGAGTCATGGCCGTTCACCCACTGCCTGCCCGGCACCGGCTGACGGAGCGGGCCACAGGCACAGTAGGAAGTAATTACGACTACAAAAAGCCCCCAAAATGACCTCAGAGGGGCCCCAGCTATGCCAATCACACTCTTGCATCCAAATGTTTTGTATAGCTCCCCAAACTCTTCCATTGTTTTGTTTTCTACAAAACAAAAGAAAAAAAGTCATAAGGTATCAGAGATTCTTATGGTGACTGTATAATAGGCAGGTTAAAAAGACGTCTTTGTATGATACACAGCTTAGATAAACAGAAGTTTCAGCCCTGCTTCATGGATATTAAAGACGGCTTAGGACCACTTTTGTTCAAAAAACATCAAATGTGGAAATTAAATGCCTTCCTGCAATGGGGAGATAAGATGTATAAACAGTTGTGCATGTTAAAATGCTGCCACATCTTCTTTTAATTAAGTATTACTAAGCCGCCCTGATACGGTCCTTTCCATGTCCTGTGAGTCAGCTGTAGCATAAGGATCTGTTAAATTTAGACTTGATTTGCAGCAGCCAGGAGTTAACAGACTCAAATAAGACAGGAAACGCCCTGAACTTTCAAACAAATCTCACACCTGTCTGGTGCCCTGAAAACAGCTTTTTGTTGAATCTGCCTCTAAATTCCCAGCAGTTTCACAGAATCATAGAATGGTTTGGGTTGGAAAGGACCTTAAAGATTATCTAGTTCCAATCCCCCGCCATGGGCAGGGACACTTTCCACTAAACCAGGCTGCTCAACACCCCATCCATCCTGACCATGAACACTTCCACGGATGGGCCCTCAACAACTTCTCTGGGCAACCTGGTCCAGTGCCTCACTGCCCTCACAGTAAAGAATTTCTTCTGAATATCTAATCTAAATCTCCCCTCTTTCAGTTTAAAATCATTACTCCTCATCCTATTGCTACACTCCTTGATAAAGAGTCCTTAGCCATCTTTCCTGTAGGCCCCCTTTATGTACTGAAAGGGGCTATAAGGTCTCCATGAAGCTTTCTCTTCTCCAGGCTGAACAACCCCAGCTCTCTCAGTCTTCATAGGAGAGGGGTTCCAATTCTTTGATCATCTTCATGGCCCTCCTCTGGGCCATGTCTATGTCCTTCTTATGTTGGAGACCCCAGAGCTGGATGCAGTACTCTAGGTGGGGTCTCACGAGAGCAGAGTAGAGGAGCAGAATCAACTCCCTTGACTGGCCACGCCTGATGCAGCCCAAGATACTGTTGGCTTTCTGAGCTGCAAAGGCGCACTGCCGGCTCACGTTGAGCTTCTCATCAACCAACATGCCCAAGTCCTCCTCTTCAGGGCTGCTCTCGATCAATTCTCTGCCCAGCCTGTATTTGGCATTGCCTTCACCCAGGTGCACTTGGCCTTGTTAAACCTCATGAGTTTTGCACAGGCCCACCTCTCAAGCCTGTCAAGGTCCCTCTAGATGACATCCCTTCCCTCCAGTGTGTTGACTGCTCCACTCAGTTTAACGTCATCAGCAAACTTGCTGAGGGTGCGCTCAATCCCACTGGCCATGTCACCAATGCAGATGTTAAACAGCACCTGTCCCAATACTGACCCCTGAGAAATGCCAGTCATCACTAGTCTCCACTTGGGCATTGAGCCATTGACCACAACTCTTTGAGTGTAACCATCAAGCCAATTCCTTATCCACCGAGTGGTCCATCTGTCAAATCCATGTCTCTCCAATTTAGAGAAAAGGATCTCGTGTGGGACAGTGTCAAATGCTTTGCACAAGTCCAGGTAGATGATGTCAGTTGCTCCTTTCTAATCCACCATTGCTGTAACCCTCTTGTAGAAGGCCACCAAACTTGTCAGACACAGTTTGCCCTTTGTGAAGCCATGTTGACTGTCATTGATCATCTCCTTATTTTCCATGTACCTTAGCATAGTTTCCAGGAGTATCCGCTCCATGATATTGCTGGGCACAGAGAGATTTCAAGATAAGTCCAGCCTGAATGGAAGTAGACAGGCCTCTGGACTTCAAATGATAGCGCTGTCTTTCGCTCCTTTGCAAATCTTTCAGTATGAATTTAGCAAGCCAATTATAGAAACTTTGTTTTTTCATTACTGAATGAGTCACGGACTGGCAGTTAGATGAACCTTCAACTTCAGAGATGAACAACCATTTCTAGGTGGCTGAAGGTACAGCTTTCCCTAAAATAGGTGTGGAGAGAGTCACCTCTTCTGCAGGGACTGTTATTATTACTGAGAGAACCAACATTGTAATACTAAGTTACAGAAGGAAATAGAAATTTAAAACTAGTATAATAGAAGAAACATCTGTGCGACCTAACCATGCTATTCAATATAAAAATCCTGTTCAATAGCTCCCCTAACATATTACTTCTTATCTACTTGAGGGTGGTCTAATGGCACTTTGGATTATATTACAAACATAGATGGATTGGTTCTAAATGTCCTGCAGGACCCCTTCCTCCTCTCCTTGCCATTATCTACTATCATTTGGGAACTGACCAGAAAATATGCAATTCGGCCCTTCTGTTAAAAGGAAACTAAAGTGATTAGTTGAGGTCAGTAAGTAATGGGTTTTTCAGATAGGAAAGAAATTTGGTTTGGGTCAAACCAAAACTAAATTTGTCCAAGTTTTATAGTGAAATGAACAAAGTGAAAAAAATGTGTTTTGGCTCAAGCTTTAATGTTTCCTGTAATCTGGAATGAAAAATTTTCTCTCATTGTCAGATTGTTTAACCGTTTTGTTTAACTTTTGGATTTTTTTTTTAAGATAGAGTTAATTTCTTACCCAAGCTGCCTTTGTAGAATGAAGAGTCAGAGTTTTGCTGAGGCGATGTGTCGAATACAAAAATTCAGCACTTCTGAAACAAAAGGGTACTCTTTGCTTCTCCCCTTTCTTTTCAAATCAGACACATTTAACCATTTGAGACTGAATTTTCCAAGGAAAAATAATATATTGTCAAAACAACATGCTGTAAGCAGTTTACTATTTTAAATACTTCAGCTGTAGGAATTGCTACAGCAAGAGACTTAAGTCCCCGTTCTGACTCCATTTTCCTTACCAAAGTACCTTTTATTCTGACCTATAGGGGAATAACAGGATAATCACATCCTAAAGAAGACATTACTGTGATATCTGTGTCCATTACACTTTGCTCCATTCCTTTTGCTGTTTCAGTGCTTCTATTCAATGATGGATGCCAACAACTCCTTCAATGTCATCTGGCAGCTCAATTGTACCCCAGGGATGGCTCAGGCTGGGAAGCAGTCGGAGATGAAGCAGGTTGTGATACTCCATGCTGTAGTTAAGGAATGAAAGTGAAAGAAGAAATAGGCATAGGCAACTTAGTTTGCCAGCCTAAAGACAGGGAAAGGCACCCATAGTAAATGACTGGAGGGCCACTTAAGTTACCTACTTACTTGAACGGGGAATATTACTCTAATTTACCTTAAAGAATATATCTGACAGCACTGACAGTGCTGACTTTCTGCATATGCTCCAGTAGTCGCTGTATTTTCTGATGTTTCCCAATCTTTGATCAACACAACGTCCTGAAGAAGATAATTCCCATATACAATAAATATAGAAACACTGTCAAAAACTTGTATCAATTAGAATGTTTAGCGTGTGACTTTCAACTTATTCTGGATCTTGATGTCTTGTTTTATTTGGTCTCTGGTTTAGCTTCAAGGTGTTCTGTTAGAGCAATAATGGTGGCCTATACTGTATTTTCCAGGGCTTTTCCTGGTGGATACTGATATGAGATATATAGTCACCAATATTCAGAACTTGGTGTGCACTCACAGTCAGAAAGCACAGTCCTTCGATGGTGTGCCAGGCAGGACTGCAAAAATATCTGTCTGCTTTTCAAGAAAAAGCTCATGCCTCTCTATTTGAAGGAGAACGTTGCCTGTTTCCTTGTTAATCAGGTGTTCTAAGTCGAAAACTTCCCTCTTTACTAGTTTTCCTTGAATCAGATTTTAATAGATGCAGGGAAGCAGTGAAATGAAATGAAAGGAAGATGTTAGGGGAACCACAGCAGAAAAAGAAATCCCTCAATTTTGAGCTGCAGTTTGCTTTGGTCAGTCAGCCCCAGCAAGATCTCAGCTGGCCACCCACTCTGCCTCGATAACCCCAGCACAGGAGGATTACCAGGGCAGCACAGCCAGGGGACTGGGACTTAGATGTCATCCCTGCAGGGGGGGACATGGTAAGAGCAAAAGCTGTGAACTGAACAGTCGAGCAAGTTGAAGCATCCCTGTCCTTAGAGGTTCCCACTGAACCATGTTTTTTAACAGATTTTTTGTGCAATGATCCACAAGACCTTTGGCCTAAGCGAGGTCTGAAGGATCACAACAGCTACCTCAGGATGTTTGATTCTGCACACATGGGAGCAAACCCTGATTCACGCCTAAGGTGAAAGTCAGGTGCCCGGATATTAGCACCTAAAGTCTCTTTGAGGCTGAGGGTATCCGGGACATTTGCTTGGAAGCTGACCAGCGTGACACAGCATCTCCAGGGGACCTGCACCTTTCAGGACTAGCAGTCAGAGCTGGATAAGATACACAAGACCCTCTAAAATACCTCTAGAAAACTATCCCTGAGTGCTGGGTTTCCTTACCTAGTGTCTTATGCCTGGTGTTGAAATTTAGCATGTTGGAAGGTAGGGGAGAGTAAGACCAACCAAACTCCTCTGTTGAAAGGAAGAGTCTTGTCTTTTCTTACTGGGGAAAAAAGCAATCTTTCCCTCTCTAGCAGTCATCCCTTTCCTCCTTCCTCATTTCCTTGTCCTGCTGTGGTTTAGCTGATTTCACATCTGCTTACTCAAATTTTCTGTCAGCAGAGAGTGAGATACTAGTGTATAATTTTCTGCTGAAGAAGATTCTTTTGATCTACAGATCCTCATATGGAAGGGAGAGGAGAATTAATTTTATCACCTGTTGCTGCCCTGATATATCCCAGGGGTGCCCACCTTGCAGGTAGGTGATGGTTATTAAATACCCTGTGCTCTGGAGGTCTTGTATAATATTCTCATTTGGCCTTCAAAACTGGGAATGCATAAGAAATTCCTTGCACCCTGCCATCCATTTTGATATCCAGCAGTGCTTCGCTTCAGGTAATAAAAGCCACTTCAAATACCACAGAACCATTGACTCCTACATGGCAAATATGGGCTGACAGGGGACGGGCATGACCAAGAAGTCACACAATGTTGGATGCACCATCTGACCAGCAGCCAGCATGCTGCTGAAGATGGAGCTGCTGAAGATGGAGCACAGCCTCCAGGTGAATTCCGTGAAATACCTCCTTATCTTTCTAGTTTGTAGGTGTAGTATGTTTAGGGGTTTTCTGCCAAGTGATTGCACAATGCTTTTGTTTGAGGCTATGCCCTTTGCTAAGACCCACCATTTTTTTTTCTTACACCAATGATTCATTTCCCTCATGAGTAAACATTCCCGCTTGTAATTTTCTTCCAACGTTAAACTCAATCACCCCTTGTGCTCACGTCGTTTTTGGAAGTTACTGCCTGTCCTGGTTTGAGGTAAAACAGAACCAACTTCTTCTAACTCTTTGAAATTAACAGCATGTTATGCCGAAAATGGTTTGCTCTCAGAGTGGTAAGACCAATGTTTACAGTTTGTGCCAAGGAATGGTACGCAGAAAGGCTCTTGCTTATACTTATTGCTATAACAACCAAGGTCAGCTAATTTCGTTATTTGCCCCGTTGAACGGTCAGAAACGGAAAAGCGCAGAGGGGTCCCACCTGCAGGGAGGAGCGGACAGGACAGGTGACCCAAAATTGACCAGCAGCGGTATTCCATCCCGTCTGCCCCATGCTCAGTATAAAAGCTGAGGGATCAAAGGCTTAGATCTCTTTCTTCAGTGGCCGATGTCCGTGGAGGACCCTGTCTGTTCATCCGCCTTTGATCCTTCTCCATGTGTTCCTGACTCCAGCTGTGGAATCCAGTTCCCATCCATCGCCGAGTCCAGTCTGGGACTTCCCCAGTGCCTGCCAGTGACGTCATCCTGGGAGCTTAATACAGTTTTGTATATTCTGTATCTATTTCATTATTTTCCTCTTCATTTTATTATTAATATTTCATTAAAGTAGTTTAGTTTCTTCTAAACTCGTAAATCTCTCTTTGTCTCTCCTCCTTCTCTCTGTGTATGACAGGTTGGGGGGAGCATCTGTCACCAGCTATTGGCCAATTTGGCCAAAACCACGACACTGCCCTGGTGGAAGCCACGGCTGAGGGATGGGGTGGTGGTTGTAGCTGTGTTCACACACCCCATTTCCAGGTGTTGAACTGCAGCTGTGGGAAAGGGAATTGCTTCATCATTGTCCTTATCATCTGTCAGCGCAAAATTTAGGCTTTTACTTTCATCATCACAAGGATTTTTTTTTTAATTTTTGCATTTGGATTGTCACATGTTAACAGATCCACCTGATTTAGAGATCATCTCTTTCTGTTAGCAAATGCATTTGCTATATAAAATTGCATGTAGTTCTAGCTCATTATTGAGTCAAAAGCAGAATCAGGCATGATAAATAGAGTTGGAAGGACAATTCTCACATCCACTCATAGTAGGACAAAAAAGGGAAAACAAATAGACAAAACAAGAAAGGAGAGCGATCTCTCCTCTTTGTGGAGGAGAGACAGCATTTTACAAAGTATTATCTTCCCTTGCAATTCATTAACTTCATTCATTTTTACAACAAATTACAAGGCAGGCAAATGTATACTTAGCCACTCAAGGATGGTATTTTCTTGCCACACTTAACTTTTTTGCCTTGAAATTTAACCTTCCAGCATGAGTTCATACAAAGAGGCAAAGTATACGTGAAGGGCATTAGCATGTTACCCTGGCTCAGGCAGAAATATAAACTGACGCTGTTTCACATCAGTGGGAAGGTCCCTTTTGGTAACTGCTGCGTGCAGAGGTTTGAGATACTCGGGGGTACCCCCGGCAGCCCCAGCAGCCTGCCAGGGCTATGGGTGCTGCTGCTGTTCCTGCCTGCTGCCAGCAGAGAGAGCAAAAGGTGCCCAGACAGAAACCATCAGTCAGCTCTCGCCTTGTACCCTTCATACAGACAGCACAAAGAGAAGGAAAACGTGTTTCCTTACGCCCTACAGGGAACAGAGAATTTTCTCACGTATTATAGAAAGCAGGTATAGTTCAGCTGCTTGACTGCAAAGACTATGGTTCATTTAACCCTTTCAAAAAGCTACTACAACAATGACTGGCACACGAGCCGTGACACTGCGTGGAAGCGACTGCTGTGATTTATCCAGTCGAAGCTACTGCCAGAACTTGTATTTCATCCATCCTGGGGAATGACCTCTGTCCATAAGGTGAGTGTATGATCACGCCACCAGAAGATATGAACAACCTTCAATCTTTTGACGTGTTCATTAAAAGGAGCTGAAAGCTGGGCTGCGTGTTTGCATCAGTCTGTAGGCTGGAGCCTTAACTATTGACCCAGTCCTACAAATGTATAAAATCGCATTTACAGTCGATAGCCTGTGGCTGATGGCTGGGGCTGGACTTGTTAGAGAAGGGGGTTTGCAGTTCTCTTTCAGCAGCAATGGCACCGTTTGCACCATCCTGCTCAGAAACACTTCCGCTTGCTACCGTGTGAAACTTTTTGGCACTTTATGTTAGCAGAAGCCACAAGGGAAAGGATTTGGGCTGAGAACTGGAAGCAGGGCTCAAATAGCAGTCAGTGTGTGCTGAGGATGTTGCTGATGTTTCAGATCTCCATGGCCCCCAGTCCAAAGCTGACAAATAAGTAGGACACGGCAGAGTGGCAACACAGGGTGAGGGGAATGACTGAAAGAGGGTTCCCCCCCCACACCCCCCGCTTTTTTTTATAACATTGGGTAACAGCAGGTCTGGTATAGATTAGTGCTTATGAACCAGACGGTAGTGAGCCTTTAGAAAGGGGATTTGGGCAGGGTCTTACGAAGTGGCTCATTAGTCTAAACTCTTCTCACACAAAGACAGAAAACAAAGCAAGGTCTCTGCAGAGGTTTACGGGGTGAGCTGCCGACACCTGCTTTCCACCGCAGGCAGACAGAGGGGCCACCAGGCTAGTCGCGCTGAGTTGAGCTGATGGGCAATGCGTGGACCCCACCAAAAGCTTTGCAATGAACTGAGCCTGAGCAGGGGCACAGAGAGGGGACAGGGAGAGGACACAGCCACAGTGTGGACCACGAGTCAGAAAGCAAAGGTTTCCTCTCCAGCAGAACTTCATGACCTTGAGGTTGTTTTAACCGGGTTCATTATATGAATTATTATACGGTACTCCTGACAACCCTGATATCCGAAAGGACAGAAGAGTGAACGGTTTCCAAGAATAGTCACTTCAAAGGAAAAGCAAAATATGTAAAATGTGAGTTAACAAGGAAAGGAACAGCCATCTTCAGTTTTACTGCCTTTGACAGTGAAATGGAAATTACTGGAGGCTGAATCATTCAAACCTTGGGGAAAAATGTTCTTAAAGTTAATCACAACATTAAGTACATGTAAACTCAGATAGAAGAAAATTCAAAATGGAGATTTTGTTCTTAAATGCTTTTAAAAAGATATTTAGTTAGTATTTTCCTCCAGATTTTTGTTAAAGCTTCAGTCTGTTCACTTCATAGATATTTCCATCTGAAATTATTTCTATCATCTCATACTGAATTGAATTGATCTCTCATGAGTTTTGCAATGCCCTGTGTCTCTGCAAATAAGGTCATTTGGAGGCCTACATGTGGATTAAAATTGAAAAATTCATGTATCCACTTTTAAAAAAAAATATTCTTGTATTTGTTTCATTCCTTTTACTTGCAATGCTGGTCTAAAATATCATTGTGTGAACTATAATATCATGAGGAAATTCTAGGAAAACTTTGGAAATCTTACTCCCCTTTTGACGGTGATTTCATTTTGCTCACGTTATTCTTATTTCTTCAGATCAACACAGGACTTGAAAGTACTCACCAAATAGTTGAAAACCCTTCACTTTTGTGATGCTTATTTTGCATGCTATGCAATTGTTCACATGTGAATCATGATGGTATTTCTGCTCTGCGACTTGAAGTTTTCCACTATGAATTTCCGTTACAATGACTCTAAACACTAAAATTCAAGAAGAGTTTATAGCTACAAATGCCTTCAAGGTGTCCTGACCGGCAGTCAGATGTGTTTGAGTATCAAACAAACCTGTGAATAGCGGCAAGGCAAATCTCTAGTCCATTTGCAAATCCTTTCTTAAGGTATTTGGCCAGCTTTAATAGAGAAGAAATAAACATCTAAAAATGTTGCAGGTGCCTTTTGCTGGGATTGTCCAACAGGCTGCTAATGGTGAGAAATGTACCTGAAGTGTACTAGTTCAATGGTCAGAAATGTATCAGCTCTCTAACTCCTGCTGGTCTTGTACACCGACGTTTTACCCAGGTGCTCTCTGGCATGGCCTCCTTTATTTTTCATTGCATTCTGAGCTGAACTCTAAGGTTCATCTGAGCAGCACTCTTCACCTTAAGCAAACTGTAACAATACCACAACCTGAAGCCAGCTGGGGCACAATTATACACCATTAAAAGCAGCAAAGTGTATTGGGGCTCTGCATTCACATTAAAGGGAGCTTGAGCCCTTCCTCCGCGGTGCTGACTTTACATCTCCCTCTTGTCACTGCTTGGCATTTCTGACACTTTTGCTGGAGTTTTCTCATGAGATTTTGAGTGAGGTCCTGAGATGACTAAAATTGCTGCTAGGAGCTAAGATTGCTGTTAAATATCCCTTTTTCTCCTAGGAGTGCCATTAGCCCGTTCTGTAATACAAATGTTAAGGGAAGCAATGCCACAGAAAGGCTGTAAGCTGTGTCTCTAACGATCACTCCCTTTTATCCAGATGAGGCACGGTGAAGAAAAACATTTAGATGCTTGCATTCTGGATTTCAAGTTGCAATCCAGGAAAATATTTTCCAACATGAAGACAATAAGCAATACATAACCCAGGAAAACTCTGAGTTGCCTGATGGTGTCACAGGTGCTGGAGTCTGAGCCGACCTATGAATTTTAATATATGAAGGCTATAACTGTCAACAGCTAAGGTTGTGAAATTATTTTTATGATGAAACATGAAGCTGCATGAAGTGTCTTGCAGGCAGGATATGCATGTAGATATTTATATTTACATTTTTATATATATTTTTTATATATATATATATATATATATATATATTCCTTGCCCTCCTCTCTCAAGAAGGTCTGGCAGCTCTCTTACATTCATTTAGCATTACCAAGGGATTTACAAGGGGTCTATTGCCTTGCTCACACTTCTTCACTGTGGTAGGTAACAGGAGAAAACTCCTCTTGCTGTTGCTGGGACACTCCTCACTGTGAGGCTGCGCGTTCTTCCAGAGCTGGGCTCTGACTTCAGACGAGGCATGCAGAGATGTCTCCTTTGGAAAAAAAAATGGAAAAATGATGATAAAAAAATAACTAAACAATATGCAGAAATGCAGAATGTTGTGGAGACAGGAGAGCTTGCAATTTCCTTTTACATGTTTTCATGCTATTTCCTCAGTTATATTGTAAGAAAGGAACTGGGCAGCAGGACAAAGCTTTCTAGGAGGCCTCATAGCTCCATTTAAGCCCAAACCAGCTAGTGTTCGTGCACTGCAAGAAGTGATTCCCTGTCTGCAGGAGAACAGATAACCTAGAGGTCACTTACACCTTTCTCCTGCGGTCCAGGGAAAGTTGTATAGCAGGCACAGGATGAAGTGCATAGAAAGGAAAGAAGCTGAAGGGGGTTACCTTCCCCTGTAAAGTTTTCTGGAGCTTCTAGCCTCGATTACAGGGCCTAATAGGCACCCTCATTTGTTTCCCATTAGCTGTAGAAATGGAGGGAAAAAATGCTGCCTTCACCTGAACCATGAGATGAAACAGCCCTCCAGGTACTAAAAGAGTTGCTGAATGTGTTCTGCTTCTTGAAGTAAACAAAACGGGAAGAAGAAATATGCTAGCTTAACTTTTTTTTTCCTCTAATTCTCTATTAATTTCAATGACTTACACCAGAGCAGGACTATTTCTTAGTATTTTCCTATTAATTTGAGATCAGTGACCCTAGCGTTCACAAAGACAGAAACCTGATTAGCTGAGCCAAACACACACAAAAATAGTGTTTGAAGACAATGATTAAGTCCACACAGGTCTGCATTGTATAAGGCCTAGGGATTTCTCCTTAACTAATATTTGGTGTTTGTCTGCTGAATAAACTACTCAGCTTTCATTAAGATCATCATTAAGAAAAACCACAGGCAAGGAATTACGATATATACTTACAACATGTATTATTACATTTCAGAGGGAACATTTACGAGCATAAGGAAATAATGTACTCTTTTTTTATTATTATTTGCACTACTTTCTTGGTGCATGAAGCAGATCTATTCTGCGAACCCTCACTGAATTTTAAAAAGGAGCAGGAACATGCTACTAAATATACTGTTTACTTCTTTAATTTGTTTTTTTTAGTTACAACAGTTTTCCTTCTGATGGAAGCTTACCTTTTAATTTTTCAGTTTCACAACTTTTTGCCTTCATATGTTATGATATGCCTACCCCAAGACAGAGTGAATATTCAATGGCTGTATCTGTAGTTCCAGTGAAACAGTACTGAAAACCTTTGATTCAAGGGATGGTAATGTACAAGGAAAGGTGCACCTTACCTCTTTGCTAATAAAGAAAAATAATCTCTTTTTAAAGAAAAGCTTCCAAATCTGGGAAGAGGCAGCTAATTGTTATTAAAGGGTATAATGTAGTGCTCTGCTGAAGTTATTGATGATTTGAGCCTGTTTCACCTAAAAAAATATTCCACAGTGTACATAAAAGAGCTATGGTATTATTTCTTTTATGACATGAGCAGCTGAGAGAAATGGTGGAAGGAGATAGTTTGCTACAATTAAATAATGAATGGTATGGATGAATAAAAAGCCAAGTAGTTTAATAAGCTTCATGGATGTAGATATTAGTCATTAATATTTCTGAATATCTGAAAGAATATTCCTGTGGCCAAGACATTGATGGCTTCACATCTCAGCTGCACATACTCAGTGCAAAACAGCATCCCATATGGGGACATACAGTAAGACATATGGGGACTGCTCTGGCAGGAGGGGTGGACTAGGTGACCTCCAGAGGTCTCTTCCAGCACCTATCATTCTGTGATTCTGTGATTCTGTGACAGGTTTAACAGTTCTTCCTTGATTTCATGGCTGTTAGCAAAATCACACTGACTCATGGTCATGAAATAATGGGATGCTCAGGTGAAGAGTCAGGGGAGCGGTACAAATATAGAACAGGAATTGACCCGTGAGACTACCGTTCCCCGTTGCCTTTGCCCATGCAGAGCTGCAAACCAGCGCTCTCCCTGTGGACTGGACAGCTGACAGGACTTCAAAGGAATCCCACCTGGGATTGGCCACATATTTGTAAAATACAAAAGTGTTTTTCAGTCCATTTCTGCTCAGTCCTCTGGTCCCCCCAAGCCACATTTGTGCCGAGAGCAGAGAAAAGCTGAGAAGATTGCTGAGATGTGCTCCTGACAGCGACACAGCGTGCATGCCACATTCAAAATGCCAGACCACAATGATTAGTTAAATCTGAGCTAGGTTTACAAGAATAGAGTGGGCTTTGTGCATAGCCACATGGATAGCTTGGAGTGCTGGATTTTCTATGAACAGCTTGTACTAGCTCTCTTACTGCCAGAAAAATGGTCCGGAAATCTTCTTGCAACATCACCGTGATAATGTAGTATGCCTCCATAACATTTTCAAATTCTATGGCACGCTGCCCGCTGGAAACAGTCAATAAGCTGTAGCCTGCGGTAATACTGCAGCCTTTAATCTACAATTTTATTAAACACAAAGCCTTTAGATATTCCAGCTTGTTTCAAATTTGTGTGTAGATGTGAATGATGAATGCTGGACAAATTGTCAGAGCTGTTTAGAAGAGCTTTAGTTTCTGCTTCCAGTTGGGCCCACTCCTTATCTGGAATATCAAGCACTGGGATGCAATTTAGAAAATGGCAAACCACAACTTCAAGAAATTTCTGCTTCCTCAGAGTACCTTTTGCTACTGGCAAAACACAGGAGGCTCAAAGAAGTTCTTACCCTAGACTTAAGTCCAGCTGCATTTCTGTGAAAAGTCCTTTCCTCTAATCAGCTTCAGATTCTTTTACAGAAGAGCCACAACTTAGTATTTTCATACGTTTTTAAGAATTATAAGCATCACTTACTTCCTTGTGTTTTGATTTTATTTTTTTTCTCTTCATAGAATCATAAAATGGTTTAGCTTGGAAGGGACCCCAAAGATCATCTAGTTCCAACCGCCCTGCCAAGGGTAGTGACACCTCCCACTACAGGGAGGGGTCTTCTATTTTCTTTTTCTTAGCAGATTTGATTCAGGAAGCACACTGGTACCAGATTGAGGATCTGACTCTTGGTTACTGTTAGAGATGAAGACCAGGCAATGGAACCAATTAGTTACGTTGACCAGAACGGCAATGCAGAATGTTTGTGTTAATATTGTATAAAAGACTTTGCATCCAGATAAGGTCTTACACAATTACTATTGGACAAAGGTGGTGCTTTCGCACCCCCAATGCTCGAGGAAATCTTGGAGGACAGAATCAAGGTCTACACAAGAAGAGACTGGAGGATCTATGAGCCCTCTGGGATTTTTTGACTGTGTCTGCACTGCAGAGCCATGCTCTTCACAGAGCCCCGGCATTGCAAGGATTCAGGCTGTGGAACTCAAATCTGCACACCAAAGCAAAGGGATGGGCACCATCACTTCCATTTTAACAAGGCACTAGATCTCTTAACATTTATCAACTGACCACATGGCTTATGTATCGAACCGAATGCACTGTATCATTGCCATCGGCTTACATACACTTACATTTACAAGTTTTCCAGCAGCTGGAAAACACCGTAGTGCCTCTCCCAGTTTAAAATGCAGTACTTACTGGCTTTTGCCCTCCATGCCTCATGACAATGAGGACTGTGGTCCATTTTACCAGCTAGGCAATTACAAGTCTGTACAGCAAGCCTTCAGTGGAATGAGGACATTTCTGAGCCACAGGATTGTGTCTGATCGAAACACCGCCTGGCCTCGTTGAATAAATTGAACTGTTGTCTTTTTTATCAGGGCTTTAACCGTAACAAAGTGAATGTGGAGACTGAATTCAAACAAAACAAACAGTTCAGGCTGCGTGTTGTGCCTGAGTACCCTGGAAACAAAGAACCAAAAGATATTTAATGCTATAATGACTTAAAATATTACATCTGTGAATGTATCCAAAAAGAGACATGCACATTAAAAATGTGGGAATAGGTTGTTTATATAAGCTTGGATAAGTATAAAACAAAGATCTAGTTACAGTCTTGTAGTAGTGTTTTCTTTTCTATAAAAAATGAAAGAGATACACATTCAGGAATCATAGCAACATTAATAAAGGGGTTTTTTTTCTTTATTCCCATTATATTCTCTTCTCTTCTTTCCAACTACATATTCGGGTGTCTGTTGAAAGGTCCCATATTTATGGTTTGGATCCTGCAACTGGCCACTTTTTTCCCTCTCATTCATGACCTTTCCCAACCATCTGGCTAGTAATGGGTTTACAAGTAATTTCATATTTTCTGGGGCTGCCTCCAGCCAAATCAATGTAGAAATAATAGCAACCATTTGGGATAAAATATATAATGTCAAATTCACCCAATATGACTGATCAAAGACACAATATGGAAAACTGCTTCCTATAATTTTATGGTATATTTGTTTCAGTTTTTAGGTGGTCTACATTTTCTCAGGTTCACTTTCCTAATTTATTTAGCATAAATTGATATTATTTCCTCATACACCAGACAAAATGACTTATTATCTAAGCTATAGATATGCAAGACAGGTATAGAATATACAATAGAACTGTATTTTTCTGCAAGTTATTTTCAGGACATTCCTTTGGACTGACCACATCATTCATTTCATTTCAGTATGATTGCATTTTCCCAGGTTGTGACCACACCAAAAATCATGGAGGGAGCGTTTCTGTCTGTGTTTCATTCTTGGCATCTTTAACTAAGAGATATACTACATCACCTTGAGCCTGCTAAGTGCCTCATAAAGGGGTGCTGGAAGGACTGGAGTCTGGTACCAAACTGGCCTTTGCTATGGCGATCTAATAGCAATCAATAGCAATTCTAATAGCATTGCTAATTTTGCAATCATTCTGTAACAGGGAGCTTTCAGGTTCACGGTTGTCATTGCTTGTGACATGTGCGGCAGACCTCCAAGGGACATGGAGGAACTCCTGCCCACTTCAGTTGGATGTGGAGAGGCCAGTGGCTAACTGTGCCTCACAGAAATTCTTCAGATACTGACATGTCTGTAGCTACACACTCACAGCAGTCACATTTGGATGGTATCAAACAGCAGAAGGTTAGATGATACGTATGTACCTGATCTATGAGGTCACATCAGCGTTGAAGGAATACAACAATAGCACTTCTTTCTTAAAAGAAAGGGCAAAATCCTCTTCTAGGCTTGAAAGAAAAGGTATCTATCTCCAGGAAAGAAGTATCTAGTGGTTAGAAAGGCAGGCGTTTTTCCCTTCAAGAAAGAAAGACCGCAAAACCTGTCCCCTCTCCTTACTGATTTCTAATGAGAAGCTTAGGTTTCTCACTCTGCAAACTTATTTAAACCTGCTTTTGATAAACCAGCTCTCTTCATGAATTGGGTAGCTACAAACTCTTCCAGTCACAAGGGGTCACATGTGGCAGACTGAAATCCAAGAGCTATATCCTTTCCATCAATTTCCATGGCCAGTACATTGCCTTTTGTGGTATGCCCCAAAGGAAACAGCTCCAGACACTACCATGCATGAAAGCAGCACAGCAATATAGGCCAACTGTCTTTCTGCTCGTATGCCAGGTGTGTGTGAGAGTCCCTGGACTAATACTGTAAGGCCTGTGAAGTGTAACTATTGGTACAAACCTGCCCGTTGATAGGCATAAATTCACTACACTTGAGTAATCATCTTCACTGGAAAATACTTAGGAAAGACTGAAAATCACAGATACGAGATAACATCCTAGTCACTTTCCTTGACATCACCATTGCAATCGACCTCTATGAGGCTGCAATCTTGGGTAGGATTTGGGTTATTGCTTTAAACAGAATACTTTAAGAGCTGAAACATGCTTCCCCTGCTCTGCCTCTGTCTGTTCTGGAAGACAAATGGGACCACTGAGTGCTACTACGGAGGAGTTTTCCACTCGACACAACACCCACAGCTCAGCCGAGCGCCTTCATGCACGTGGAGGTCTGTAGCTCCTCTCCTCCTCACCACCTACAAAGTCTGTCTCTGCCCCAGCCTGGTCATCTGCACCTGCATATTCTGTTCATTGCTGGGCAGCAAGTGATTCCTAACAGACAGAAGGCATTTAGAAAAAGATGTTTCGGAACAATTATGGCTTTAAAGTGAATGTCTTTGTTGAAGAACAACTAAGAGTTAAGTATTTGCAGGTTGTCTAAAAGACAAAAAGCTGGAGCATGACAATGGTCTACAGATATTTGAAGAATGCAAGCAGACAAAGGGAAAATTATTACCTGGATATAGAAATTGTGGATCTGAATGTGAAATAAAAATGTAGAGCTTAGAGCCAGGAAAATCCCCATCTGAATGGAGCAGACTCCCAAGGGAACACGATAAAAACACCATTTGTGGAAAGGAAATGTTTAAAACAAAGTAGAGCTGCTTCCTATTTCTGTACGCAAGGGAACTGTTTTTCACTGATGCGGGACATAGACAACATGACCTGATAGACTTTGTCTACCACTAACCTCCAGGACTGAAATCCAAGAGCTATATCCTGAACTACTGAAAACATGACTCAGGACAACAGTGTTATGCAGATTTCTATCGCTTGAAGATCTGTCCTCACCTCAATTTTTTAAAGAATAAAACTGGGAAACTCACTTCCTGCATCAATAAACCTGTGTGTGATAAGCGTTGCGTGCAAGGAAGTATCACATGTACTGAACCTGTTCTGCAAAAACAGTTTTCTGTTTGGAGGTACCACAACAGTGCCAAAAAAAATCAAGCCTAATCAGACTTGTTGGTGTTTAAAGATTTATAGTTCATTCTTAGCCAAAAGCTGTGGTAATTAGTACCACACCAGGGCCTGGACACAATCCAGTTCTTTAAGGCAGAACTAGTAAAGTGCCACACGGAACGGTTTTGCTGAGGTCAGATCTGGGACATTGTTTTCGACTTGGAAAAAGCAAGTCCCTGTCCTTCCTTCTTCCCTTTATGGAGACTATTTTTTCTGTCACCGAAGAGAAAAATGAGAGTGAAATAGCCAACAGCATAGAGACCAGAGTCAGGGCAGTAGGCAACAGAGTTCCACCAGCCAAACCTTCCTGCTACAGGAATCACCAACGCGATGGAAGCTGCATAAATACAATTCATAAGTGCAAGTAAATCAATCCTAAAGCAGGCATGAGAATGACTGACATGATGCAAGCGGTTTTGTAATGAAATAGATTTTTGCTCAGCCCTCAAGAAGTTGACTTGGCTGTAAACCGGGTCGGCCTGGCCTTGACACAACTCCCAAATGATACTGCTGCAAAAGGTGAGGAACACATGATCTTCCCTGAAAGGGGGCTGGAAGATACAAATAAGAAGTTAAAAAGCATTAAAGGGAAGCTTAATATAGCTGGATAACAAAATCCAGTAAGCCAAATGTTAGTTGAAAGGATGCGTTCTGGGTTTGTGCCAAAAGCCATCTCCGCCCTTCTTCCTCTAAAGATATCCTTCACAGGTGGCTTGAATGTATTTTTGAGCCCATGGTGGGGCTGTAGATTCCACACATGGTTTACTGACTGAGTCAGCCTTTGTGCAACTAATACATCCACAGGTCAGGTAGAAAGTGAGATACACCATGATGATGCCTGCAGCCAGTGCGAAACATGAGCCAATGCAGTTATTTATAGCTGAAGCCCAGAAATTTGTGCTGGGATGTAACATAAGACTGAAACCCAAAAATAATAGTGGCAATGTCACCTCAATTTCTGAGGCTGCTCCCTTACTCCTGTAGTTCTGGTACAAAGTGTGCGATGGAAGCTTTGCTGTCATGTGGTGATGGGAAATACCTGATCAACATCCACATCGGTCTGATCTAGCAGAGAAAATATCATGGGTCAGGCAATCGGGGCACAACTTCACTGAGGACCTTGATGTGAGATAGCATGTCACCTTTATCAGCTAGCCTTGAGGAAAACAAACTCCAGCACTTTACCTCCAAGGCTATTTTTCCATGTGCTGTACATCTTTCACTGACTGGCATTTTTCATGCATAGATGTGCATAAAAGGATGAAAATGGTCAGTCTTCTGAAAAATATGAAAGGCTCTGCAAATCTGCCTGTGTTATGAGCTTCTTTCTGTTTTGTGTAGCACTTTAGAAGTCATTCTACTTTTACAGTACCTATACTTTTCTTATACAAGCAAGATTTACCATATTCTTGTTCCTTTATCATGTAGCATAGCTATAGGAGGGCTTATTTTGCACAGGAGAACTTATTTTACACAAAAGGATGTAAGGTTATTTGCTAGGAAGAGAGATTTTAAATTCTTTGAAAAATTATGATTTATTGCAGTAAAGGAAAAATATTTTAAAAAACAGGTGGAAGAAAGCTTGATTTCTGGCGTCTCTTTCAGTTTCAAATGAAAAAAAACCAAAGCGCAAGTGACAAGAAAAGAACACTGTCTCGAAAAACTTCTTTGCATAGGACAAATTCGGAGAACTCTGGGCCACGTGCATAGGATGCATCTCCGCTGGGCATGTATGGATTCTCTGAGGGTCAGATGCTGTGAGCTTCCAGATGCGCAATACAAAAGCAATTCCGGCAGTTTGGAACGATTTCTACTTTGCTAGGCCATTAAAAGATAGACACTACGATCGCATAAAAAAAAAAAAAAAAAGAAAAAAAAAAAAGAAGAGTTTTGCATGACTCTGCTGCCTTTCTGTGGTTTCCTGGCAGCACTGAGCAGCTGCGATCTGTAAGCCCAGAGGAAGGCTCCCACAGAATCCGGAGCTGTCTTCTAGGAAGGGAAGGGAAAATCCCCTCCTTGATTCACCGCTTTCTTACGCCTGCCCTTTCGGTGACAGCAGCAGCCGATGACTGCTGCATGAGCCAGCATGACAAGAATTTAGTGTGAAAAAGGTTCATTTCATAGTTATGTGCTTTAGCCAATGACTACCTAGGGCAGCCTGCAGGATACAGACCTAAATCCCATATGGTAGAGCTAATATTAAACTGTTCTCCCAACTACTGCTGTTTAAATCAGTCAACCCAAATGCTGTAAACTTTAGCCTAGAATTTTTCGCACATTAGCGAGCTAACAGTAGTTTGTTCATATTACTTGTGGCTGGAGACCCATGAAGAGTTCCTTTAGCTCTTGAAACTTTTCTTTAATAGCACATGCCAAGGATAAACTGTGCTCAGACTCTGTTCTCCCCCTGGATTTGTGAAAGTGGCATCACTTTTCTATTCTCTAAAAGCAGTTTTAAGATGATTTAATATCTGTAAAATGCTTTGAAAAAACAAAGCACTTAATTTGTGCGGGTTTTTTCCCAGAAGGGCAAGGATTCCCCTCACCAGCTTCAGCAAACTAGTGACTGTTCAAACAATTGGAAGTAACTTCAAAAGTCGTCTATTACTTTCTAATAAGATTTGACAGGGTTCTCCTGAATTTGAAGTTTCCTGCTTCAGAGCTTGCAAACCTCATCCTGAAACTGTTCCAGCTTGGAAAGAAAGATTGGGCCCGTTTCAGAAGGAGTCTGAATCACAGTGCTCCTTCGTTCTTCACTGACCCGTGCGGTTTGACTCTGTGTTACGCTGTGTACAAGGTAGTTAACACTGGGGGATTTTATATGATGGAGGAATCACACAACTTTTGCAATAGAAGAGGAATGCTTCACTGCCAGCTGCTCGCAGCACTGTCTGGGAGCTGGAGAGGGGAAATCAGCTACTGCTTGAGTGTCCTCTTTTCCCAGAGGTTGTCAAGTGCTGCTGTAAAGTGAAGGTTCATTATCCCTGGAAAGACCAGGAAAACCCCATATATTTGCTGCTGACGCTTCCCCTGACAATCCCCCAGCCCCTCCTGTGGCAGGAGAGAAATGAAACAAGGA
Source organism: Larus michahellis (assembly GCF_964199755.1). NCBI lineage: Eukaryota > Metazoa > Chordata > Aves > Charadriiformes > Laridae > Larus > Larus michahellis. The sequence continues at coordinate 156,025,039 of NC_133897.1, forward strand.
ATATTTTTAATTCTAAATAGAAGATGAGCTCTTCAGCAGGTTGAAAACTTCAGGGTGTATTTTGCACTTCACGGGAGGTCACGGCAGTGGAAGTCCACTTGGCCTCAGTGGTGTTACTGTCTACCTGTGCAGTGTTTGAGACTGGCTCTGGGTATGGTGACTCCACACTGAGAGGTTAAAACTTCAACATGTCTTTTTTACAGAACAGAGCAGTCACTTGAGCTTCAGCCTGACTCTGAAACCAACCCACAAAGAGATCGTGCTGTCCTATCTGGTGTCCCTGCCTCAGTGGAGAGAGGGTTCCATACTGAATATGGTACAATATACAGTAGGCTTACTACAAAAGCTTTTGAAACTTTCTGTTTCACGGGTGTTTCATGAACCAGCCTGTTAAGACAGGCTGCAACATCAATTTCCCTTGAAACAATAGATAAATATGGGCCTCAGCCTAGGAGGTGTACTCCTGGGAAATTCCGTCAGTGGCATTTTTCATATAACCTGGGGGTTTGGGGAAGCAAAATGCTATGAATGAATTCCTCTCCAATCTATGAAGACTATTCACTGTGGAAGCAAAAAAACTGTGTAAAATATGTTCTAATTCAGAAGTGTAAAAAAGGAAAGACCTATTTATTGGGCTGCTCTGACAAGGGAATATATTTCAAAATATATTTGGAATGGAAGATCAGCCCTTCCATGCCTGTTACCTTAATTTTCTCTGCTGCTTTCCCTTTATGGTTCTCAGTCCCTCCCTTAGCTAGGAATTCTTCTTACTCTCACTCGTACTATAAATTCTATGCCTCTGTGTCATGTTCAAAGATGAGGCGTGTCTTCAACCCTTAGTACCAAATCTCTTCTTGAAGCTAACTCCTGACACCAAAGAACGTCGCCCAGATTAAAATTGGCAGAAATTTAACAAGTAACATTCTTCAGCTCCACCATATGTCTGCCCACCTTTCCTAATGGCAAATTAAATGTGTTGGCTTAAACCAGTACATTTTAGCTTACAATCTAGGTGTGCTAAGAACACTGGTGTAGCCAGTAATAGTGGCTTAGCTGCCTTGTCAGACCAGTACATTAAATTGCAGCTGGTCGTGTCCCCATCCCATAAATTGAAAACTAATTTCTTAAGAAAGGGTTGGTCCAGCAAGGTTTCCTCTTCCTTTCTAATCGCATAGGAATAACCATTAAGTATTGTTAAATTTATGAGTCTTCTTGAGTTTGAACACTCAACCTATAGCTTAGTTTAGCATCTAAAATGAACTAATCAAATATTTAAAATTAATTAACCTTCTCTTTCTTTACTGAAATTAGTTCAGTTTCAAAGGACATTTTCCCCTATTTCTCATGAAAGCTCCAGTGCTTCCACTTCATTAAAAAAGTATTTCACCATGTTGCAATTGTACCCAGTTCTGGTAGGATCAACTCCATTTATTACTTTTGGCCATATTTCCTGCTCGCCTATTCACATGACTGAAAAGTGATAAACCAATTTCAGGTCAAGCACCTCAAAACTAAACTGAGATTGCTGGCTAAGCACATTTGAGGAGCTTTCAGAGTTGCCGGTGGCTGACTAAGATTAGAATTGTTTAAATGATGGGAAGTAATTTTTGCATTATTTTTCACAGACAGCATTTATGGTTTAGCTGAAAATTTGAATTAATAATAATAACCAGGTTTATATGTTTGCAGCACCACTATTCTGGGCGCTTCAGTTATTCCAGTTGACATAAGAAATGGATCCAATAAATGTAGTATTCTGAAAACAATGGGAAGTAGTACAGGACATAAATTTTAGCTCTACTGTTCGAAACACAAGGCATTCTGTTATACCATTTTTTTTAATTACACTTTTTCCAGGCAAATGCCATTAGTGCTCGATATATTATAATTTCCACAAAGTTATATGCAAGATCAAAATTCAGAACAGATGAAAGGGACAAGTTCTTTTTGACTGGTACTTTCAATGTAATGCATCTTGGATTTGACCTCATTCTGTCATTCCAAAGAACATAAATATTACTGAAAAAAACAGACTAGTGATATTCTTCAAAATTGTATAAATATATTCCATATTACCTTATGTATATGCGACTCTTGATCTTCCTCTACTGCAGCACTGATGTTATTGTTACCATATGGTTGGCCATGTGCCTTCATTTACCCTGGTTCAGTGGTCCAACAAACAAGGGAGAAAAAGATTGGAATCACATTCAGTGCATATAACTGATGAAATAAGGATATGTAACAGAAAAAGCAATATGCCAAAGGAGAAAAACCTTCTCCAAGGTACATGAGAACATGCCAAAAACTAAGGAGTTTCACTTTTAAAGACAATTCTAATTTGTGAGCAAAATCCAGTGGCTGTAAGGACAATATGTACTTAATGCCTTCCCCTTAGCCCCTACATTCAAGGTTTTTGGCTTTGCTTTGAAAGACTTGCTTGATGAAGGAACCACTTAAAGTGACGAAATATACAATATCCCAATGCCCATCCAAGTGATATATAACAAGGCTTGTCTGCATTATATTATTTTTTGGTCTATGGATTAATCCTGGCAGTTGTTTTCTAGCAAATATCAACCCTTGGTGGATCATGTTGAATCATTTACCTTGCAGTATGGGTTTCATTGTCATTCAAGTAAACAATGATACTTTGTTTACTTTAACTGGATTCAGGCAGTGTAAGTTAACCAGGATATCTACAGAGTAAATTTTAGAGTATTATCTCTGTGAAACAATTCTGCCAACCCGAAAATGCACGTCTGTATTCCTTTAGGACTTTGGGGTGAAATAAGCTCAGTTTACCACATCTAAACATTATGTTGCAACCATATCCACTTCCTCTCATCATCTCCCTCCAGTTAGCCCTCAAGCCAACCAAATGTCCTCATCTGAAGCTAACAGAAGATTCTAATAAAAACTACGAATGTGCCTACATTTTACTAGTGCAAGACTGAGCCAGAGGATGTTCTCTCTAACTACCTTTATTGCCTGGGTTTAAGAGTTTGAATCTCTACTACATGGTTATTCCCAATACATCAGTTTGGCACTAGGAATTATTGCCATGTATTCCAGAAGATTATTCCATGCAAAACAGAGCCTTTCTAAACACTGACTTATGATATATAGGGCAAACATTTCTGTTGCAGAACAAATGTTTGAGGAAATGCTTTTTTTTTTTTTTGGTGAATGCTGAACTTGGGTGATATATACATAGAAGGCTGCACACGTACAATTGATGATGTGATTGCTATATGAAAAAAAATGGATATGAGTCACTCAGAAATAAAAGAGCTAGCACAGGAAAATGGGCGTGGATAATTCTGATAAGGTCCATGGTCAGCTTGAGGTCCAGATATTCTGCACGAGAGTCCATAAGAAGTAAAGAAATATGATGCCAAAATATGATGGCAGTCTAGAATTGAAATATTTTTACAGCCTAGTACCTTATTCTCTTCTAATATCAGTGTTGTCAGTGGAAAGGTATCATCACATTTGTCTGACCCTCAGCTGCTCTCTACAGCTTCCTGAGGAGGGGAAGTGGAGAAGGAGGTGCTGAGCTCTTCTCCCTGGTAACCAGTGATAGGATGCATGGGGATGGTTCAAAACTGCACCAGGGGAGATTTAGACTGGACATTAGGAAGCCTTTCTTCAGCAAGAGGGCAGTCAAACATAGAAACAGTCTTCCTAGAGAGGTAGTTTATACCCCAAGTCTGTCAGTGTTTAAGAGGCATGTGGACAACGTCTTTAATAACATGCTTTAACTTGGTCAGCCCTGAAGTGGTCAGGCAGTTGAACTAGATGGTCACTGTAGGTCCCTTCCACCTGAAATAGTCTATTCCACTCTATTCTACATACCTATTCCTGCATAGCTCTGAGTCATGCCAACACCACTCTAGCCTTGGAAAAAAGCCAACTCAGTTACACGCATTAGTACGTACAAGATTTTATTACAGTGAGCATTTGGTAGGGTAAGGACAAAGGGATATCATGGTGGAAATTCTCTGCAGTGCTTCCCACTGTGTGCTGAACGACACCTGAAGAACTAGAGGTGAATACTCTTGCACAGGACTGTGCCAGGATAGCAGGGAATTGCTGAATGGGGCTGTACAAGCTAGAAATGAACTCATTGGCACTGAAGCAAGTTCAAAGAATGTAAGAGATGTAATGACTACTGTACGCCTCAGCTTCCTCACTGAACATGCCAACGTTTACAGTTAATTGGCTGAAAAGATCTGTGTTATTTTCCCAGTCTCATTTGTCCAGGGGACCTGTGTGTCTTCCATGTATTCCACATAGAGTATGAATAGCAAAAGAAAAGGCTGCCGTAATTTTTAGGTAGCTGACCGCTGTTGGTAAATTTGAGTTGGCCAACATTTTCCCCGCTTGATTTCTGTATGTCTGCTATTGCTGCTTACCAATTTGTGTTAGCTTTTTAGCATCCAAGAGAGTTATATCTTTTAATACTTTCATGCAATGCTTCATCTATGTGTATATTTAACCTTCTGTTTTTACTTTACAAATAGACATCATCATGGAGAAAAATGTTTTTAAAGATAATGAGAAATGAGAACTGAAGCCGTGTTAAAGGTGGAGCAGTTGGGTACGACAATTTAGGGGTGCTAAGCAGGTAATGGCTAGGGCCATAGAAGAGAGGTGCTCAGGTGTTAGACCGTGCAGACAAAGAACATGGAGGGACTGCTGATGTTTGGCTAATGAAGAGTTCAGTTTTGTTTTCTGAACCTGGGCCAAACATGCTACAGCCCCATATATTGCAGTGTAAATACTGAGAAGCAGCAAAACACAAACTCATTCAACTGAGGCACCACAAAGAAAGGAAAACAAACAAAGAAGGGAGCCACCCAGGAGCCCTGTAGCCCTGCTGTTGTGCTCTGTTTGTCAGAGAAAAGTAGCACGTTCAGTTTCTGGAGGTTCCTACTGAAAATTTAAGTTACTCCAGCTTGTGCTCCCACCTGGCAATATAGAGAGCTATTATACTATCAGGAGGTATAAGGATCAGCAATATTTCCCTGCAGGCAGACACTGTGTCCCAAGCACAGTCTGACTGCGGGAAAAGCAAAAAATGTTAAACAACTTGGAAGGACCTGGATAATCAACAACAGCGGATGCTACTAAGTCTTGCCCTACCCTTTTCCGTAGCACTAGCGTTTCCCCAGTTTTCCAATCGCACTGCATGCTGCTTCATTTCATCTTTTGCATGTAGATGCCTTCAGAAGGGAGTGAAAGAAATCACCAAATAAAAAGTATAAGCCACATTAGAGTAGGGTCCTAAATCCTCTCGTCCACCTACGTCCTCACTTGTGTACTGGAGTGTGCTGGGTATACTCTTACTTCTCCTCCTCTTAGACCTAAATCTGCATGTGTTCTAGGAGGAGGATTGCCCGCTAATATTAATTACTGTCTGGGAAATTAAGCCCCCTTTTTGAAAAATGAGAGCTCTGGGTTTGAGACCTCTTACTCTGAGAGATCAAGAACCTCATTTAACTTCCCGTGTGTAACTCCAGGGCAGAGGAAGGCAGCTTCCTCCTGCATTTGTTTGGGTCAGAAGTTGTTTTAGGAACACATCTTGTGAGCTGTCATGCTGTGAACTTCAAGCACAGGCATTTTTCACAAAAAAGTGAAATTGTTTACCTCTTACACAGGACTGGTACTTGCAATCTGTTTCCTAATGCTTCCACCGCGTCATTGGTGAAAGCCCCTAACACTTCCTTCGCTTCGTTTGGAAAGAAACTGCATCATAAAACAGGTCTTATTATCAGGCAGTCATTAATTTTATATTAATATTCAGTACAAAGTTACTTTAATTTCACATTTGAGTGATGTTTCCAATGACACCTAGAGCAAGCTTCTCTCATTAAATATATTTTTATTCCTATCATTAGTATTTCTGTTTCAGAGACAGGTAAAGCCCTAGGAGTCCAGGTGTCCATTTGCCAAATTTGTTTCCTGCAAAAAACCTAGAAGAGCTTCCCTGGGAGCTGAGGTGGAAATTTGGTTTCTTTAACTGTCTGTACTGCTGGGTGGATCCTGCCTTCAAATCCCTGCTTCCTGGATGTATTTCACACCCCCGTTAGAACAACCTCGCTCACGCAACTCTGTAGTGAGTATTTCCCCTGCTGAGAACGCTGTGTGACCATGGAGAAATGGGAGGAATGAGTCGTCTTTCACACTTGATTTGGTAATCTGCTACCAAGAAGCAGCATTTGCCACTGGAAAAAAATGCCTTATAGTAATAAATCACTCAGATTCCTGGGAAACTAGAGGGAAAACCTGCCATCAAACAAGACAGTATATCATATACTCTCATGTGAGTACTCGCCCTTTCATTTTGCAATATTGCATAAGCATGGCAAACAAGTAGCCACTATGTAATGCATTCAGATATAAAGTCATGGTTTGAAACCCACTCAAGATACTTTCTATTCGCTGGATTTCATCCTACAGTTTTACTGCATTATTACTAGGAAAACACACTGAATCTCATATGAAAAAAAAAAAGAAGAGTAATGTTCTGTTCTTATTCTCTGCCAAAATCTTTATACGTCTCCAGATTGTACAAGTAGGTGCATGTTGAATTCTCTATTAAATATTTTTTGTTCTTTGGGGAAAATAATTCAACAGAATACATTATTCATCAGTCTTCCAACAAAAAAAGCCCTGAAACTAAATAGAGCCTTAGATATCCTGAACCACAGAAAGATTGACTACCATGTCTAGTGAAAGTCTGGGGAAGCCAGACAGACATTGTTTCCCGTGCACGTGAATAATTCATATAGAGTTTTTCAGACCTGAAAAATAGTGGGATGTGGAATCGACCCTAACTACAAGCCAGCAACCATATTTGAACCTGTATCCTCACAAGCAGAATACCAGTATGTTCTGGGACAGAAGCAACTTTACCAATTTCCGTTCCGACTCCAAGGAGGTTATTGAGATTTAAACACCTTTTCAAGACATGATATGTGAAGCTGCTTAGTGCCTTGGAGAGCTAAAGGGTCTAAAATGATAATGCGCAGAAGTCAAAAAAAGCCTACTGCTGATCTTAAATGCTTAAGTTATATTAGCTTTAGCTGAATCAGGACCTGCTTCTTTACTGGTTTCTGGGACGGAGTCAACCAACTGGTAGTGAGATAAATGGGGCAGTCAAAACCCTTCAAGAATATCTGTGCTCAGCTGATAATTACTTTGACAGCTAACATCTGGCCTGGCATATAAGAGGACAGGTTAGTAAGCTGGATTGTGCCAGAAGAGGTTATGAATATAAATGATGCTTTGTGAGTATTGGGAAAAGGCTGACTTCATGTTTTATTCAACTGTAGGAGGTAACCGTGTGTAGACTGTATATTATAACATTTCAACTAGGCAGGTTGCTACCTTCTTTTTCCCAGAGGAACATGAGGATATCAATAATTCTGAAAACTGGCAGAAACAGGGGAAACAGCAGTAAACACATAGACCTACTCTGCTTTTAATGTAGACCACAAGATACTTACAAGGGTGTTGGCCAAAAAAGAAGAGCTTCCCTCATCAGATTTCATGCACAAAAATCAAATCAAGCTGATAAATCGTAACATTTGAACACTTATATCCACCTCTGTCTCTCAATTACAATTGGAAACCAGGCTAGCAGTCTTCAGGGAAGGGCTACTCCGTTGCAGAAAAAGTAAGGTCATTGATACATTTTATTAGAAAAATCTTTTCTCTTTTGTTTATTTTGTTTGGGTTTTTTTTTTGTTTTGTTTAAAGATACTTTATAAATAGATTAAATCCATACCTGAAGATAACATTGATGAGTGAATTAATCTCGCTGTGTATGTAGACTTTGGATAATGAATGCTTCTTCCTCTAGAAGAATATTCACAGTGCTTGGGGTTCTTATTAAATTTGGCTCTGTTATTGGTTGTAGCTTATTTATGTTAATTCTTCATTCCCAAGGGTCAGATTGAAGGCAGATTCAACAGTCCTTTCTGGTTAATATATCTTTTATTTCATTCCAATTACTTCAGCAGATTTATAGTGTCAGAGAGAAAGATGCGGCAAAACTCGTGTATAAAGACCTGACAGTCAGGTAGCATGATTTCTATTTCCAGGCACCAAGATAAAAGAAATGAGCTGTGCCTCAGCAACTGAAGGTGAACAGGGGTAGTTCAGTAGGGCTGTAGGAAAGATCATGGCCTGAGTTTTCCCTTGGCTGTGCTTCTTGGTAGAAAATTGAACTAACAACCGCAGTTGGTATGCATTCAGCATGACTAGCAAAATTTACTGTTTTTCACAACATTTACAGTGTGTTATCTTTTTTTATTACTTTGTTATTATTTATCTGTGTTTTTATTTTAAAATATTTAGCTTTTTTGTTGCACGTGGAAATGCTGCACTCGGATGACTCTTGGAAATCAGCTGATAAGTCCGGTTTAATGAAGAAGAGCTACAAAACCCATTGGCTGAGGGATGTTATTCCACAGACAAAAAAGTAAGGAAAACCTTTTGATCTGGAGAGTTGTGAATATAACATTTATGGATGCACTGGAGAGCCCCCTGTCCATATTATTCCCTCATCACTTTATATCTATCATATGACCGTAAGTACCAGGTTTTACCTCTTCTCATGACACCTTGTGACACTTGATGGGAGAGAACAACACACAGCAGACATTCTGTCGTATGGTATCAGGGACTGCAGGGCCCTTCAAGAAAGACAGCAGCAGAAAGTGAGGTACTAGCAGAGTTTATTAGTCTTGCAACTTATTCTCTGAACATGGAGAGGTTCCTGAAGAAGAACAGCAATGACAGCTGAGACATAGGTTCATTTCATAATTATAATGAGCTCCTGGGCTGCATGTTCTCCACTGTGTGGAGATAAGTGCACCATAAATATATGAGTCCTGTATTCAAAAAGGAAGATGCCAGTTTTGTCTGCCTGAATACACAGATAGACAAAAGGTTAAGAGGAAACAGAAGCATGGGAGATAGGTGACTTGTCCAACTTTACGTGGAAGCTGTAAGTAAATCCTGAGTTTCATTGCAGTGTCTTTTTCCATCAGATCATACTGTGGTGGGTTGACCTTGGCTGGCTGCCAGGAGCCCACCAAGCCACTCTCCCACTCCTCCTCCTCCTCAGCAGTACAGGGGGAGAAAATAAGATGAAAAACTCATGGGTCAAGATAAACACAGTTTAAGAAAGAAAAGCAAAGGCCATGCATAAAAGCAAGGCAAAAGAAAATGATTTTTTTTCTACTTCCTGTCAGCCGTAAACGTCCATCCATGTTCGGGGAAGTAAGGTCCCAGTAGGCATAGTGGTTGCTCATTGTTAAGACAAATGCCTTAGCAATGAATGCCCTCCCCTCCTCCTTCTGCTTAGCTTTTTTCACTGAGCATGACATCATATGGTATGGAATGTCTCTTTGGTCAGCTTGGGTCAGCTGTCCTGGCTATGTCCCCTCCCATCCTCTTGCCCACCCCCAGCCTACCAGCCTTTGGGAGTGGGGTGGAGGTGGAGACAGCCTTGATGCTGCGGGAGCACTGCTCAGCAGTAGCCAAAACACTGGTGTGTTCCCAACACCCTTCCAGCGACAGCTACAAAGCACAGCATAAAAGGGCTGCTGTGGGGAAATTTAACCCCATCCCAGCCAGACCACATACACATACTAAACAAAACGTACACCTTGAGTCATACTGGAACCAACAAAATGTATTAAAAAGAAAATGGCAGATAACTGGAGTGAGGGAAAGATGGGGAAATTGATTTGGTTTACTTTGATATTGTCTAGAAAGTAATTGCAACAAGAAAAACCAACCTACATGTCACTCATGATTTTGGACAATGATTTTCCACTTGACCTATGAATTTTTACTTTGCAATATCCTGAGACTTCCTCTGTTGCTAAGTGCATTTGTACTCACTTGTAGGAAGCATTTCAGAATCTGTCTATAGACTGGACACAACAGAATGACACCACATCTAAGATTAGAGCAGTAGCAAATCTAAAAATGATACCATGATCATGAAAGAACACAAATATTCAGATACGCAAAAGACTCACTGCACTCACTACATGAGGCCTGAGTAAGTAAGTTCCTGTGTTCATTTTGCCGCTGACAGTAACTGGGGCCCTTGTCATCTTATTTGTACCTTCTTACTTTGCACAATTTAACAGGACTGAGTCTAGTTTCTTTCACACTCCTGATGTTTGGCATATAAAAAGCCCAACTCCAGAGTTTAGCTCTACCTACTTTGTATCGCTCTGACTATGCAAGACCAACTGCATCACAGCCCTTCCAGGGTCCATGACTCAAGGTCAGCCCACAAACTAATTACCTTGGGGCAATTCATAACTAGAAACAAAGACTTTAAAGTTGCTAGGTTCTCTTCTTTGCGTTAATTTATTTTCTTAACCAGGGGTGTTCAAAATACCTCTAGAGCTATCATTTTAACCAGTTCTCCTGAAACTGCTTTCATGTAAGGTTAGCTGGCAGGATGCAGTAATTATTCTGGCAGCTCTGTAGTTTTGTCCTCTCTCGAGAAACTGAGTAAAAAAGCTTCCCAGACACAAAAGGAGTGTGTCTGTATTGTCCTTGCAACCTGGTAAATCTCAGACACAGGAGCTGCCTCCTGGGGCCAGGGTTATACGTTCATGACTTAGCCCGTAGTTCCCTGTTCTTCTGCAGCCCAGGGCAACCAGCCCAGAGCCAAACACAGCCCTGCAGAGCACAGCCTTGGCCTGGGGCTCCCAGTGCTCCCATCCCCCTACCCGTCTCTGGTATAATGTTTTGGCTTATTGTGTTTGTATGGGCAACATATAAGCGCATTGTTCTTGTATGTTTTCATAGTCCTTTCCGAAACTCATGAACTTCCTGTAATCAATTAATTAAATTTTTGTTTCACTTCAGTTGTGTTTTTGTGCTGTGACTCTAAGAGGTACAACGCGGAGTTTGGAGCCTCAAAGGGGCTGAAGCTAAAATCAACAGTGAGTTACATTTCTTCCTTCCCAATCCTAGATTGCTCCAGCATGTGTGGAGCCACCTGATATGGCTTAGACACGATGGATGCAGCTTCTGCCCCAAACAGATCCGACCAGGAGGGAGGAGTTTCCTTCAGACATATATTCAGTGGAGCTGAACTGGCAGGATCCTGCCGGAGGCAAAGCTATATGGAGTCCTTTACAATGCATAAAAGAGCAAACTTCTCAGCTTTTCACTTTTTGGAGCAGAGTGTATATAAAATAACCAAGTGGGAAGACAAGAAATACATTTCAGGTATTTACTTATTTAGCCGAAAGTACAGTGAAGATTATGACAAGGGTGAAATCAACGTCCTAAGATCCTTCCAAGCACCATGCAGCATTCCCACACAGAAGAGGGACTCTGTCCAATGGTTAAATCAAGACCAAAACTTCAGCATCTGAGTTCAGACATATACTTGCTGATCCTGTTGATGTTCAGTACAGCTTCTTGCTGGTTTTATAGCAAGAGGCGTGGAGTCTCTGAGGAGGTCAAAAGTCTTGTCCCTCCACAAGAGAGGTAAAAGCCCAGAAATCTTTATTTTTGGTGCACCTATGATGCCCCAAATATATAGCTTCTTAGGCAGAAACGGAGCCAGGAACATGAAATCCCTAAGGCCCGTTCACGAGTACTCACAGGACAACGGCTCCTGCTGTCAGGCTGTTGCCTTTTCAGTTGTTCCAGGCTGCAAGGGCAGAACTGGGCAATTAAATATGGGGATCTGAACTCAGCAGGATTCCTCAAAAATAGCACCCCATTGCCTCATCTCCTCATTGTGAAGTGAATCTTATTTTTCTGGAGATGATGAACACCTGCAGAACCTATTGACTCCAGTGGAAACTCAGATTGAGACAATATTTGGTGTCTCAAGCTTCGCATCCAAAATAGTTCATATTGAAGTTAGTAGCTGAAGGAGTAGAAGTTGAATTAGTAGGCACACCTCCAAACATTTGGCCTAAGGATCAGTATTTCTTGGTTTTCAAAATACTAACCCATTTTGGCAAGTATTTTACAGCCCTTGGTAGGAAGGAAATTTATAAACAAATAGTATATGTTAATAAATAGACAAGGGAGAAAATCAGTTTCACTCAAATGTGAGAAATTATCTAAGAGACTGTAAAGATAAGGGAAAGCTCTAAGGAAGTATTTGCTTATGTTTACCAGGATGGCACAATAATTCAAGTATATATGCTAGTAAACTCAAAAAGTATGATAAAAAGAGAAACATATACTTTTAAATGAGCCCATGTGATGCAAAGCTGAGAGAAATTTATTAGCATTATTCAGACAGGCTGCAGAAAAAAAATAAATATACATCCTACAATCCCAAGGCAACAGTTCACCTCTTTGTATCGGTGCCACCCAGAAATATGTACCGGCCATGCAATAGTTGCAGGATACACTAATTACCCTGGCACAAATAAAACTGGAGAGGCTTTGCTGTGAATTTATACCAGAATAAAGAAACTCTTTTCATGCTCACTGCTTCAGAACAGATGGAAGTTATTGAGTCACCTAAATTGCTTCTCTACTTGCACTGCCTGTTACACAAAAGACTGTACTCCTATTTTTCTAGGAAAAGAACAAGTTGCAATATGCAATAGCAGTCTAAGTGGATCGATCGGGTGATTTGCGATTCAGGTGTTAGCAGTTAACTGTTATGCTCCTTATGAGAGTTTCCAAGCAAATGAAAAAGAAAAAGGATAATTATTTTTCATGAGCTTTTTTTCAGAGTGAGTGCTCTTCAAGTCAAATTGAGTTTTAAAGCAGGATTTTTGCCACAAAGATTTACAGAGGGTCAGTTCAGAATAAGCCTAATTGTAATGAATTAATATAGGATCTGGCAGATGTTGTGGGCCTTGTTTGCAGCAGTGCTGTAGAAGAACACAACTGCTTCAGTGAGTCATGAGCACAGAAGTGGATTTTGACATAACGGACCATAACGAGCAGCAAGAGATTGAGATTTGGAGAAAGTCTGTATTTACAGTCTAGAAATTGTAGCAACTGGTATGTAGTTGCTGCTGGTTGTGCATAATCAGGCAAAGAGCAGTGGAGGGTATCTAACCTTAATGTTTCTCCTTGCTGAAACACTTGAAAGAGGAAGCAAGGTAATGGGAGATGAAAGGATGCCCTTCTCTTACCCATCTGCAATTACAGGGTTTGGAGGGAGCAGAAATTGCTTATGCAGGAGGAAAAGACTGAAGCAAGGAAAGGGATAGTTAGAACATACCAAGAGTCAGAAGGGGCAGTAAAGCAATGCTGGAGGACCAGACTCCGACCAAATGAGGTTTCAGAGTGCTGAGGAAACAGACTCAGGGAAACACATATCCCTCAGATCAGTTTATTTTTCTTAAACTACTCAGGGCAAACATCTATGTGTGTTTTATGCTGCAAATATGTACTGCAATCAGGAAGGCTGACACCTCACAGATGAGTTTTAAAGGCGGCGATTACGGGCATACCTAGGGAACAGGATGGGTTTCAGGGTCAAGGATGACAGGACCGTACAGTCTTGTGTTCAAGAAGGCAAAACGTACCTTGCGAGGTAAACTGAACTGTTCTCTTCTGAGATCCAGGAGCAACTTGGACACATAGATATGTGGGCTCAGACCCAACACAACAGATTGGTGAGGGCACAGTCAGCAAGACCTTAACAGTAAGGAAGGACAGGAGACACCGTTAGGTCTTTCCATATCCATTTAACCATCTGGAGGATTCTACTCCTCCACCTGTAGCCTTGTCTATAACTGTGTTAAATGCTCCTGGGAAACCTGGTGGTAGCTCTAGCACTGCAGATTGGCTGCTGGCCACCATCACAGGGGAAGTCAACCATGACTGCTGCTGCGGTCATCTCCATGTCGTGTTTGGGTCTGAGCTTTGCTTATGTGTTCTACACTCTGCCTCAGTTTTACAGCACTTTCTTAAGAGGAAACTTTACTCCTGGTGCCTGTCCCATGATTACTAGAAACTGCTGCGCTCATTATTCAAGTTTTCAGATTCCTTGTATTTTTCAGTTTCTCTTTGTCCTGATTCGTTTACCTTCTCCTCCTCCCTTATTCAGTGCTGCCAAGTACCTTTGCTTCTTGTTGGATAAGTAAGCAGAACCAGATGCCAAACAAGGCTCCTGGGGACCCGGGAAGCTCAGCTGCCTCCCTCTAACCCCGAACAAGTCACTTGACACACACATCCCCTTTCAGAAGAGAACTGAGGTTTTGTTACTTTTTGGAAACTAATAGCAAAGTCTGTTTAGCTGCAGCTTTACCCCAGGCCACTCCAAACATTACATGGCTATTTAAGTGATCAAAACAAAAGCAAAATAAATTAGGAACAAGAATCATCTCTGCCCTATTGAGAATTTCTATTAAAAATTGGAAGTCCTTTCCTTTACTGATGCTCCAGGCATGCCTGCAACAATAGAGTTGGAAGCACTTTCTGATCTAAACCCAAAGGCATAGTTGTCCTGTCAAAGTCAAACAGTAGGGCACTTTCTGTTTGTTTTTAGTTAAAAAAAAAATTGTCTATATATATATTACAGTTAGCAATATGATATTCTTTTTCTTAAGTATGTTATTCCATACTTATATGGGAAGGAGGCATTCTAGAAAACCCTCATTTAGCTGAAAGAGAAAAACAGGCTCATTTCCTTTTCTGCTAAAGGGGACTGATGAGTGCTTCTGCTGAAAACAGCAATAAATCTTCAGTTCTTTCTTTCCAGTTCCTTATGTTCTGTTTCCCCAAGGTTCTGGTTTTACAGTACAAGAGGAGTGCATGGGGTCCTTAAACAACTCTAAACGCTTTTACAGTTTGAAGCTGGGGGTAATATTTTTTTGGCCTCCTTCCCTCAATCAATTTTTTTCTAACACAGTGAAAAGGTTGCATGTCGTTCCTTCCTTTAGCAAGACTGTTCACAGGGCCTGCTGTTAATACATAGTGGCAAAGTATTTCCATTTTGCTCTTCCACAACTCTAAACTCGAGAGACCATTGAACATGCTGCAGAAAGGAGTGGCTTAATCCACTCCAATTTACGACACTGCTAAATTATCGCAGCTTGAGGAACTCCTTTGTGTTTCTGCGTCAATGTCTCCTGAATATGCTCCTACCAAATCCTTCCAAAAGTCAGCTGAAGCATTTAACCTTTTCCATGGGGATAACTGGCTTCTGCAGTGATGTGAAGTGGGAAGGTGCCATACTCAAGCAGCTGAGGCTCGGTGATCTGACAGCAGGCTGAAATAAGCCAGCCCTGGGTCGGGAGGTTTGAACAAAAAGCATTCCCTTGGATAGACTGGGTCTCTCTGCAACCTCCTTTTGTCTTTCTAGGACAAGATCAGTTACTGGCTTGGACCAGACCTTCTGCAAACGGTTGGTTAGTGCATGCATTTGCGTGTCTTGGTGTCTGCTGAACAGCTCAACCTGCCTTCACACTCCATCTCCTAGGAAATGTATAGAATTATATAGGATTCTACGATATAAGGATTCTACTATATAAGTAGGAGATATATAGGATTTTAGGAAGCTGAGGAATCATTACAACTAGCCTTGCCACATTTGCATGCCTGCTGTGGACAAAAGCGTGCAAAGCGATCATGCAGCAAATAGAAATAGAGGGAGTTTCACTCCTGATGTGAAGTGGGGGCAGCTATCGCCAGACGTAAGGTATGTCCCATCTCATGACCTGGGCTCAGAAACTTGGACCACCACATCCTTCCCCCAGAGATGCACACACCAAGCCCCACCTGGTCTCTCAAACTCCCTTTTACTTCAAGAGTATGTTGAAAGTGGGCAGACTGGCACTGGGTATGCTTTGAGGGATAGAGCTTCATGGCTGCTTTCGTACCATGGTATTTAGTCACACAGCATGTTTTTGTTTATAGTCACAAAGTTTACAATTGCACCATATGGAGCAGATTTTGTTTTACTTCAGTTTATCATCAGAAATCAGCTTCTCGGCACAGAGCCCAGCTGATTTCATATTCTGTTGGTTTAAGGGAAGTAATGTAGGATTCACTGTCTGTATATTCAAGCTCTTTAATCGAAATAAACAAACAGAAAAACATTGTCTAGCATGAGTGGATGTTTACTCAGCCCTGCAGAATGGCAAAGCGTATCGCTAGAAAAACCACGCTATAAAAATAATCTGAGTTGTGATTGTTCTGAGGAATCCTGCAGCACTTACACAATACGAGATAGAGTTATCTTTATTTAACCAGCACTCAAAACATGAATGCAAGATTGACTGAGAAATATCAGATAAATTGTTATGGTAGCTGTGTAAATGCAAAACCCAGCAGAGTCAACAGTGGGTTCAGGGCCTGGAAAGGGAGTTTTTAATTCCAGAGGCAAAATGAACTTGGCTTTCATCTCTGAAGACTAAAATGGTACCCGTATTATCTGCAAATGACCTTAATACTCTAGAAACATGAACTAGCCACTACAGTTTGTGGCCAGCCTTGCTCAATATTCCAGCTTCCATCATGGTCAAGGACAGGTATTTTGGATGAAGACACCCAACTTAGGAAGATTTTTGTTTCATTCTCCGGGACTCCATCACACAAGAAGACATTTTTCCTTTCCTCAGTGATTGAACAGCCCATAACAACAGAGCTTTTGTCAGCTTTAAAACAGTTGCACTTGTCAAATATTCTATTCTTGATTATATCTGATAAAATTTTCTAGTATTTCAAAAGTGAATTAGGCTTTCCTGGCAGAGTTCAAGGGCAGAATTACTTGGCAAAATGTGGTGTTATACTGTTGATCTGGATGACATCCTGCTGCTTGATGAATTTGCAATCCTAACCTAGGAACTACGACTCCCCATACAGTGTTTGGAGAAAAATAAGATTCTGAGACTGGGACCTGGGAAAACTAAGATGCTAACCTTGGATCAATCTGATCCACCTAATAGGAAGTCCTGAGGAGGTGGATGTGACAGAGAGGGATGGAGGCTCAGTGGTGGCTAATCAGAAATATCTCTGCCCTACCAGGATTGGGGGACAGAGGTCCTACCCTGAAGGAGAGCAACCAATATTGATAAGTCACAAAAACTTGAAGAGTCCTCTACCTCTTTTTTTAGGAACATTTCAGCAATGTTTTTTCTGTGTAAGGAACTGCATTCAGATGTTATGTGTTGCCAGACTTAAATATTCTCTTATTTGTTTTTAAATATCCAGATGCGCTCATGCAGTCTGCTTTGTAGCTGCTGTGTTGCCTTCAGTGGGACGTGATGCTTACACGGC
The DNA here is from genome assembly GCF_964199755.1 of Larus michahellis. NCBI lineage: Eukaryota > Metazoa > Chordata > Aves > Charadriiformes > Laridae > Larus > Larus michahellis. The sequence goes on from NC_133897.1 coordinate 156,042,292, forward strand.
ACTGCTGCATCTGGTAGCCGAATCACTTATTTTGTCCAACTCAAGGTGCCCCACCAAGGGCTACACTGTGACTTGAGATTCAGCTTCTTTGAGCTCTTCTGGTTTGAGACCTCCCTCTGGCATAGAAATTGCACAGGACTCATTGCTCACTGACGAATGGCAAAAAGGAAAAAAATTTAAAAAATATCACCAGTGCATATTTAAAGGACTCTGGAAAATCTAACCGGTAACCATAAGGTAGCATTGGTGTGACTGACAGTTAATAAATGAGCTATTTTTTATAAAGTTGCTATTAAAGAGCCATCTTCTCTCCCTAGGTATGCTATTGATACGATTTTCAAAGGTGCAAAGTTTTTAGCCTTACTCCCTGATTGTCTCATCAGTTTTAAAATACATGTAATGAAATAATAGTACAAAGTGATTTATTCCTTTTTACTCTTCCTGAGTATGAGGGAAATACAAACCAGGCAAATCCCTGGGGAACTCTGATGAACTACAGTCACTTGAGTAGTTTGCTCTTTAAATCTCAGAGGGCCTTCAGAGAAGCTCTTCTCTAAAGAATACCTCTCTTTAAAGCCTTAGGAAGGACTGTGAGCTGCTAGAAGTTACTGTGTTCTTGCTGTCTATTACCATTCCTCTGGTATGTCCTTCCTGAAAGGAGACATCTAGCCCTTGAAGCAAGGACCAGAAGTAGACGTACTAGATGCAGATGTGCAACACATCCCAGTACACTATGGAATTTCATTAGGTCTAGTATGAATGCTTCCTTACCTTTTCTGCTAAACAATTAAAAATAATAATTTATAATAAAGAACCCAAATTCAACTCATGCAGTCAACGGTAAGGCTAACACTTATCTACCACTGAGATCTCATGAGGAAGAACTGGCATTTCAACTTTATTGCAGCTCTTCTCAAGGACAGGGCCAAAGGAGGACAGTTGAATAAAGTTTCCAAGCAATATTAAATGTTACACCACATCACTTTCCTTTAACTTCCGTCCCTAATATGAATTGACCTATGATTTTGGTTTTCCCACCTATTACGCTTTTTTCCTTCTGTGATTTTTAGAGAGGATGAATCGTTTAAGAAGTGGAACAGAAGCCACAAGAACTCTACAAGAATATCACTGTTGTAGCGATTCAGCATCAACTGTTTTTCACAGATCTGCCATTTCAAGAGAAAGCATTCTGAAAAATTGTCATTTAACAATACAGGTGGGAAAGTCCTCCACCCTATTTTCCAGGGTAAGAAGCTGTACATCAAGTTTTCCTAAACACAACATGAACAGCTCTGAAGAAAAATTAACACAATTTGCTTTTCCTGGGACAAAGAACATTTTATTTTCTGAAAAAACAGCGGTTTCAGGAGAGGAGGTGACCCACATTTGGTATGACAGGACCTGACAAGCTTACATTTCTCTTAAACACTATAAAGATGCTAGTCTCCTCAGTCCACTTTCAGTTCCCACACGTGATTTCTGGAAAGCACCCAATGATCCAGCATCCAAATTCCACATCAACTCAGGAAAATAAATTATGTATACGAACTTCACATCAGTTTCACTAAAATACATTTCCCCCATGTACAATGCTTTATTGATAAAACAATACATCTGTGGTTAAGACTTTTGGTACTATGTACAGACTCATACTTCATACTAACTAAGCACCAATGCAGTGAAAATATACAGTTTTTGTAGGCTAAATGCAGTTTTATTTTCCCACTAATTTCTACTCTGTCCAATCCGTTTTTTCTTTTGTAAAAAACAGTTTTTGATCACAGTGATATGACATCACCCATGCTACTACATAGTGCATCAGGTGAAATCCCATTATTAAAGGTAGAATATATCCCATATGAGGAATACGAATTACAGCAATCGTGTTAGCAATGGGCCCTTCTAAGACTGGGGCAGCCATCCATATCTAAAGGGCGCCTTCAGAGCTCCCTCTGAAATTTAAGCCAAAGACTGACCAGTTAGAAGAGGGTTGGTTTTATGTGAAATATTTTTGAAATCTGACTATTGATAGGAAAAAGTTTGGTTTTGATCAACCCAAATTTAATGTTTCTTGTTAAAGAAACATCTGTTTTAGATGTAATAGTACAACATTTGACCTACAATGGAATTAATATTTTCATCACATTTTGGATATCCCTTTTACTTTTAGAGCTTTAAAAAGTAAAACTCTGTTTCAAAATAAAAAAATCAAAAAGGTTTGTCTGGAAAATTGGACTGAATCTTTTTCTCAGAATTTGCTTTCTTTGACCATTTGCTCTGTCACAAAGTTATCTGTTGGGCTCAACAGGAACTTACAACTTGTCTCAACCAATCCAAATATGTACTATTTAGCCATGAAAGTATCCAAATGATTTCATCGTATCAAACCTATAGTTCTGCTTTGTCCAAGCAGAGTCCAGCAAGAAAAACCCTGGTAATTCCCTAAATGGCTTCATAGCTGGCCTTAGGAGTCCACTGAGTCACAGAGTGCCAAAGGAACGTCAGCGCCAGTACCTACCAACTCACTGCATAAGCCACCTTAGCTTCTCAAACAAATTAAATCTCTGAGTATTTTAGCAATTAAAACAGCATTTTTATGACGTGTACCCTGGGTGAGTTTAAGCCAATAAACAGTAATTCATCACATACAATAGGTAAATCAAACAATTAAATGCCCAAACTAAACCACTTAGGCTCAGAGGCAATTTTATATACACACAGCTAGTGAATACAACAGTAATCAGGATGTGCTTTCTATAAACTAACATGGAATGTTTCCCAAAAATTAGCTGTCTAGGAGGACTGTGCAACACCAAGAGGATGATAAAAAGCAATTTAAAATCTATACAACACTAACAGGACTTCAAAGTGCCCTTGAAAACATAACAGAAGTGAAGACCAGTCTTTCTTTTCTCTATCGCTGTCTTGTCTACAAAAATGTATATTTCTCAGCTAGTTGTTTTTCTGTACATCAAAAAAAATCTCTGTATTTTTTCCTATTCACACAAGAAAAAGCTTATTTTAAAGTCTACATTTTCCCTGCCAATTGTGGTTTTCCACCCTCTCGTAACTTCAGCCAATTTCTACATATTCCCAATTCATCATTAGAAATGGAAGAAGATAAATAATATTATTATACAAAACATTTTTAAGACACAAACACCCCCAAAAGTTGTGCACAGCTTCTTTAAGAATGCCAAAACCAAGAGTATGGACCCTTCCAGGCACATTTTCTTCTCACAAGCTAAACATGCTTGTGCTACCACTCATTTGTCACAGTAACACGGGGGCTGATGTCGACATCTACTTTCTGCTTATCATAAAAATATTCTGCAATGTAATAAAGTTTTTGAAAAACCTCACAGAGCCTAGATTTTTTTTATCCTGAACAAAATTTAAAGTTAGAAATTTGAACGAGAAGGTTTCAGTATTATGTTGGACTGCACCAAATAATGAAAAAAAAGCCACATGTTCCTTTCAGGCCACAGGACTGCTAGCTCTGTGTGTCAGCATTGTTTTGTTCGTCCAATCAAAGAGCAAGTGAAAATTGTGAGAAACAATTTTCAGGCATTACCAGCTTTGGTCTCAGCATGTAACCTTAACAAAGCGGTAGAGCAGCTAGCTATTTAGCACGCTTAAGCCATCATGGGTTGCACTAAAATACTTGGACTCTTATGGAGCAGGCAGAGCTGCACCTGGTTGACAGCCATATATTGGTCGATATGAAATTGATGGCACGTGATAAATTATAGGCTTCTATAGGGCACACGTGTTAGATGTTAGCCCTGAGAGGCTTGTTAAGAGTGTTACAGCCCTAAAGAGCCCCTTAAAATAAAAGGCTTTTATATTCATTGACTTTTGCAAGTACCACAGATTGCATCTTGACCTGTCCTGCCCTGGGGATATAAACATTAGAAGTGAGGAATGAAGATGAGACAGATTTTAAGACAGCTACCTTTAAATACATATATTGCTGTATCTTTTAGTTTTGCTTAGGGTAAAATGGACTAATTATGAATTTAACAATGTCTATCATAATTATAAACAGAGATGTTCACAAAGTTAAGAGATACAGCTGCATTCAGTAATAGTGAATTCCATTTGCCTCTGAAAATGAGTCCTATTTAATGTTATTTTATTATAATAGACATGGCACATGTAGCTAATGGAGTTGATCTGTCTGCAGAATGGCAAGATCCATCTTTTCACTGCTGTCTTTATATTGAGTGAAAGCTGGTGCCAATTTACAGACAGACGGAAATAATCCGAGATCTTCTTAGTAGGGCTCCACAGTCTGCTCTGTTTAGACAGACTTGAACTCTAAAGTCTGGAGGTGTATGAAATCTTCCCCAACATCCTAGGTGTAGCAAGATCTCTCTTAAACTCAGGCAACTCCACTACTAGTTGCCTCCTTCGGGTACTTACCAAGAGAACATGCCTCTGCACAGTGAGAAATGAAGCCCAGTGCACTCCAAGCACTGAACTGTTAAACATGACACAACACAGGCATTAGATATTTAGGTGACGGAATGTCCACAAATTCAGGGAAGGTGCTTCATGGAGAAGTGTGGTATGGTGACTGGAGAAAGGATACAGGTAAAGAGGATGACTGACAGGGGGGGCAGAGCCCCCAGACTTTGAGTTGAGTTTCATCTGGGGACGGAGGTAAAGCATGACTTCTGGTCACCTTTTTTTATGGCATATTCTCTAGCACATGGTATGGGAGGATATCAAAAAGAGCAGGTCTATGTGAAGTTTAAGTCTGAAGGTTATCAATGATTCACTGTAGTAGAGATATGACACGAGATCTCTCAGAGTTAAGAAGGTGCATATTCATTGGGAAAGCAGCATTGTTTTTACCAGCTGCCTTTTGAAACCAGCTGGGTGACTTCATGATAGACTATCCACAAAGATTCCCAACAGAGCTACACCAGAGAACTTCACAGTGGTTTGAAAAAGTTCAAATAACAGCTAGTATCACTAATGTCCAGGCTGAATATTTGTTATGAAATGGTTGTTTAATCACCATCCTTTGTATCACGTGCAGGGAGAGAAAGGCCGAATGTGGATCATGGCATAATATGCACATCAGAGGTTAAATTTTGACCCCACTACAGCTAATGGCAGAGCATAGTTCAGTTTCTCCAAGAGTAAGTCTTTTTTTGACATCTGTGTTTCCCTGCTTCCCATTCAACCTAACTGCACCCTAGAAAAATTAACTACTGACAGAAGAAATAAGGTATAACTCATCGTATTAACTTTGTCCTACACTGATAGTCAGCTTTTAGAAAACTTAAGTTAGACTAGATGGATCTCATTTCCAGATCCTCCCATGATCAATGGGCACAGAAAGGCAGCTCTAGAGGCAAACTCAGCCCTGTCCCAGGATTACCCCTGTGGGTTGAATTACACTAAAAGTTTGCTCTTCTACTCGCTGGAGAGGGAATTTAGTTTACTGGTTTTAACAGTTCAGCCTTTAGACAGTTCATGTGAAGTGAGAAAAAGCCAATCCATAATTAAGCCACTCAGAACTGTAATGTAGATCCACTTACACTGTAGTTTAATGCTGTGTACTAGTTCTGCATATTTTGCTTTCCTCGTGGGAAAAAGTTATACTTCTATAACCTTTTTGGTTACTGAAGACGTGACATCTTCAGATCACCTACCAGATGTACCTAAGTTAAAGACTCAGCTATTAGTCTGGACAGTTCATGCCCGGGAAAAGGAACAGTCCAACTCTCAATCTCTACCCCAAGAAAACTGCATGGGAAAAGTCATCTTAGGTATGACAACAGGTATTTTATGGGATCTGCACATTCCTCACAAGCATGTCCACACTAAAGAGACCTGCCGCTTTTTTTGTATGTATAAAGTAACAGATTATTCAGATATAAACAAGTCTTGGATAAAAAATTAAGAAGGGGACCCAGATATCCTTTAATGTTGTACAGAATTCTGCCCCTTGCAGAGAACGTGTGTCCACGTAATACAGCAGTTGGCATATTTTATATGGTCAACATGTTTTACATAGCTGGAATCAAGAAGGAAGCTATAACACTGAAGCAACTGCCCACAAGAAGTGGGTAACATATCTTCAAGGAATTGAAATAGAACATTTTCTTCCCCTGCAAACGAGGTGTGGATTCCTCAGCACTACATAATAGTTGAACAAAGTTTTTCCTTATAATGAACCATTCATTTGGATTTCACAATATCTCATCACTTTAGCCACAGCTGGTGACCGTGCCAGGAGCACTTCTCACATATCATTTGCAATGTTTTCTTTCCAATTACTCCAGCGGGAGGAGGGGAGAGAAGTGCGTGGGATGGAGCTGGAGTTCCTAGTGAAGTATTTACAATGAATCTCTTTTTGTCACAACAGCGCTACTCAGAACTGCACTGTTGGAGTGCTAGTGAGAATTACACACTGAACAACACTTTTGCCCTGTTACTAGTGGTTCTGCCAGTGTTTGGAGGACATGATGGTGTGTTATAACAGTGCTTCTTGCAACACCAAACATTAATGCTAGCACTTTGTTTGTAAGTGTAAGAATAGTCCAACTGTGCCATAGCAAAGGTCCTCCTAGATTGCTATCTTATCCCCTACAGTGGCCAAAACAAAAGGGACATGACAAGTTTAAAATGATCATTCTTTTGGAACAGACACTTTTATCTCCCAGCAATTAGGGGCTTTTTGACACCCTTGGCCAAACATTTCAGCCAGAGTATTAATGTTAACAGCTTCAAGGACTGCTTTTAAACTCACTTCTCCCTTTGCCTCCAGCAATATCCTAACCCACACTTCCAGATTTTATTTATACACTGAGTAGAAAACAAAGAAAAAAGAATGACAGCCTTGCACATTTTTTTAAGTAAGTATCAGATGCAATATTACTCCATGTTGAAAAAGTTTACCAATCAGGCTGTTTAAATTTCCATTCTGGTTCACTGGCTGCTCCATGACTTCTAAGAGCCTTTGGCTGGCTACATAACACTTTCTGGGATGCCCTACTCAGCAGAAGAAAGAAAAATAATATTTGATATCTGTTTGAAACATTGGTCATTATCTTGTCTCATCAGCCAACTTTTAGCGTAATGTTTTGCCTTTCACAAGCACAGCCTCAAAATGCTGATTTGTGCAACATGCTTGCAAAGGGATGGTCATAAGTACAAAGATTATTTCTGTGATGAAGAAATACCTGTCAGTATCCTTATAACACAAGATATTTTACTTACTATAGTTTTGTTCCTTTTTCACAGCAAAGGTTAGGGGCAGTAACCATATGATGGTGGAGTTAAGGATTCCAAAAGAAGGGAAAAAAGCAAGAAAAAAGATTACAGCTCTGGAGAGAAGATTTTGGCCTGTTCAGGGACCTGATTGGAAGAATCTCACAGGAGATGGTCCAGAAGCATTGCTGATTTTCAAGGATCACCTCCTCCAAGCTCAAGAAATGTCAATCTGGCGGTGCAGCAAGTTAGGCAGGAGGCCACCATAGGTTGTCAAGGAGTTCATGAGAAAACTCGGACATAACAAAGGAAGCCTACAGGAGGTGGAAGCAGGATAGAGTCACTCAAGAGGAATGCAGAAACACTGTCTGAGTATGCAGGGATGGGATCAGAAACTCCAAAGACCACTTGCAGTTGAATCTGGCAAAGGACATGTAAGGCAATGAGAAGAGCTTCTACAGGTACATCAGCAGCAAAGGGAAGACTAGGGGAAACATGGACATGCTGGTGAACAGGGCAGGCGACCTGGTGACAAAAGGCACAGAAAAGGCCAAGCTGCTCAATGTCCTCTCTGCCTTGGTCTTTACTGGTAAGACTGTCCTTCAGGAATCTCAGGCCCCTGACACCAGTGGAAAAGTCCAGGGCAAGAAAGACTTTCCCTTGATGAATGATGATCAGGTTAGGGAACATTTAGACAAAATTTAAACACAAGTTTATGGGGCCCAACAAGAGGCACCCATGAGTGCTGAGAGAGCTGGTCAATATCATTGCAAGGCCACTTGATTATCTTTGAAAGGTCATGGTAATGGGGAGACATCTGAGGACTACAGGAAAGCAAATGGCATGCCTACCTTCAAGAAGGGCAGGAAGGAGGATCCAGGGAACTATAAGATGATCAGCTTCACCTTAATCCCTGGGAAGGTGATAGAGCAATTAATCCTGGAAGCATATTTCTAAATATATGAAGGACAAGAAGTTCATTTCCAAACACATGAAGGAGAAGGAAGTGATCTGGAGTAGTCAGTACGGATTCAGAAAAAGCAAATCATACTTTACCAAACTGATAGCCTTCTACAATGACATGAGCGTCTCCGTGGATTTGTTTATCTTGGCTTCAGTAAGAGTTTCAACACCGTCTCCCATAACTTCTTCATAGACAAACCAAAGAAATGCAGGTTAGAAAAGTAAACAATGAATGACGTAGATTGAAAACTGGATGAATTTCCAGGCTGAGAGGATTGTGATGAGTGGAACAAAGCCTAGATGGAGACCAGTCCCTAGCAGTGTATCCCCTGGGTGGATACTGGGGCCCATAGTCTTTAATATCTTAATGGATGATGAGACAAATCTCCCAAGTTCTCTTCCAACCCCAGCCATTGTGTGATTCTCAAATGGCTTCACTAGAGTTCTTTGTTTCAACAAATGAATCTACCTTTGATGACTAATTTTAGGATCCTGAATATAAAGACTGTGGCCTCAGGTCATAGGTTCCTTTATATATATATATATGTATATATATATATGTATATTTTATATATATATTTGTGTGTGTGTGTATTATTATTTATATTGTATGTATGTTTTTCTGCTGTGCTGTTTTACAGTTATGTTAACAAAACCATGATAGATTTTACCTGTTTTCTGAGCATTCATCAATGAGGTCTCAGGTCCAAAAAAAAGAATGATCAATGAACAGACTTAAATAAAGCATAAATAAAAATACAGACTTAAATAAAGCCAGGATTTTCCTTAAAGTATACAGGGCTTTGTATCTTTTATAAGGATATTTTACAAAACCAATAGAAATAAAACACAGAATAGATACCATGTAAAGTAAAGTCAGAATATAACCATATACTACTAACGGTACAACAAGCAAGTCTTCACTGAAAGGAGGAATTTCTGAACATTTCTAACCACAGCAATTTTATTTGGGGTATTACACATGTAATCAAATTTAAACTCACATTTATCATATAATCATAGAATGGTTTACATTGTAAGGGACCTTAAAGATCATCTAGTTCCAACCCCCCTGCCACTGGCAGGCACACCTCCCATTAGACTAGGTTGCTCAAAGATTAGCAGTTTTTTGTCACTTTTGCCCTCCCTCTTTTCCTTGTATCCTCTATTATTTCTGCTAGCTAAAGATGACAAAGTAAAAGATAAAAATGTACCCCCCAAAAAAGTGTCTTGGTGATCTCATTTCATAGTCTAACTACTCATTTAGAGGCCAAGTTTTGTGTGCATCTCTAGTATTGAGATAAAAATGAGTTAAGTCATCGTCATATCAATACTATATTCCTTAACTGTCTTAGTGAGAAATCATTTTACAATTTTTTTGAGATCTCAAGAAATTTGAGCTTGATTCTGTTGCCTAAACATGAGATGCTCAGAGCATCCTTCCTGACTTTCAGCCGCCAGTTCAGAAAGCAATGGATCTCCTATAGGTCCTATGTCATACTTACCATCCCCTCTGGATATTTCAGGTATCATGGGAAGTCTAAAAGGCCACTTGGAGCCTGTGTTCAAACAATGCAGATGCTAAGGTGAGTTGTTCTTAGCCTCCATTGATCACACTGAATAAGCATCAACATTTGGCTTGGCACACCTTGTTCTCACAGACACCTATATGTAGTGTCCTAAATTTAAGTGGCTTTGTTTGGAGCTGAACCCTACCTATCTGGTTTCTACAGAGAGGAAAAAGTTTCCACCATGCCTAACATGGCACTACAAGATATCTCACCTGGCCTTTAGCTGCTGTTCCAGGAAGCTCTGGATCTTCTCTAAGTCTTGTGTTACATCACCAGCCTCAGGTCAAGATGCTGGATATCCTGAAAGCCTGAAATGGCAATTGATGCCCATATTTAGCCAGCTGAATCCACTCTTCCTTTTGAAAAAGCTAAATTTAGATGGAGTTCTTGGACTGGAAAAAAATTTTCATCTTGGAAGAATCGTGAGAAAGTTCAGACATGGGATTATTGTTAGTCAGTATTACACACAGTATGTAAATAATTCACTTATGCTGAAGGGGTTGGACAGTAAATTTGTAGACAACTACACAAAGACACTCTGAGAGAAGAAAGTAGCTGTAGTGTCTTATCTTTCACTTTATCGGGAATTAATATCTCTAGAGATGAGGCCAGAGTATATATAGCATTATTGCTTCATAGCATATAGGCTTCTAGAAGTCGTCAAGGCAGAAAAGGACCTGAGGTGTTGGTCGACTGCTGGCTGAATATGAGCCAGCAGTGTGCCCAGGTGGCCAAGAAGGCCAACAGCATCCTGGCCTGTATCAGGAGCAATGTGGCCAGTGGGGCTAGGGAAGCGATTGTCCCCCTGTATGTGGCACTGGTGGGGCCCCACCTTGAGTACTGTGTTCAGTTTTGGGCTCCTTACTACAAGAAAGACATTTCTTGTGTCTGCTCGGTGAGTAGGTCTGGACACCCACCAATGAAGCTGGTGACGGGTCTGGAGAACAAGTTTTATGAGGAGCGGCTGAGGGAGCTGTGATTGTTTAGCCTGGAGAAAAGGAGGCTGAGGGGAGACCTTATCACTCTCTACAACTACCTGAAAGGAAATTGTAGCGAGGTGAGGGTTGATCTCTTCTCCCAAGTAACAAGCAATAGGACAAGAGGAAATAACCTCAAGTTGCGCCAGGGGAGGTTTAGATTAGATATTAGGAACAATTTTTACACTGAAAGGGTTATCGAGCACTGGAATAGGCTGCCCAGGGAAGTGGTGGCATCGTCATTCCTGGAGGTATTTAAAAGACGGGTAGACATAGTGCTTAGCAATATGGTTTAGTGATGAGTTTTGTCAGTGTTACATTGATGGTTGGACTGTATGATCTGAAAGGTCCCTTCCAACCTAAACAATTCTATGATTCTATGATTCTATGAATAAGAATGACTGGCAGATACTGTACTTGTCCTGTGACCTCCTTTGTTTACTGTATGACTTTCAGAAAGGGATCCATAAACTGGAGTCACTAGACAGTCTTTAAGGTCCTTTCCATCCCAGACCATTCTATGATTCTATGATAATCAAAAATCTACAAAATCATGCACTTAAATACAATATCACAAATTAAAAGCTGAAAAATAACTCAGCTCTTGAAGCTTCATACACGGTAAAAATCTACGAACTTGTCTCTCTTTTATTCACCTACCACCATAAAACCAAAGATATGGTGGCTGTTTGTTTTCTTCATATACTCAATCCAGAAACGTGTCATTAGCATTCAGTTGTCACCATAGTCCCCTGTGCAGAATTCATTAAGAGTCTTTGGTTTTAAATATCAGCACCAAGACTGTTTAATGTATAATATGGCAGCCTTCATTACTGATAATAATAAGCAACATGTTTCCCTAAGATTTGCTATCTCTTCTTCACACAAGCAAAGCCAATATATCTGCTGGGTGTTTGTTTGGCTTTCCTTTCATGTCATCACAGGAGATCAAGATAGCCACTCAGCAGTTTTTATGTGATGTTAACGCAAGCAACCTCTCTGCTCAGATTTCTGTGACTTACTTTGAACATAATTACATACAAAAAATAAAACTCAACCTTAAATAAACACAGAGAATCTGATGTCAACTGATTAGAGCACAAAGGGGACCCAGAGCAAAGGTCCCATTTCGCCCTTCTTAGCGCCTCCATTTCTTTATAATTAATAATGTTCTGTACTCCACTCAGAAGGTGAAGCATTCAAGTCTTTGAATCTTAAGACAGTTTTTCAGCTAGAGAGTTACTTCAGGCAACATGTTAACTGAATAGCCAATGCAAACTGTACATACTGTCATGGACTCATCTCAAATGAACTGTGGCTGAGGCTCCTGGCTGAAGTTGGATCCTTGGCTTTCTCCAGGCTGCATGAAGAAAGATATGTATCCTCAGATGACTGTTTAACTCTCCTCTCCTGTACACTGAGTTTCTCAGCATCGGAAGGATAAACCTCCCCAGTTAAGGACGGACTCCATATTACCAGCTTGGTATGTAAACCTACCTTCCAGAGAAGAGATTTATATGAGATGATGCCTGTTCTTGGAAACCAAAGTCCACTGTGATGGGGTGAGCAAGATTTCACTTTAAACTAGATTCCACTCCTCTTAAATGCACTGAGTTGTTCTGCTTTCTATTCCCAGTGGGGATACCTATTTTACTTCTCCAATAAATGGCATTATAAACTTACTCAGAAGAAACAAAAATTACAAAAATTGTTGTTATTTATAGTTATTGTACCCGACTTCCTCTCCCAGAATATCTCTGTGATATACAAAATCAATTTATTCATCAAGGATTTGAACTGCCTCTCTGCCAGATGATACTTGTCTCTTAGAGACACTCTGATGTTATTTCACCTGTATTGTGATGGTAATTCATGGTCATAGAATCATAGAATCATAGAATCATAGGATCATAGGGTTGGAAGGGACCTCTGGAGATCATCTAGTCCAACCCCCCTGCCAGAGCAGGGTCACCTAGAGCAGGTTACACAGGAACACGTCCAGGTGGGTTTTGAATGTCTCCAGAGTTGGAGATTCCACCACCTCACTGGGCAGCCTGTTCCAGTGCTCTGCCACCCTCAGGGTAAAGAAGTTCCTCCTCATGTTTAGGTGGAACTTCCTATGTTCAAGTTTGTGCCAATTGCCTCTTGTCGTGTCCCTGGGCACCACTGAAAAGAGCCTGGCCCCATCCTCCTGACACCCACCCTTTAAGTATTTATAAGTGTTGATAAGGTCGCCCCTCAGACGTCTTTTTTCCAGACTGAAGAGACCCAAATCCCTCAGCCTTTCCTCATAAGAGAGGTGTTCCAGTCCCCTAATCATCTTTGTAGCTCTCTGCTGCACCCTTTCCAGCAGTTCCCTGTCCCTCTTGAACCGGGGAGCCCAGACCTGGACACAGTACTCCAGGTGCGGCCTCACCAAGGCAGAGTAGAGGGGGAGGATGACCTCCCTTGACCTGCTGGCCACACTCTTCTTGATGCACCCCAGGATGCCATTGGCCTTCTTGGCTACAAGGGCACATTGCTGACTCATGGTCATCCTGTTGTCCACCAGGACTCCCAGGTCTCTTTCCACCGAACTGCTCTCCAGCAGGTCAGCCCCCAACCTGTACTGGTGCAGGGGGTTATTCCTCCCCAGGTGCAGCACCCTACACTTGCCCTTGTTGAACTTCACAAGGTTTCTCTCTGCCCAGATCTCCAACCTGTCCAGGTCTCTCTGTATGGTGGCACAGCCTTCCGATGTGTCAGCCACCCCACCCAGCTTGGTGTCATCAGCAAACTTGCTGAGGGTGCACTCTATCCCCTCATCCAGGTCATTGATGAATATATTGAACAGGACTGGACCCAGTACTGACCCCTGGGGAACACTACTCATCACTGGTCTCCAACTAGACTCTGTGCCCCTAATCACAACCCTCTGAGCTCTATCTTTCAACCAGTTTTCTATCCACCCCACTGTCCATTCATCTAACCCACACTTCCTAAGCTTCCCTATGAGGATGCTGTGGGAGACCGTGTCAAACGCCTTGCTTAAGTCAAGGTAGACCACATCTACCGCCCTCCCCTCATCTATCCATCTAGTCATGCCATCGTAGAAGGCTATCAGATTAGTCAGACATGATTTCCCCTTGGTGAATCCATGCTGAGTACTTCTGATAGCTTTCCTTTCCTCCACGTGCCTTGAGATGACACCCAGAACGAGCTGTTCCATCATCTTTCCAGGGATGGAGGTGAGGCTGACCGGCCTGTAGTTCCCCGGCTCTTCCTTTTTGCCTTTCTTGAAGACTGGAGTGACATTGGCTTTCCTCCAGTCCCCAGGCACCTCGCCTGTTCTCCAGGACTTTTCAAAGATGATGGAGAGCGGCCCAGCAATGACTTCTGCCAGCTCCCTCAGCACTCTCGGGTGCATCCCATCAGGGCCCATGGACTTGTGAATATCTAGATGATCTAATTGGTCCCTCACTCGCTCCTCCTCAACCCAAGGGAAGTCGTCTTCTTTCCCTGTTACTTTATTCAATGCCTGGGACTCCTGAGGGCTGGGCCGAGCAGAAAAGACCGAAGCAAAGAAGGCATTCAGTAACTCTGCCTTCTCCACATCCTCCTTCACCATGACTCCTGCCTCATTCAGCAGTGGGCCTACAACTTCTCTGGTCTTCCTTTTGCTTCCAATATACTTGTAGAAGCTCTTTTTGTTGTGCTTGATGTCCCTAGCCAGGTCTAATTCCAAGGCGGCCTTGGCTTTCCTTGTTTCATCCCTGCACGCTCTGGTGGCATTCTTGTAATCCTCCCAAGGGGTCAGTCCCTTCTTCCACTTATTATAAACTTCCTTCTTCCACTTGAGCTTTTTCTGAAGCTCCCTGCTCAACCATGCAGGTCTCCTGCGTCCCTTGGCCGATTTCTTTCTCTTAGGGATGCACCGATCCTGAGCTTGGAGGAAGTGGTCTTTGAATATCAACCAGCTTTCTTGAGCCCCTTTGCCTTCCAGAGCCCTAGCCCACGGGATCTCTCCAAGCAGTTTCTTGAAGAGGTCGAAGTTAGCCCTCCTGAAATCCAAGGTTGTAATTTTACTTCTTGTTGATGTTTTGTGGATAGTACCCATGATCCTGAACTCAATCATTTCATGATCACTACAACCTAGGGTGCCCCCAACCTTAATGTCCTCCACCAATCCCTCTGTGTTTGTCAGTACCAGGTCTAGAAGTGCTCCTCTCCTTGTTGGCTCCTGTACCACCTGTGTCAAAAAGTTGTCATCAATGCACTGGAGGAGCCTCCTGGACTGTGCATGCCTGGCTGTGTGGTCTTCCCAGCAGATATCGGGGTGATTGAAGTCCCCCATGAGAACCAGGGCCTGCGATTGCGAGGCTACCTTCAGTTGTCTGTAGAAAGCCTCATCAGTTTCCCCATCCTGATCAGGTGGCCTGTAATAAACACCCACAACAGTGTCCCTCATATTTGCCTGTCCCTTAATCCTCACCCATAAGCTCTTGACCCTCTCTTCATCCGCCCCTAGTGAGAGCTCAATGCATTCCAAATGCTTTCTCACATAGAGTGCAATTCCACCACCACGCCTTGCTGGTCTGTCTTTCCTGAAAAGGACATAGCCATCCATGACAGCATTCCAGTCATGCGAGTTGTCCCACCATGTCTCAGTAATTGCAATGAGATCATGGCCCCGCAACCGCACACAGACCTCCAGCTCTTCCTGCTTATTCCCCATGCTGCGTGCATTGGTGTATAAGCATTTCAGAGAGGGAGTTGTGTGTGTAGTTTTGACCCTTGAGATGTGGTGTGCCTTCTGGCTTTCAGAAATACTGGCACACTGGCCCACGAGCGCTGAGCAACTACACCCTGGCACCTCACCAGCAAGCCCAGTACCATCCCCACCCCCTTTCAAATCTAGTTTAAAGCCCTCTCAATGAGCCCCGATAACAGGGGGCCCATCTCAGGATGGTCCATCTCCAGTTATAATCGATCTCTGTTGGAAGTTGTCTGTGCGATATGTAACACTTTCTACTCTCCTGCTTGGACTTGAAAAGCTCCATCCATGAAGACGTCTGAATATTGCATACCGTGACACTACCATGCTGTAGCCCTCCCCTCTGTGCCCAAGCATCCAAGGAACACCACCTGCACTTTTGATCATGTGAGTTAGATTTGGCTGTGTATCTCCTGTTATATTCAAAATTTTGATTATTGTTGAAGGGCAGGCACAGCTTTTTTATTTAGGTATACATATATAAAAATAACAGTAATAATGCAATTAAAATCATAATGTACAAACTCCTACCCCTACCCCTAATGTACAAATGTCCTACCCCTTTTCCTGGTGCTGTGCTCACCTTTCTCCTGCTCCTCTGCATGCCAAGGTGAGTGGTTTCATGCTGACATTGACAGTAGTGGGCTGTTGTAGGGAGTAGTCCTGGAGCCCTTCACCAGGAGGAATAAGATGTTCATGTAGAGGGTTTCCTCTTCTGATCTGCTTCTTTCTTAATTTTTAACTCTTTTTTCTTTCTTTGCTTCATTTTAGTGTCATTTATATATGTTCTCTAACACACATTTCTAGCTTTCTCTTTCTCCATTGGTCTGCTGCTCCAGGTTACATCCACATTTATTACATATAGTGTCATTTACATATGTTAGATACTATTTGCTGTCTGTATTACCCCTGTAACCAGTTTTGTCACACTCCAGGTTTGCAGTGTCTCCACTTCTCAAGGTCTCTCCTGTTGTACCAGGCCTGTACTTCTCTACGCTGTGTCATCGTGTCTCATTCTACCTAGAAAAACTTCTTGTAACTGCTACCTATATAAAACCACTGCAACTATATAAAACTGTAGTTGTACCACACCAAGACAAACAAAAGTTTAAAAAAGTTAGATATAGACACCTGGCCAACTAGACAAATTGCTGTCATGGTTGAACTAAGTCGAACAAAGCTATAGGCAGGTCCAGAACACTTGGCCAGAGCAGACCTGACAAGCGTCTGTCTTGAGGCCTCGCAAAACTCAGTATAAAGCTTATGGCTCATTACCAGCACTAGCAATACCGTATTGCAAGGCTAGAGAACCCTGCAAAAGGGGCCCTTTAACCCTTTAACCATTTTTCCTCTAGATACTCACTCCAAATCCGTTTCATAGATGGGTCAGACATGAGGGAGAGAGGAGAGAGAGGGAAATGCTCAAGTAGTCTGAGACAGGTCTTCCAAATGCGAAAGCCAAAATGAAGAGCTGTTTTCCTAGGAACACTTTTTTTATTATTTTTAGGATATTTCATTTTCATCTACTGTTTTTAACAGTCATAACATAAAGTTGACAATGAACTGACTTCTAATTTATTAAGTGAAAAACCTTCCTTGCTGAGAACTCCAAAGCTGGCTATTTATTGCAAAAACCAGAGTCATGTCAACAAAAAATTAGAAATGGTTTTTGGGTTTTGGTCAGTTTACTTCAATGAAAAAAGCAATTCTTCCAGCCAGCGCTCAGGATGAGCAGAATCACAAGTCAATCCACGGCACCGAGCACAACCTGCCACCTGCTCTGCTGACGGCAAAGGATTCAGCACAGTCACGTGCAGTAAAGAACTGGATGGAGTTGCAAGGCTCCTCAGAGAAGAGACACCCTACATGTTACACCCATAGGCAAATGAGGGCTCTTCCATCAGGGATAACTGCAGGACAGCCCCTCTCAGGGACTAGGACTTCCCTGACACTCAGCATCAAAATCTCTTGAAGCTGAAAACAAAGATGAAAACTGATAATATAAAAACATGCTGGAAAACCAAGCAATAACTGAAAAATAAATTGGAGCCGGCACAGGATATTACATTGCAAACCCAGCTGTTTACTGGCAGCTGTTACAAACAATAGCCTTCTTCCCCTTCTCCTTCCCCACCCCCCCGCCACCTTTTTTTTTGAGACTCAGAGAAGTGAAGACTTTTCATACTTAGCTGGCTTTGTTTATTTACTGCCCCAGAGACATCTGAAGTTGCTCACAGCCAGTTGGTGGGAAGCGAAAAACAATATTACAGGGTAAATAATGAGGTTGACAAGACAACCATGCACTTTGGGAACAATTATGGTCATGAGTAGGTTTGTTTCAATCCCTAGGGAGGGCCAAATGCATGACAGCAAAAGAAGGAGAAAATAAGAATGCAAAAAAAATGGCAGGCAGCAGACTAAGTCCCTTCTGATAGGGAGGATAAGCGCATTACAAGCAAACGTTTTCCCTCCTGTATCTCAACTTGTTTGACCCTGTCAACCATCTTCATGAACAACCTGGAACTCATTGCCACAGACTTCATCAAGGCAAAATGTTTGGCAAGGCCAAAGCAGAAATGGAAATTTATGTGGATTATGAGGTTAACCAGAATTACAGTATTAAAGAGTTTATTAACATTAAAAAATGAAGGGGTTTGGAAAAGCCATCCATATTGCTTCAGTGCAGAAGATAATCTCCCTGGGGGACTATCTGGGATAACTTTACACAAGTAATAATGATCTATGATCGACTGTAGATATTTTTCTTATAACACTTCAAATTTTCTGTGTCACTTACTGTAGATGAAAAAGACCTCTTCAGTCTGGCTAACATCATGCAGTTAAAGCAAACGTTTTCAAAACAGTTCTCTAGAATTAAGGCCACCTTACACAAAAGTCCTTCTTTATATTATTAAACTGTTGTCCTTCAAAGTAGGCCAATTGCACACAGAATGTCTATTGGGAATGGTCCCTGCTTCTTGCTAACTCCTGACCACAAGAACTGGGAAAGTGCTAACTGGTCCTGGCCAAATCTGATCCAGCCAAACCTGCCCTAGTGCCAGAGATCCTTCTAACAGTTAATCAGCTTGGAATGGTTCCAGTGCCAGTGCTCACACTTTGTCACTGTTTAGTTTATTAGTAGAAGAGACGAGTATAACTACTACGATAGTATTCTCTAGTGGAAGGGACCCAACATGCCAGTCGGGCAATGGCGTTATGGCACAGCACATCAGTCTCATGCACTAAAACGATGTACGCAAGCTCTGCAGCCGCCCCCAAGCCTTTTTATTTAAGACCCTTTCGAACAGCTAGGGTATAGCTTGCCCCTATGTGTGTAAGCTCAAAGGAAGCAGCACCCTCTTATACAACCCCCAATAGATGACAACTTTGCTCAGCACTTCACAGTTTAGACATAGTTCCAATGAGAGCTTCTAAAATTGCAAATACAGTTATTAATTGGTAGAATCTCTCCTGGTCAAAATGCACTATTTCAGAGATAGAAGATGGGTTTAAAGTATCAGTATGTGAATTGACATGATTGATACATACCCTCAAGTTCAAGAGAAGTCTTCCCTTCATCTTCACAAATGTTCAGTACACTGCTTGCAGGAGTTGTAAGTTCACCTTCATTAATTCAGTGACAACAGCTCCTACCCAGTTCATATTTTTTCCTTCAAAAGCAATGTATTCCTCTCAGTTACATATGCCTCATGCAGTAAAATACAAATCCAACTACAGATGGTTAAATGCATAACTAAGCTATTTACCTTGTAACAGATTAATTAAAATACTTCACATATGTAGTCAGCCATGCAATGTGGCCACTGGCACTAACTCGATGCTAACCACTGCATTCTGAAGGGCATAAGGGATTTAAAAATATTTACACAAATACTTCATCTTTCCCGTTTACTGTAGCAAGTATTTCCCTGAAGAGAGCAATTTGCTAGGATATGTGACAATTTCATCATGCCCTCTCTTGTTTGTGCATGTTGTCCTTTATTTCTTAAAAATGTCTGTATAGATTTCCTAAATTGGCTTCCACCTTGAGTACATATCTGTCATTGGAACGGTAGAGCCTTGGGCATAGTGAAATTTTAACTGGGTTTCCGTGGAAAAATAAGAATATATAAGAATTTAAACATTATTCTAAACCAAAATGTTTAGCTGAAAACTAAATGCTCTGCTTTGATTTCTGGATGTTTAAAATCACCATGTTTTATTAACTGAGGTAATTTCATAAAAGGAAACATCTTTTTAACATGAGAAGTTAAAATGTTCCGTTTTGAAAATTGCAAAATGTATCTTGATGTTTTCTCCCCTTCCCGTTTTATTTCTTCCTGAAGCTATTTACAAATTGCCTCTGCATTTATGAATATTTTTTATCTCAAAAATGTATTTTCTGGTAAATCTCTTATTAACCAAAACAGGTTTGGGGAGAAGGGGCAGATCTTCAAAGAGGTCTGTTCTCATACTGTGGGCAGCCTACCAAAATGACGTGTCATCTTTTGAGTCAAATGCAACAGCACAAAATTAGGATGTGGGTCAAAGGGAGAAATATCTGACTCCAAATTTGATACTAAAATTTACTTTTGTCTACACTGCCCCAACAGTTCAGCCCTGACGCAGCCATGTATACCGCACAGCTCGTGAAATGTGATGCTCTGTTGGTCTAAGTTTATGCTCAGACAATTGATTAGTAGTTGAGCATTCCAGGTTAAAAGGCAGCCTTTAGTGTGTATCAGCCAGTCAGTGAAGGATCACAGCCAACAATAATAGGCAATGTGACCTACGCTAAAGGAAAACAGGAAACTATCAACTGCAAGGATGTAAGAAAGGAAACCGTGACCTTTCTTACTGCTTCAATGAGATGTCCTATAACTATGCTACTAAAGGGCATCTCAGAATTTGTTCTTTGGTATCTAGAACTTGCCTTTCCTAGAACAAAATTGAGCTCTTATTTGGGTGTTTTTCTCCTCTAGCCAGCCATCTTTTCTCAGGTGATGAAGATCTTTGAGATTTCTACACAACTTTCAATCTGTGTTGAAGTGGCCCAACAGGCCCAAATGTTCTTTGGGTTGAGAAGTGACCTCGTGAAAGTATTAACTTCCTTTCCTCAGACAATCAGGCTCAAAAAGCACTAAATTCAAATCCTGCAATACGAAGACAGGGAAGGAAGAAAAGTAGTATTGTCATTTTATAGGAAGCGATCTCATGATGGTGAGAACTGTCTAGTCATCCAGATAAACAGACAAACAGTTTCAGAAGTGTTTTTCACAGAATCATAGAATCTTCATGGTTGGAAAGGACCCGTAAAATCATCGAGTCCAACCAAACAACCTACAATCTCTGCCCTTCAGAGCATGCCCTGAAGCGCCACGTCTAGACGTTTCTTAAATACCTCTAGGGATGGTGATTCAACCACCTCCCTGGGCAGGCTGTTCCAGTGCCTGACCACTCTTTCAGTAAAGTCATTCTTCCTAATATCTAACCTAAACCTCCCCTGCTGCAACTTCAGACCATTTCCTCTGGTCCTGTCATTATTCACTTGGGAGAAGAGGCCAACACCCACCTCTCTACAGCCTCCTTTCAGGGAGTTGTAGAGGGCAATGAGGTCTCCCCTCAGCCTCCTCTTCTCCAAGCTAAACATGCCCAGCTCCCTCAGCCTCTCCTCATATGACCTGGTCTCCAGACCCCTCACCAGCCTGGTCGCTCTCCTCTGGACCCGCTCCAGCACTTCCATGTCCCTCTTGTACAGAGGGGCCCAGAACTGAACACAGTACTTGAGGTGAGGCCTCACCAGTGCCGAGTACAGAGGCACCATCACCTCCCTGCTCCTGGTGGCCATGCTATTCCTGATACAAGCCAGAATCCTGTTGGCCTTCTTGGCCACCCGGGCACACTGCTGGCTCATGTTAAGCTGGTCGTCCAACAGCACCCCCAGGTCCTTTTCTGCGGGGCAGCTTTCCAGCCACTCTTCCCCAAGCCTGTAGCTTTGCTTGGGGTTGTTGTGACCGAAATGCAGGACCCGGCACTTGGCCTTATTAAACCTCATACAGTTGGCCTTGGCCCATTGATCCAGCCTGTCCAGGTCCCTCTGTAGAGCCTTCCTACCCTCAAGCAGATCAACACTCCCACCTAGTTTGGTGTCGTCTGCAAATTTACTGAGGGTGCACTCAATCCCCTCATCCAGATCATCGATAAAGATATTAAACAAAACTGTCCCCAAAACTGAGCCCTGAGGGACACCACTGGTGACCGGCCGCCAAGAGGATTTCACCCCATTAATCACAACTCTCTGGGCACGGCCATCCAGCCAGTTTTTAACCCAGCGAAGAGTACACTTGTCTATGCCATGATTCGCCAGCTTCTCCAGGAGAATGCTGTGGGGGACGGTGTCAAAGGCCTTACCAAAGTCCAGACAGACAACGTCCACAGCCTTCCCCGCATCCAGAAGGCGGGTCACATGGTCATAGAAAGAGATCAGGTTGGTTAAGCAGGACCTCCCCTTCCTAAACCCATGCTGGCTGGCCCTGATCCCTTGGCTGCCCTGCACTTGCCGTGAGAGCTCACTCAAGATGATCCTCTCCATGATCTTTCCTGGTACTGAGGTCAGGCTGACAGGCCTGTAGTTCCCCCAATCCTCCTTCCGACCCTTCTTGTAGATGGGCATCACATTAGCCACCCTCCAGTCATCTGGCACCTGCCCTGTTGACCAGGATTGTTGATAAATGATGGGGAGAGTCTTGGTGAGCTCTCCCACCAGCTCCCTGAGTACTCTTGGGTGAATCCCATCTGGCCCCATAGACTTATGTGCGTCTGGGTGCAGAAGCAGATCACTGACTACTTCCTCCAGGATTATGGGTGGATTGTTCTGCTCTCCATCCTTATCTTCCAGCTCAGGAGGCTGAGCACCCTGGGGATAGCAGGTCTGACTACTGAAGACGGAGGCAAAGAAGGCATTAGGTATCTCAGCCTTCTCCTCGTCCTTGGTTGCAACTTTCCCCCCAGGCCAGTAAGGGATGGAGATTCTCCCTGGCTTTCTTTTTGTTGATGTATTTATAAAAGCTTTTTTTGTTGTCCTTCATGTTAGTGGCCAAGTTGAGCTCCAGCTGGGCTTTTGCCTTCATTAGGAAGAGAATTAGTCTCTGTCTGTATAACCTAATGAGATCTCTGTGCTCCTCCTGAGTTGCCTGTCCCTTCTCCCAAAGGTGATAAACCCCCCTCTTATTCCTAAGTCCCATCAGTAGTTCCTTATTCATCCAGACCAGCCATTTTCCCCGCCCTTTAGACTTGCGACACTTGGGGACAGTCTGCTCTTGGGCCTTTAAGATTTCCTTCTTGAAGAGCGTCCAGCCTTCCTGGACCCCTTTGCCCTCCAGGACTATCTCCCAAGGGACTCTCTCAACCAGTGTCCTGAAAAAGCCAAAGTCTGCCCTCCGGAAGTCCAAGGTGGAGGTTTTGCTAACCCCCCTCCTTACATCACTACGAATTGAAATCTTGACCATTTCATGATCACTAAACCCAAGATGACCTCCGATCACCACATCTCCCACTAGTCCTTCTCTGTTTGTGAACAGTAGGTCTAGCGAGGCACCTCCCCTGGTAGGCTCACCTACCAGTTGTGTCAGGAAGTTATCTTCCATGCACTCGAGGAATCTCCTAGCCTGCCTGCTCTCTGCTGTGTTATATTTCCAGCAGATACCCGGCAGGTTGAAGTCCCCAACCAGAACAAGGGCTGGCGATTGCGAGACATCAGCCAGCCACTTATAGAATACCTCATCCGTCTCCTCACCCTGGCCAGGTGGTCTGTAGCATACTCCCAGCACAACATCTCCCTTATTTCCCTTCCCCTTCAACCTTACCCATAAACACTCGACTTTATCATCACTGGAATCTAGCTCTATACAATCAAAACACTCCCTAATGTACAGAGCCACACCCCCACCTCTCCTCCCTTGCCTATCCCTTCTGAAGAGCTCATAGCCATTCATCGCAGCATTCCAGTCGTGACAGTCATCCCACCACGTTTCCATGATGGCAACTACATCATAGCTGTCCTGCTGCACAATGGCTTCCAGCTCATCCTGTTTGTTGCCCACGCTACGTGCATTCATGTAGACGCACTTGAGCTGGGCTACCGATTTCACCCCCATCCTTGGCCCTTTATCCCTAGGCTCATTACTAGTGGGCCTGGTTTTATCCCCTTCCCCCTTCGATTCTAGTTTAAAGCCCTGTCCATGAGCCTTGCTAACTCTTGGCCTAATACCCTTTTCCCCTTTTGGGATAGGGTTTTCCCATTCTTAGCGAGCAGACCTCAGACCTTTATGTGGCGGGCAGGATGGTCTCAAGGTACAAAGAAATCTTGGAACAATCACAAAGTATTTTGATCACTAACAAGAAGGGTTTAAAGTCCTTCCAGGCACCATCATTAATAGACAAGAAGACTTGGCATGGAGCAGAAATCACTGTATGTTACACACTCTGTGTGCAAAAGACTAGCTGGATATATCAAAGCACTACACATTCAATGAACAGGGATTCTCTTGCACTGTCTATACTATCCCAATGTAGCTTTAATGGATGAAGAACACATTAGCAAGTTAATAGTATCCCTAGATTGTGTGTAAACTGATTTCAGGCTTATGTTCTTTACAGGAAAATATTACTAATCAGTGTTCTTTAAAGTAGGTATATTTGGCATGCTTTTGCTCCTGCTCTGAGACAGTTTCTCTCTCAAAGGAGCAGAGACATTTTCTGATATTCTAGCAAAGTATAGAGTTGGCATCTCTTGTAAAAGTGTTAGTAATCAACAATACATTGTGTCTACCTACCTTAAACACCTGTCTTGGGGTAAGATGCTTCACCTCCTGGAAGTACTCACCTCCTCCAGTGAGTAAGGTGAGATCCTGGGTGAATAGCTTGGACTGAACATCTAACTTGAACATCTAACTTAAACCTCAACATACAGATGAGCAGACCCATCTGTTCTACCGTACAACAAACACTGAATGCACTTCCAGTCTGTGCCTTTGTTTCCTCCTACATAGTGGAAATGCTAATAAATACTTCCTTAAATTGCTTGAGTGTTTATGCACTATGTAAAGATATGTAGAAGATATTCAACACAGTAATAATGGGTGGTGAATAATGAGTTCTTCAGGGGGACAGAGGTAGTCTATATCCCAGATCCAGGAGATCATAAAGCATTAAGCATCACATTTTGTAAGGAGACCAGCACATGGCTGGTTACCCTGTCAACGGAGGGTATATTTGGACATTAGTACTAGATAAGGAGTCACATGAATGAGGAGGAAGAAAACCATGTGTCATGAACTGGCATTCAGAGCAGGCTATGTAAATAAAAATGGCCCTTCGACCCAGTGAGTAAAGAGTGGCCCGTTCACACTCTGTAACGGAGATAGTACTCACACATACCATTAGCAAAACTAAGGAGACTTAAAATCAGCTTGGCTTCACTTCAAGTGCTCAGACTACTGATGAAAATGGAAGATCCTTGTGGAATTGCTAAAACAACTGTTGACTGTGAGGTTGCTTTAATAAACACAATTCCTTGTATAGTTTACAATAAGCTAACTGCAGAGGCCACATGGGTCTCAGTTCCTAACGAAATAACAGAGACGTCTTTGTAAATACACATACAACGCAATCTCAATAAAATCACACCCATTGTGCTGGATTATTTTGTTGCCCTGGATCTAGGCAACTGCATGGTTCATAACACAATGGAAAAGTCACTTTTAACTGGGCTTTTTCTTCGGAGTCTGAACAAGCTGCCTTTTCTAGGAATATGCTGGCAGTTACTACATTGTCGTCTCTCTTCTCAGTTCCTGAGCTTCTCCTAAACTCTTGTTTATTTTGGATATGGATGGGCTGTTAGTAGCAATTCAGGGTCGTTGCCAAATCCCTGAGAACTATTGACTGAATAGAGACGGTAAAGTGCGCTGGATACCTGCTAGAAATTTCTCATTCTCTCTCACTTCCTCTGTCAAATCTGTAAAATACACCACTTTAAAACCCTCCTATTTCCAACAAAACAGTCAGGAAGTTTTAATGATATTCTAGAATTGTATGCTTCCAGATTGGACATTCCTTATGGTATTTTAAGGCCAGTCCTATCAAAGTTTGAAATTATGTACTTCATATTGCATTGCTGGCCTAGTGGGCATGGAAATTACACATCTGTCCATGGTGTCCACATCGCACAGTGATGCACATGGAGACCACCTTCTGTCCAGGAGAATCACTCATGTCTGTGATACTACTGCAGCTCCCAGAGCTATTGCCTAGATCTCTAGACAGTGGCAGCTGTCTCTGACTGGTTAGTCTTTGTCCTTATTTTGAAGATTTTCCCTGACAAACAGAAAAGCTAGATACTTGCAGAAAAGAAATAACCAGTAAAAATGAGAAGTGGAGAATAAAGTGGCAAACTGCTGAAGTCACATCAAGCTTCTTGTAGGGAAAGTTTGCAGGAACACAGGCACTACCTGATGGTAAAGAGGAGAAGATATATCTAACCACAACCATGCCCCAAACCCTTGAATTCTAGACATAATAGTCATTGACTGGCATCAAAAGGGAAATATATATCCTATCATGTGAGACTTGTTCCATGCCACTAACAGAGAAACTTCTGTCAAATGTGTATCAGTGCTATGGTATTGAAATCCGAACATTATCTGGAGTGTGAATGGTAATTCCACATTGAGGACCAAGCTAATCTAGGAAATTTCATAGATTTCTCCCTCAAATGAATTTGCGTTTCTTCATTACTTATGAGAGTCTAATAGGACTATCTTGTTCCTTTATAATACTATGTATTTTCTGCTTGTTTTTACAGTGCTCTTCCCATTTCATGAGTCTTTATTTGCTCTCTAATGGTATGTTTAAATTATGGCTGGAGAAGATATTTTGAAATTAGTAGTAGAGAACTGTAAAGTCCATCTAGCACTACAATGAGGATTTGTGTTGTTTCTTCTACTTAAAGTATGAAATAAAAAAACCAAAACACCTAAGACTGTCATATTCTGTAGCTGAACATACTGTGGGACTTTGCATCTCTGAATGCTACTCTAAATGGAGGATGATCGTCCATCTGTCCTCTAAGCCACCACACTCTTTCACAACAATAGCAGATGCTTTCCTCAGGGCTAGGAAAAAAAAACAACATAAGGGCTGGAGGTTTCTGATAAAGTAAAATCACGTGTACACCCTAGGATATATTTCAAAGCACGTTTTCATAATTTACTATTAGAAAAAAATCAAACACCTCCATGTTTCTATGCTGAGATAGATACCCTCCTTCAGCGAAGTATTGAAAGATAAAACCAGCGTAGATCTAAAAGTCCATGTATGATCTCTGAAACACCACTGAGCAGCAGTACTCTAAATTGCTCTTAAATATCTCCAGGAAAGAAATATCTACAGATTTCCTCACTAACATATTCCTATGCATTACTGTCTTTATGGTTAACTCTTTTCAGTACCATGTTTCCAGAAATATTCTCTGCTGCAAATCACAGCCACTGAGTTCTTGTTCTTCATAGAATCATAGAATAGTTTGGGTTGGAAGGGACCTTAAAGGTCACCTAGTTCCAACCCCCTGCCATGGGCAGGGACACCTCCCGCTAGACCAGGCTGCGCAAAGCCCCATCCAGCCTGGCCTTGAACACTTCCAGGGATGGGGCAGACAGAACTTCCCTGGGCAACCTGTGCCAGTGTCTCACTACTCTCACAGTAAAGAATTTCTTCCTAATATCCTCACATCTAATATCGTCTTTCAGTTTAAAACTGTTATCCCTCACCCTATTGCTACTTTCCCTGACAAAGAGTCCCTCCCCATCTTTCCTGTAGGCTCTCTTTAAGTACTGAAAGGCTGCTATAAGGTCTCCCCGGAGCCTTCTCTTCTCTACGCTGGACAACCCTAAATCTCTCAGCCTGTCTTCATAGAAGTGCTCCAGCCCTCTGATCATCTTTGTGGCCCTCCTCTGGACTTGCGCCAACAACTCCAGGTCCTTCTGCACTCACACCTTTCATGCCCAATGTTGGAAGAGTTCTCCAGCCCAGGCTCACTGCCACCAAGCAGAGCAGAATCACTTTCTGTGTTTTGGTAAAAAAACCCAACACTGTGAAGAGGCATAATAATGGTTGGGCTATCTGCAGCCATGCCAAGAGGAAGAAGGAAAGCCCCTAGGGGTATTCTGAAGAGAACAAGGTGGATTTGGGGAGACGTGAGTTCACACCGCCTATGCTTCAGGTTGGCCGGGTGGGAGCCATGACCAGCTAAGAGCCATTCTCCCACCATGGAAAAACTTATGAGATCAAATCTGGAGTACTGTGTCCAGTTTTGGGGTCCCCTGCACAAGACAGATATTAGAGCAAAGCCATTGCAGGGCCACTAGTGGAGCACAGGATGTATGAGAGGGGGCTGAGAGAACCAGGTTTATTCAGTCTTAAGAAGACAAGCCTAGTCTTCTCGTTTGCAAACATGCCTTCACCCAGGTGCTGTTGTCCCTAGCCTTTTTTGTTATTTCCCAGCCTAACCCATAAACTGTCTTTAAGAAGGTATCTGAGAGATCAGTAACCTACATTTGCTGGCTTAATCTAATGCCTTGGCACCATCAGCACAGGGAATACAAAACTTGGAGCACTGAAGGATATTCACAGAGTCCTTGTGAATGAAGCAAAGAAAGCCAGGCTTTATTTTGAAAATATCAAAACTAAATAGTTTGATAATTTTTGGATTATTTTTTATGTCAGAGGAAATCACAGAAAACCTGCCATTTTCATAGAAAAAATTACTCAGTCATAAAGCATTATAAAGCTTTTCTGAAAAGCACGAAAGAAACATTTCTATCCCCACCTGCACTTTAGCCTCTGGGCATGCAAGAAGAGATTAGGCTGAAATACAGCACATGTGAGATGGTTTGGCTCCTTCACTGCTCCTTATGCTGTAATCACCTGTAATTACTTCAAATGGCTAAGTAATTCCAGTTAGAGTAGCAGCTGCTGTACATCCCTAGAAACTACTGCAATGGTAAGCTCAGGTTCTTTTTATTAAGTGCAGTGAGCACAAGCAGATCACTCAAGTCATTAGTTTGGTTACTCTGAAGTTCCTTGATATATTAGACTGTAACGGTTCCTTTGTTTAAATAAAGCAGCATGCGCATCCACCAGATCTCCCAGATAAATGTTGTAAGCTCATACATTAGAGCTGAGAAGGCCCATTTTCCTTAATAATTATCCAGAATTAACCCTGTGCTAGTAAACTGTGTTCTATTCATCAGTAAAAATAATGTATATTGGTAATACGTTGTTTTACTGATCTACATTCCAGACAGACTGAATAGGAACATGCCATCAATATTTCTGAAGTAGCCTATTCATTAAGTAGAAAACCATTCAAACGTTATAAAAGATGACATTGATCTTTGTCAAAAATAGACTCAAAACGTTCTTCGACAGTCGTTTATTTTTCAAAGAAAATAACTAATTCCAGATATTTTTATCCTGATTTAAAGTAGGCAATCCCACCACTGCCATAAACACCTAAATCAAGAGACAAGCGCTCACGAACCGATCAAGTCAAATGTAAGTAACAAGTGCCTGAATACAAGCACAGTTAGACACAGAATCTGTATTTTATATATCTATAGTTAAGTACAGCTTGTTTGAAATGGATAGAAGAAACACTTCTGAATACTATTACAGGCAAATACAAGCACTCTTTTAAGGGCAAATTCATCACTATACAGAAGTGCACATTGCTTGCTGAATCTTCCCTTCTGAGGGCTCCTGTAGGTGTGTTCCTTCATGCTGCTTTTTCTGCCTCCTCCCTTCTGCGAAAATAACAGTAAAGAAATCATGGGAGGCAAAAAAGGTGGATGTCTTGAGCTGAGTAACGGTCTCTCCTTCTCCTTTCCTGTCCTCAGCCTGTCCTCAGCGTGTTGTTCAGCTTCTCTGTTATGATCCTTTTTCATGTTCACGGTTCCACAAAATCCCAAAATGCTGACTCTGGTCTTTTAGGAGCCCTCCGAGGGAGTCTTTCCAAAGACAGCTATATACAAAAGGGTCCTTTTTTCCTGCTGTTTCACTCATATGACAGACAGCAAACATGAGAATATTGACTAAAAATTAAGGCTGGTACTTTAATGTCCCTGGCAGATTTATTTTCTCTCAGGGAGATGAAAGAACTAAATATCTTTCCAAACCCTTGCCAAGGCCTTTATAGCCATGCTATGCCTTCCAAGTTGGTTTGGTTTGCTTACAAATCACTAAAGAATGATTAAAGAGACAAGGTTCATAATTTAGCTTTTTATTTCTAGTTCTTAGGGAAGGCAACAGGATCCGTCTCCTCCAGCACTTCCTCCCACCCCAGCTTTAGCAGGCGACAAGGACTTCCTACTCGGCACAAAAATGTCACTGTTCTAGAAAAATGAGCAGTATTAACATCCACTAGTCATGGGGTCTCTCTGAGACACATTGAGATGTTATGCTCCTCAGAGCTGATGTCTCAGACTTGGTTGGGTCTTTTACAGATGGCCAGCAATTGCCATCTTTGTGGTTTGCCATCTGATTACTGTAAAGCACAAATCCTGTGTAATTCCACGTGTAAGGTAGAGTGGAATCTACAGTTCTTGATCTCCTGCCTTGCATCTCCTCTCAAGGCCATGTTTTCCCCTCCCTTACTTATCTACCAGTTTAACGACAACACTATACCATCAGGGTCTTCAGCTAATTTAGATTGTATTTACAGCTATGCTCCTATATCACCATTCCTTCAGCATAGAAAGGAGCTCACTCTCAGTGTGAAAAAGTGGAAAGAAGAACATGCTCCTATGGAAGTGATTGTTGTTGTGACTAAAACTAGGCAAAGTATTAAGCAAAGACTCCAAGTGAATGACATTTAGTGAAGGGCATGTTTCTGTTTTTCTCAGGGGGACAATATTGTTCTCATGACAGATGATTAGAAGCAAACTTCTTTATAGATGCTCTGGGAGGGACAGAGTGTTTTCACACGTGCTTTTCTACTTTGCACCCAGGACGTACTAAGTAGTTTTTATATTATTTACAGATTTACAGGCTCTGTTTCTCTTTAGAAGATTGATTTAACTCAGTTTGCAAGAGCTAGACCAGTCACTTTGGACAGAATAGGAGAGAAAAAATTAACCTGTCCCTTCCTGAAGAAGAAAGGCCATTGTTCTGAATAAAGGAACAAAGAGATGACACATATTGGGTGTTTTCATTTACAAATATCCTACTGCCTGTGTCAGGGTTTACCCACTATTAGGTAATTTCAGATGAATCAAATATTACATTGGAAAAACTTCAACATCCAGTCAACATTCATTTGGCTGCAAGTGAAATTGCTTGAAGACCACACTGTCATTTCCAGGAAGGAAGCTTGAACTTCTCTGTTTTAACGTAACGCTGACAGCAGCTTCCACTACAGTGACTAAAACAAGCAGTGAGAGTTATTGAAATGGTTCTGAAGAAATCAAAAAAGTTGAAGCAGTTTATCAGCACCATCTTCCCCTATTTAACATAAATCTTCTGTGGAGGGTTTACTTGTGACACGCTCCAGAGGGTGCATGAGTCACAAAGGAAGTGCATTTGGTTGACATTTTCCATCTGTTGGCAGTGGGTTGCAGCCCCCAAATGCTGAAACTGAAACACAAATTAAAGATACAGACACAGGGATTCCCAATCCTAGGATAAATTCGGACTCAGAGCATAATTCCTCATGAGCTGAATTAAGCAATGGTTTGTTATGGTTTTTAAAGGGGTAGGGGGATAATATTTGATTTTGAGTAGGGCCAGACATCTTCACCCCTCCCTGTCTCCAGTGGGGATGTGGAACCTCAGCACCTGCTTGGATGAGACCCTTCAGCAATAATACAAAGGGAGTGAAGACTATGAAGATGATGAACATTGACATCTCTAGTCTTTGTGGGGAAAAATAGCTCATGATCATAGCTGGTTAAGATAGAGAATGACCGAATGATTAATCAGCAGAAATGTGGGCTGTGTTGTTACTGCATCAAAGCATGCAAGGCCAAACAAGTCCTCAGCTGGAGCACAGATGCCGAAAGCAAGCTGACAGCCAAAAGCCATGTGTTTTTGGAACCTGTCCCTGGAGAATGGAAAGGAGGAGAGATTTTCCCATGCTGATTTGTCTCTTCTACTACTCTCATTCCCTCTCTGGAATTGATCCACTACTGATGAAGTCCAAATTTGTAATTGGGACCTAGCGTAGAAATCTATGATTTTTCTGGCATACAAAGGACAACACAAAGGAAAAAAAAAAAAAAAAAGAAGAAAGAAACCCTCTCCACCTTTTCGATTATGCAGAAGATGCCAAGAGGAGATTGAAGAAGGATTTTTCAAAGTGGCCAATGATTTTTTGGAAGGTTTGGGATTTTGAGGAGCCCAGCTTTTAACATCTGAAATAATTAAAATTCTTCAATAGGCTGAAAAGCAGGGCTGATTATTATTTTTCCGTAAAAGTAGCCTAAAATTACTCATCACTTGGAAACTCAGTCACATTAACTACTCCAGCACCGCACAAGCAGTCTGAATTAAAAGTAAGTGTGTTTTGTGCCCCAGGACCATGAAGTTCTCTCTCTTGCCTGTGAGGGTAGATTTTCAAAGAAGGAGTGACTAGGAGCATAGAGCCAAACAAACCAAAAATGTTTCTTTTGAACAGAACCCGATGACACCAACTGAAGTGTGTGTACCTGAAAGTAGGACAACAACCTGGGAAGGCCTTTAAAAATTCCACCTTCAACACACAGTTTGCAACCACCGGTAACCACGGAAGGCCCCTCCTACAAGAGGGGCCAGCACAGTCCTGAGAAACACAAAATCACAGAATGGATTAGGTTCAAAGGAAGCTCTGAATATCGTATGGTACCATCGTCTGTTCAAATCAGGCTCGCTTTTGGGCACAATGTTCAGAGCCATGTCTAATTCAGTCTGAGTATCTGCAAGGATGTGGATCCCACAGTCTCTCTGGACTCCTATTCCAGTGTTTGATGGCCCTTTTTGTGAAGAACGAAGAATGTTTTCCTTATATGCAGTCAGAACATCCTTCATTGCAACTTGTGTCCATCGCTTCACATCCTTTCACTGTCTACCTCTGAGAAGAGACTAACTCTATCCTCTCTATACCCTCCCATTAGGTAGTTGCAGACAGCAGTAAGATCCCTCTGAGCTGTTTCTCCTCCAGTCTAAGCCAGCCCAGCTCTCTCAGCCTCTTCTCATACATCATGTGCGCTGGCTCCATGAACTTCTTGGTGGCCCTCCATGGGACCCAATCCAGTCTGTAAATGTCATTCTTGTAATGGAGAGCCCCAAACTGGATGCCATACTACAAATGTGGTCTCATGAGTACCAAACAAGGAAACGTTATCCTGACCTGCTGGCTGCATTCTTTCTTGTGCAGGCTGGTTATGTGTTTGCTCTTCTTTGCAGCAGGGGCACACTGCTGCCCCAAGTTCAAGTTTTTGATCACCAGGACCGCCAGGTCCTTTCCTGCAAAGCTTCTGCTCCAGATTGCATTATAGCATGGTCTTATTCTGTACCATGTGCAGGACTTCCCTCATGTGTTTGATAAACTTCCTGAAATTTCCATCAGCCCATTTCTCCAGCCTCTCTAGATCCATCTGAAGAGTAGCTCTGTCCTCCAGCATGTCAGCTGCTTCCCCCAGTTTGGTGTCATCTGACACTTATGGAGGGTTTTTGAGAGGATCCAGTGTCTAAGCTACTGCAGTTATACACAAGGCCAGACTGGATTAATAGAATGGTGCCATACTTGGATTGATAGTTTTAGCAGTATTATGGTTATAGAACTCGAAGCATAGTTTTGTAGGTTATTA
This sequence comes from Larus michahellis, assembly GCF_964199755.1. Taxonomy (NCBI): domain Eukaryota; kingdom Metazoa; phylum Chordata; class Aves; order Charadriiformes; family Laridae; genus Larus; species Larus michahellis. The sequence continues at coordinate 156,075,680 of NC_133897.1, forward strand.
CAAATTATCCACACACTCAGTTATATCTCCCAGGTGCTCAAGGAACTTCCATTTAAACCACACAATTTTTATGTCAGTATGCCACTTCTGCAAGTTATTTCTTCTCTATGAGATTCGGTGCAGTTTTTCCTGGAGAATGAATGAAACACACTAATACGGCAGCATTTCCTGATAACCTTTGGGATATATTGTCCATAAAGGCAAAAAGATCTTTTTACTGAAGAGGAACAAGTCTTTGCATCCATACGGAACTGACATCAGGCATGGAAAAGCCAGAATGATAGGTATCAACCAAACTGTATTGCATTATCTTCCCTAGCTTTGTTCATTTGACACAGCAGTTGCTGAGATGAATATGTTTTGAATATGTGAAATCTTATATGTCTTTCAGAGAAATGGAAAAGATAAGACAGAAAAAATCCTCTTGGGAACGTGCAACTGATCTGCTGACTTCAGAGCTCATCTGGTATGATAACTGATTACAGCTCTAACCGAATGACTAAGAAACGCATTTACAGATTTATAGACACTGTAAGAGGCCTTCAAAGAATAGCTACATGATAATTGGCCGAAAGACCCTTCCTTGATCTACTGAAATGCCTTAAGAGTTGATCTAACCAAGAGCAATAAATCATGATGATTCTTTTCAGAGCAGACACTGCCAGTTTGAGTTTTCACATGCTAAAAGAAGTTTTTATTTTGCAGTAACTCCTGTTGGAAACCAGATAACCTGTTGATGGTCAAAAATTTTTTGGTGGTTTGTTTTTTTTTAATAAAGGGCCATGTGTCCTTGGGGGACTCTTAAGGCAACAGCCAAGATAAAATCTCTAATTCACTTGTGGCTTATGGGTACACTTTTCCATACATTGCATAAGTAACATATCCATATATCTATTTCTACACAGAGAAAAGTTATCTGCTTTTGCCACAATAATATTTAGTCCCAGTGATGAAACTTGAAGCTGCACTCAGATTTACACACCGGCAAATTCTTAAAATGTTCTACTAAAGCCAGCAAGGCTCTGAAGATGCCCGGCTTTAATCCCTGTTTTACTTCCCATGGACTAAGATGCCTAGCAGCACATCTTAAATGTGGACAGACCTGGCTAGTTCATGTGGCAGTGGTGGGGTTAGCATTTTGTTATTTAACCCCCCTATACCCTAAGTATGTGCAACGCACATACTGTTCTGTGCATGATAAGGTATCCGTCTGTTTGGGCAAAGCAAAAAAGGAACTATGGATGCAAATATTTCTCCTCTGCAGTGGGAACACCCATCTTCACAGCTGTTTTAAGAACTGATGTCTCTCACACACATACAACCCTATTAGCATACGACTTCCTTAAATTCAGTCTTTCTGTTTCCTCACATCCCTGGGGTTCCAGGCACCGCTCAGCTTGCCAGCATTTGTCAACCATTTTATACTGCTGCTTTACTGCCTTAGGGGTCACAACTATATTTAAGTTCCACGTGAGGAAAGTGCTAGCACATTCAATTTAATCGATGGGAAATGGTGACAAAGAGAAGGATGATCATCAGATCTGAGACAGGTCTTCAACCTGAACACCTACGCATCTAGATATCTGTTTCTTCTAAGCACCTGCAACAGAGTTAAGATGCAGTAGCATGCATTTATAACAAAACTTCTTCTGAAATTATAGTTTTGCCACTTCGGCAATGGGACCAAATTTTCAGCTTTAATTTAGATTGGCGTAAAGCCATTTCTTCTTATTGAATTGCTGGTGGAGGAGGGAGTAGTTGCTGTGGTAGTGAAAACACTTGGACTAATATTTCCCCTGCTCTTCCAAATTAAGTTTTATGTAATAATTAACAGAAAATGTTAGGGCAGACACTTGAAGCATAAAGAGTAGGCAAATGGGTGAAACTATAGCCCGTGAACTCTGACACCAGGAACTTAAAGAAATGACACCAAAAGAGGAAGTGTATTCACTGATGTAATGGAATTGTTACTGAAATGAACAGAATCATTCAGCTGCAAGACTTTCAAAGAGGTAAAGTGTTTACAGCATAGAGATTTTAACCGTAATACTTATTATCTCCCAGGAGCATAGCATCAAAATAGCTTCTAGGTGTGTTTTAGAAATTATTTGAGATTAATTTATTTTATTCCCGTAAGAGTGTTTCTGACCAAGAAAAGAACTAAGGATGATGTTTTTTAATGAAACACAAATTACTGAGTTTTAGAAGAGAAAGAGCAAGCAACACTGTCTGATGTTACAGATGAGGCTGTGGGGATGTTGCAGGACAATCTTCTTCAAATCTATTAACATGCAACTGGTGAACACACAGACTAGAAAAAGCAAGCAAACAAACAAAGTGAAATCTGAGGGCTTGTAAAGCAAGCCACCCCACTGTGGAGAATCCTCCCCACAAGGCCATTACTTGGACCTCTGCTGGTTTTAATCTATATAAATGACTGAGACAGATGGAAAACAGTATGCAAGCTGCATTCACTGATTACATCAAGTGAGTGAGCAGAAAAAGGAACTGAGTTTCCTCTGAAATCAGGCTGCTATGCAGTAAATAAAACTCGGCATTGACAAACATAAATGAGCACATGCCATATGCAGCAGTAAACAGCCCAGAAGATGAAATGAAACAAAGCCAGAAAAAGCCAAAGAACCCAGAGGAGACCTCAGGGAGACACAGGATTTGTCTCAAAAACACCTCTCAGGCAACTTTTCCATTGATACCTTGTCTATCCTGCCAGTAAGGAACCCGTCTGTAAAACTGGAGTGCTATATTTTTCTCTGTGTCCCTCCTATGTGTTTATCATCAGTGCACCATTAAAAACATAAAATCAGCCAGGTGCTCTCTTGCATCATTTAAGATATTCAGGATAACAGTTGCCCCTGCATTGCCAAATCCCATAGCTGTTTCACAGAAACTAACAATAGATCTCAGCCAAAATAAACAAGAAAAGAAAAAAGATTGTCATTTTATATAGCCTATGTGAGGTACTAGCCTAAATCATGACAAAAATGAAGTAGCATTTTCACAAATCTCCCAAAGAAAGGCTAAATGTATAACACCTTCCTAAATAAGAGACTATGAAACAATTCTGGAATTATTTGGAAGATTCTGTGTTATTTCCTAAGGGTGACCAGATTTTGAATATACATGCTCTGAAGTAGAATTACTTGACTACTATTATAATCTGTCTCATTGACCGTGCAAAAGAAGAAATGCTACTCACTTCTTGTGAACACAGTCTTTGCCTCTGAAGCCTGCCTATGAGGATTCACAAAAACTGGAGGCAGAGACAGACTAGCTTAAGAGCCCATAACAGCTCTCCTCACTGGACAAGGTTTGAGTTAGGCAGGAGAAATGGTCACCCCTCCTTTGGTTTCATGGACGTGGCCCTAGGGTGACCTTGGGAAGGCTGAACACAAAAAACATGTCTGGGAGGCTGAGTAGACCTAAAGGCTAGAGTGAAGAGTCAAGATTTCTGCAGGTGTGACCACAATCTCACGCAGATAACCTGGATTCATGAGGTTGTGGGTAATCTCACGGAATAGAGAGACACAATGAACGTAAATCCTCCTGCACTGTTTTACCCTCCATTACTTTTCTCTTGTAGTGAGATTGAGTGATAAAAGTGTCTTCTCCTTTCCTCTCAAGTCTGTAGCTTTGCTTTTACACCCACTGATTACGCCCAAAATTTAGCCTGTGTCCTGCTCAAGAAAGTTCTGCTCAAGCCAGTACAAACTGTTGCCTCTCTGTGCTGCGTGTTCCCATTTACCCACCACCCACTTCCAGATGTCAGCATGAGCACTTGTGTCACCACTTGTTGACCCAGATCTTCTGTAAAACCTTCCTCCCACCCCCTCCTCCCATCCCAAAAACCCTCCCACATCAGATTCACTGTGTGACCATTCAAAGCCTTACACTAGCACAGGGCAGAGGATGGCCAGGGCTGGAGCACAGACTGCTGGGAGAGGGCAGGCAACGGTGACAGTCACGTAACTGGCATTGATGAAGAAACGTTCACAGATGCCCAAAGCATCCTTGGGGAACAGCCAGGCCATTCTCTTAGACTGCTTATCAGAAGAAATCTGAAAGGGCTGAAAGCGACCAAGCCAACAAGAAAGCTTTTTTACCGAGATCGACATTTGGGTCAGTTAAACTTCTTGCAAAGCCATTTTATACTGCTAAAACCTCAGGAACTGATGTTGTAGATGCTCATTATTGCTGGCTGAAAAATGACATGGGAAGGAGACTGTGGTCTGCCAGTGCTTTTGCAGTCTCTGGCACTAGGAGTAAGAGGAGAATGAAATCCCAAAGGCAGATTAGGAGAGAAGGAGCCTTTGTCCACAATACATTCTCAATATAAACTCTTACAATCCTAAACTGGAATACATAATGCAGGGGATGTAAAGTCTGTCACAGGAGGGTCATGAGAGAGAAGGTACCCTTCACAGTACCCTTCTCTGTCCTTTTGTACCAGACTACAACATAAAACAGCAGAACCACAGAAAAGATAAAGTTGAGGACAGGCAGCGTCGTAGGACTAACACAGCCCATGCCACCCTGCGCAGAGAAGTACAGATGAGCAATCTGGGGAGGGGGTGATGGAAGTTAAAGGAAATTAAAGGAAAACAAATGCAGAACAGATGTCAGAAAGCACATTTTCCTTCAGAGAATAATAAATGCATGTGGTGGCCTTCCAGACGAGGTTACTAGGGCAGGAATAACAAGGTCATTTCATAAACAATTAGCTGCTCTTCAGGGTGAAAGTGAAATGCTAGCAGTGACCAACTTGGACAGCTGACACAGGAACAAAGAATATATTCTTTCCTTTCCCTTGCACCAGGGACATTCTTATTTTAACACTTTTTTTCACAGTTACTGTTTCCTTGCAAGAATTCGCTGATAAACCTCAATCACTGTCTCCACTAAGGCCTTCAGGAAGAAGCTGGTTAGTATCTGCTCTGATTCTTAGAGGTGGGGGGCGACGAGTACGTGCGTGCACGACCCGGAATGTATGTGTGTGATGTGAACTCTCTTAGGAACAGAAGACCACCAACATATTTGACCCATGGGCAGTCAATAAGCAGTTTCCAGTTGGTAATAACTTAAAGTTGCTTTTGAACATGAACTATGATTGAAAAGGCATTAAATGGCTACTTAACCAAGACAGCCTCTCAGCCTGTAGTAAGGCCTTATGTACATTACCGGCAAACTTCTGTATTATTAAAATTCCTTCAGGAAAACACTTGGATTCTGGCACCTAGAAATCTGTCTGTCTCCCACTTGTGTCATTCACCAGCTGATCCACAACTGGGCTGTTGCTTGTTTTGGTAATTTACTTGCATTACTGGCTAAACAACGCTTTCACTGATGATGTGAGAGTAGCTCAGACAGGGAGGAGGAGCATGAAATTACGAAGGATACAGAAAGAAGGCTCTAAAGTCCTTCTGGTTTTTTTTAACCTAAGGGTGTCACCAGTATATTCTTAAAAGCCCATTATTATGATTGCAACTAAGAATGGCTGGGAGAACTAGCCTTTTCTGCAAAAATCACAGCTAAAATATAGGTTTGCATGGTGCTAAGCTTCCAAGCATTCAGCAAGCTTCAACAAAATCTAAATGTCATTATTTCCACTGTCGAGTATCTAATGTGCCCTGTATCAACTTCTGCTGGTGACCAATCAGAGCGCTTTTTATTCTCCAGAGGCAGGTAGAGAAGCTCTTGTTTAGGAGTTCGTGTATGTATACATAACCAGTAGGTCAAAGAATAGATAAAAAGAGATTTCTTTTCCTTCCAAAACTCTTGTCCAGCCCACTCAAGGAAATAGTCCACACTCTGTATATACATGGAACAGATTGATCTTTATATCAGATCTTACTATCCAAAAGGGATTTGGTCTGAATAAGAATCAGTTGCCAAATAGAAGGATGAAAGTAAGCTAATAACCCTTGGACTCAAACCAAATAGAGGAGAAAACAATATAGCAGCACTATAACCCATTGAGAAAGGAAAGCAGAGTTCATTTGAATTGTATCAGCTTGGTTGGCTTGGCTTGGCTTTTTTACTCCATTTTCAAAAGCTACCTGCTTGAATTCCTCGCTCCCTTTTTGGTGGAGGCAAATAAGGGGTATGAGGACAAAGGGGAAAAAAGTCAACAGAGAGGAGGCAAAATCCATTCATCTCACTTTGCGGTGGTTTTTTTTTCAAGCATTTTTTTGTTTTCAAAACCCCATTTTCAGCAAAATTTTGAAAAACACAAAAGTCTTTTTTTTCCTTTTTTCATTCAAAAAAGAATACACTAAATTAAAATTAAGTCTCTATTTCAGTGCCTAGAAATATTTTTATCAAGTCTAGAGAAAAGAACTAATTTCTTTTAACTGCAAAAGGGACCACAGCACAGAGCTTGGATACTCCTCAGGCCACAGAACACTAGGATAGGGGTTGGGTTGGAAGTTTTCAAGTTGGCTAATAATTTTCCTTAGGATTTACTCTGAGGCCCGTGCTGGATGCTGAGGTAGGCGTTTGATAGGTGTTGATAAATAGAAAATTAGGGGGCAGAACTAGACATTAGAAATGAGATGGCAGGTTTGTGATGGCCTAAACAAAAGCAGAACAATTGAACATCTTTCTTTTTACATTTTTTCAACCTAACCCTTCTTAACATCCTTTTAGCAATTGTCATTTTTTCATGAGCCTTTGTCCTTTGCAAAGGCCTGACTCTTGGAAGACTCTCCTGTTTGTTGAATACATTCACTAGCAGCTTTCCTGTCCTGCTCAGGTGAAGGCTCCCTAACCTCTCTCCATTAAAACCATTTGCCAAAACTTCTTGCCAAGTAAAGCTGGTTTATGTGTGGGCATTGGACTTGCAAATATTACCTGAGCAGTTTCCTCAAGTTAGAAACTTCGATTGTACTTAGAAATGCAATTTGAGTCTGCCTAGTTGAGCCTGTTGCTTTGTTACAAAACCCTTACCTAGAATAACGGGGGTTGGTTTATCATTAATTTCTATGTGAATAAAAATAACCGGGTGGTGTGGATTTGATATCTTCAGGTTGTCTGAGTGCACTTGAAAGAGCTCTGAGAAAGTCTCAATTTCTACCTTCGTTTCTAAAGACTTCAAGAAACCTGTACACAAAAAAAAAAAATCCTGACCTTCTTCCTTCCCAGTGCAGAGAAACGTTAAATCACGCAACCACATAACCCACTTGTGAGGTAAGACAGCAAAGAGCTTGCTGTTATCCTGTCATTGGGACAATGAGACAAGTGCAGCTATTGGCACCCTAAGGTTAGCTGCTACAGTCCACGGATTCACAGTTCACCAAGACCTGTCAACAAGAATCTAAAAACCATTCTAGATGCGCTGTCCTGAGAGAGATGCTCCAAAATGATGTTCTAAAACATGCCTGATTCCATGGAAGACCAGTGAGTAGACTGCAGTTCTGGTTGCATGGACAGACTTTTTAAGAAAGCATTTAGATATCCAGATTAGAATGCATTCTAAAATTAGGAGCTAAAATCTAGGAAAGTACAGGCTTATATACCTCAAATTATATATATAACATTACGTGCAGAAACTTTACCAGGTGTAATAGAGATATATTAATAATGCATAGAGATATACCGGTCTTTTCTGAACTGACTACCCTTGTACCACTCTGCTGACAAAGGCTATTTAGGATTGGATATTTTTGTACTCAAGTTTCTGCAAAAACGTGATTTACTGAGAGTATTCAGATCATGTGTAAGTCTTCTAGCTTCTACCGAGTTAAAATAACATTACTAGCAGGAGTTTTGCATAATGGCTATTGGATAAATCCCCCAGTCAAGAGCCCAGAATGTAGAATGGAATTCATTTGAATACGCATATTAAAGTTAATAAAGGCAAAATCAGCAGCTCCCGAAAGAGTACTTTATTTGCGGAATTTCATCATGGATCATCACATGGATTTCCATTGAAGCCAAATAATGGCTTCAAACTGAAGGAGGGCAGATTTAGATTAGATATCAGGTAGAAATTCTTTACTGTGAGGGTGGTGAGGCACTGGCACAGGTTGCCCAGGGAAGCTGCGGATGCCCCATCCCTGGAAGTGTTGAAGGCCAGGCTGGATGGGGCTTTGAGCAGCCTGGTCTAGTGGGAGGTGTCCCTGCCCATGGCGGGAGCATTGGAACAAGATGAACTTTAAGGTCTCTTCCAGTCTAAACCATTCAATGATTCTGTGATTCTATGAATCACTTTCTGCTCATTTTACTTGAGCCCAGTAACCTATGCTTTTGCAAGCATAAATCATTTAGAATTTTTGTATGTTGGATAATGCTAGGAGTGATTCAAAATGAAAAAAAAAATCTTCATTCATGTAGTATCAGGTGGAAACTAAGACTATCTTCCATAAAAAACTTCAGAGCATCTCTAAATCATTGTTCTGAGGGAAACTGTTGTATAATATCTGAAATTGGGGTATTTTCCCGTGTTTCTAAGTAACATGGAGTGCATGGTGCTATTTACCAAGTTATTTCCCCATTTTACTTTTTCTCCACAAGGGATTGAGATAAAAAAAGTGAAATTAAAAACGTCTGCTACTTTTCAGGAAAATCTCATTGTAATTTCACATATGATTTCCATACAATCTCATGCATCTCCAAGGACATTTTTAACTCTGTGCAATATCTGTCCTGGCCACATCAATGTTTGAGTTGCATTCTCTTTAATCCCTCTTATACCCCCTCATTTACATTCTCATTGTATAAAAAAATACTCCATAACCTTTGAGACCACAGAAATCTGCAGATTTAAAGGTCTCACTGAAACATTGTTTCTGAGATGAAAATAACCATCAAACACAGCTGTAGAGAGAGACCCTGGACACTATTCACTTTAGCGCTCTGGTTTGAACATATAATCAAACACCTACTCTTTGGTGCAATATGAAATGGTTATCATATGAGCAAAATCAATAATAAGTAAAACAATGTTTTAGTAAAATGATGCTGAGTGAAATTAGAATTATTTAGGGTTAAGACTTGATAAAATGTTGAAATGTTCTTAACGCTGATTTAAGCCCGCTACTTGTTTTAAGACTATAAATTTATAATACCTGATTTTTGGCATACATGCAGAAGTGTCATGGAAATCAGCTTTCCTGAAATATTTTAACAGTTATGCTTCTGGTAGCCAAAAAAAAAAGTTCAAGCATTTGAAAAAAGACTTGGTTTCAAATAAGAGTTAAAGTTTACAGGGCTAAGAGAGATGCCTCTTTTTCTTATCTTATTCATTCACTCCTATTGAAACCCTAAACCCAGTTTTATTTATCTGAAGACAGACAAGAAATTAAGTTTTGTATGCACTGCTACAGTCATGCAGCTCCAATAAATCTCTGCGTCTAGTTGCCTAACATCAGCTTTTCACAATATTCTGTAAAGTGAGAGAAGTTAAATCTTTATCTTTCTTATTTTACAGCTTCAGCATAACCTGAAAAAGATCCTTTCATGCAGTAATTTCATCCAAGTCTTTCTCATCCTCTTCTTACTCTAAGCCAACTGCTATCAATGGATGGGAATGTGCTATTTTAATTTCTCTCCCAGTGGTTACCAGGCCTGACCACAAGCTGCACAATGAGGGCACCTAGACCTGCATGGTGGATGGGAGTAGGTAGGAATGTGCAGGGATCCCACCATCCATCACCAGGTCCAGAGCTCAGCTGAACCAGCTGGCGCCTCTGCAAGGGAATCTGTTCAAGTGGTCATCCAGTATTTATCTCCCTTCTTTGGCTATGTATGCAAATGCAGATCCACTACATCAAAACATTTGCATAATAGACCTCAAAACACAAAGTATCATCTTCAACCAAAGTAAACTCTTTTAGCATTGACACATTACCACCAAGACTGAGCAACTATAGTTTGCAGTTGCATCAGGTAGGAGTTTGGACCTTTTCTCTGCCATTAACAGCCTAAAACATTAAGGAAATGGGCAAGAGCAGACGATGCACAGCATTCACAAAAACATAATCATTTTTATGCGTTCAAAGTTGGGATAATTTTTACGCTGTGTCACACAAAATATCCACTATGGAGAGTAATGGCTTTTATTCAAAACACAAATATAGGTCTCTTTTTTGTGAAGCCAGGGACAAGTATGGATATTTTTCATGAGCATGCAAGTGTCGCAAATTAAATTATTCTTGCAACACTTTAAGTCTGAAGTGCTTTCCATGGTCATAGTTTACAACAGTGTATTCTGCTTGACAATAAGATGAAAGATAAAGTTTAGAAACCAATGCCACAAAGCTACATTAAAACTTAGCTTAGTGTCTGTGTTTGACGTTATTTTTTTAGGAACCTATCATCACAAATTTGTTTGCATATACAATGTCCATGACTTAGTGTCCTTACATTTTACCTCAGAGGAGTTTTCTTCTCTTTCTCCACTGTGTCTATTTTCTAAACTAAATAAAAGAAAGCTAGGCCCTCCAAGTGCCTGATCCCAGGCAATGTAATCCTGGTTTAGGATCTGGTCCAGAATCAGTGAAGTGTAATAAATCTGATCATGATGCTAAGCTATTTCATTTCAGAAAGATCTCTGTATCTGGAAGTGATTTAAGGGAATATGTCAGTCAAAATATGATTTGAGTAGCAGCCACTTTCATATATGAACTGGCTTCATTATCATTGAAATGGAACCACTCTTTCTTGAACTCATACTGTACAACAATAAGACCCCAAACACATCAAAGCTTTCTGTGACTTACACATAAAGCCCACAACTTTACAGCAAAATGATGCTGGTCATAATAAAAAGATTAATAAAATGTTTTTCATATTAACAGCTGTAGCAAATTTTACTAAATATCTTCCTACTCGTTGATCATATAAAATGTACCCATTTGTATCTGGTATATGCAGTTTAGCCATTTTCATGTCCTCTATGTGACCTGGATAGAAAAGGTAAGCAGGAAAGTTTTCAGAAAAAAAGACAAACATAAAATTAAATTTAAGTTGCCTTTTAAGTCTCTGAAAAAACTAAAATGAAATTTTTCATAATATACTGAGGGTACATTAGATACCATAACCAGTCAACTCTAACTTCTCTGGTTTGGGTATACGCTGGATAATCTCAAAAACCAAAAATCTAATAAGACTTTCATGTCAATATTACCTTTTCCTAAATGGAAATCCTTAAAAAATATCCATGGCTTTTATCTTTTGAGGAATGAATCAATAGAGATCATCTATTTGCCGTTCCTTCTAACACATGAACTAGAGGACCTCAAGTCAAACTAACCAGTTGAAGATTTGAAACAGGATGCTGTGGGTGCTAAAAGTTTTCATGGATCCAAAAAGTAATTACACTGATTCATAGGACAAAGATCTATTGAACAATATTAAATATGATGTCAGGCTCAGAAAGTGCCTGAGCCTCAAATTGTGAGAGGCTGGGAAAGTTCCATGGGAAAATAACAGTATATGTAGCCCCAGTTCTTACAATGTTCCTTAGGTATCTGGTTTTGGCACTATCAGAGCCAAGGCACTGGGGCATATGGTATAAATTATACAAGTAAAGTACTTCTCCCCACAAATAACTACTTTTAAACTGTATCCGTCCTGGCACAACAGCTGCCCCAGCAATACCTTCCATTTGTAGCCTAGACCTGCGAGAACACTGTGGCCTCCAAGAGACCTTTGACCATGTAGACTTTGTGAGAGGGAAAGGCACCTTTTTTTATCTATCCCTCTACCCTAGAGCAGGATAAGTGATGATTTATACACCTTCATAAGGTAAGTGCAAAACTCTTGTGTTTCACTGTTTATCACCTCTTTTGTTGCCTGGGAATGAGACGATGTCTCAAATGGCTTTTTCTGAATTTTACTTATGGAACTGAGGTGTCAAAGGCAGGAACCCACTCATACTTTGCTCCTCCACAGTCAAGAGAGAGACAGAGACTGACCTCCACAGAGTGATCCATCCCTTCTAACTTTTCAATAGTGATTTAACTCTTACTAGGTTTCTTAGATGCTTGAATTTCTCTGTCCTTCTCACTCTTCTCTCGTGGACTCTAATACTAATTCAATAGATCTGAGTGGATTACATTACCCTTGTAATATGATTCCCAGCACTCTCTCTTTTTTCCCCTTTCTTCTTGAGGATAATGGGGTCTTGTGTGAAAAGCCTAAACTCTGCCTGCTGCTTTGGTTCCTGACCATTTGCCTTTGACCTGCAGTTTTGATGGCTTTTTCAAAGCTCGCACATGGTATTACTTCTGTCCTATTGAACACTTAATTGGGCCAAGATGCTCTTTCAGCCTCTGATGGCTGTTAGCCTGATAGCAGAATCAAAGCTCTTACAGAAAGCAATAATAATTTGCCACTACTGTTGCACTCAATAATCAGCAATAAAACTGTCAATCTTGCAATACTTCCACCATCATCTCCCAACTATGCAAGTGTCTCACATCCTTATTGGTCTCGACCTGCTAAGTGCCAGGGCCTGGCCCATGCTTTCAGAGGTACATAGTTCCAGAGAAAGAAAAAGGCTCTTCCTTCCGACCCCAGCCATGCAGACAAACCTAACTTAGAATTGCTTTACAATACACTTTATGGAACACACAAAAACAAAAATATAAAACCGTGGTGATTTGTGGAATCTCCTAATGCAGAACATCAAATCCTGAGCAGTAAGTTTGCCCCCAAAGACCACTTTCTCTATTGCCAGGGGAAGGTTCACTGAGAAACGAGAAAAAACTCCAGAGGAGAGGTGAGTGTCTATACTATGTCTCCATCAGCTGTTGAGCAACCTCATCAATAGTTGCCCTTGTTTTTGAAGTGACCCTAAACTGTGGAACAACAGAGCTCATTGTTGAATATTTTCTTCCCAGAAGGACAAGGAAAGTTATTGCTGAGGGAAGAATTCACATACAAATTACAGCCAACTTTGAGGGAAGGGCAGCATGTCATTACCCTGTGCTAGGAGCAACCTAGGTTTGTACTGTTCCTTCTGGACTTCCATAGGTTTACTTTTTTCTGGGGGGAAGGGAAGGCAGTAGGACGGTAAGGCCATTTTTTCCTTCATTTGCTGTCACAAGAGAAGGTCACTATAGCTTTGTGGAATCACTTTCTCTGCCTGAGAGGGCCTAGAGATCCTGGAAAACTGCTAGCTGCTTTCTGCAGGTCTGCATGTCAGCCCATAATCTTTTAGTAAAAGAGAGTTAGGTGTTCTGTCTTTCTTCTCTTTCTGAATTGCCTCCTTTGCTTTTTTCCTGCTCATTCCTCTGTCCTGCCCAGGGCCCTGTGTATGGCAGCACAACCCTCTGGTGTGTCAGTCACCAGCTTCGTGACATCAGCAAACTTGCTGAGGGTGACTTTGCCACATTGTCCAAGTCATTAATAAAAATGTTAAAGAATACTGGCCTCAGTATCAACCCTTAGAATACACCAATAGTGATTGGCCTCCAGCTGGACTCTGCATTATTGACCACAATCTTCTGAGTCTGGGAATTTGACCAGTTTTCCATCTGCCTCACTGTCCACTTATCTAACCTGTATTTTTTCACTTTGTCTATGAGGATGCTGTGGAAGACAGTGTCAAAAGGCTTGCTAAAACCAGGATAAACAACATGCACTGCTCTGTCCATGTTCACTAAGCTGGTCGTCTCATTATAGAAGGCAATCAGCCTGGTAAAGCATGATTTCCCCTTCATAAAGTCATGCTCCCATCCGCCTTCTTGACGTATGATGTTTAGAAATGGTTTCAAGCATTAATTGCTCCATCCCTTTCCCAGAGATCAAGATGAAGCTGACCAGCCTATAGTTCCCTGTGTCCTCCTTGCCTTTCCTGAAGGTAGGAATGACATTTGATTTCAAATATATTTGAGAGTGGCTTTGCAATGACATTGATCAGCTCCCTCAGCACTCATGGGTGCATCCCATCATGTCCCGCAGACTGATATATCTCCAATTTCTACAAATGCTCCTGAGGCTGATCCTCCTCCACTGAGAGTTTATTCCTTGCTACAGCCTTTCTTCCTTGTTCCAGGGGCCTGGAATTCCTGAGGGACAGTCTTACCAGTAAAGACCAAGGCAGAGAGGACATTGAGCAGCTCAGCCTTTGTCACCAGGTCCCCTGCTGTGTTCAGCAGCGTGCCCACATTTTCCGTAGTTTTTCTTTTGCTGTTCATGTACCTGTGTTTCTTATTGTCCTTCGTGTCCCTCACCAGACTGAAGTCCAGGTGGGCTTTGGCTTTTCTGATCACATCTCTGCATGCTCAGTCAGGGTCTTTGTATTCCTCCCAGGTTTCGTGTCTCTGTTTCCACCTCCTGTATGCTTTCTTTTTATGTCTGAATTTTGTCATGAGCTCCTTGTTCATCTGTGTTGGCCTCCTGACACCTTTGCTTGACTTCCTGCACTACCAGATGGACCTTTCTTGAGCTTGGAGGAGGTGATCTTTGAAAATCAAACAGCTCTCCTGGACACCTGCTTTCTCCAGGGCTGTCTCCTATGAGATTCTTCTAAGCAGGTGGCCTGAACAGACCAAATTCTGTTCTCCTGAAGTCCAGGGTTTTGCCATGCTACGCTCCTAGAAAGCATCTGGCATGCTCCTAAAGAACTACCTTATATTTTGTTTCAGTTAAAAGGGATCCAGGCTGTGGTATCCAAGACTGCTCTGCACGGTGAACCAGTGTTCAGAAGTATGCTCCTGATCTAGGCTAAACCAAAGACATAAGACACAATTTGAGGGCAGGGATGAATCTGATTTTTTATCATTCTGGTCAGAGAGGTCAGCGAGCGATATGAGGTTTTTTCCTTAAACTGCTTCTCTTTCTATTTTCTATGAGTCTTTAAGGTAATAAATAAAACAAAAACAACAAAAACCCCACCAAAACATAAACAGCCCAGGAAGAAGGCTCAGAAATCAGTTTTATCCTCTCCTGTGCCCACTAAGCTGCAGCATTTTACTCCTTCTAAATTACAGGAATTTTACACAAAGGTCAGAAGAGCATTTCTGACTCCTTCATCCCTGCTTCAGGCAGGCAGACCAAATTTTAGACAGAGGCATTTCCACATCATTTCCTACCAACTGGCAAAAGTACACCCTTTGAGGCCCCTGCTTCTTCTAAATCCCATTCCTGGGAGCCTATACCTCTTCATTCAGTGCACATGACACAAGAATATGAGTTCCACTTGTGGCATCAAACCCCAACACTTAAGCACTGAAGTCCTGAGACTTGCAGTGCCTGAGGCACCTTCTGATACTGTACTACACCACCTTAATAGATTTGATGATTTGGTCCAAAGTAACATGAACATCCCCAGTAAACACGTCCAAGAGATGGAACTAGGCAAAGAAAAGCTGCATGATGGGATGATAAAGCCTTTGGTCACTTCACTGCAGCTCATTTACACAGCTCTGACTAGACCCCAGCAGTTTGTAAAATCTTGTAATCTGTTCATATGATACTTGGCAAATTTCCAAGCTCTTTTGGCTCAAAAGTGTTCAAATTGTCTTGTAATGAGGAAGAATAAGAAAATATTTTGTTTTCTCGAGAGTTGTAATAAGAAACCTGCAGTCTTTTCTGGCCACCTCTCCCAAACACTTATAGATTTGCTGAGCCTATTTATACTACAGCAAAAACCTATACGTAAAGTTTAGTGTTGCACTGGCTCCCTTTATCATTAGTCCCACCTGAAAGATAAGGATAATCTTGTGTTACCTAAAGACATATTAATGTGTGACAAAGATTGAGTTCTAGTAGAGCTAGTGGAAGGTAAATCAGTTACTTGCAGAAAAATACAATTTGGGATGCTATTTGGGTCTTCATGAATTCTCATTTAACATCTTCCCTCCCCCAGAAAAACAAAAGTAAAGGAAGGAAGTTAGAAAGCATAGAGCCATCAGGAATACAGAATAGTGTTACTTTCAAAAAAAGAGGTAGTGACATTTTAGCTGAAGAGATTATTTTCACTTTGAAAATTGACCATTTCTACTAAAGAACATTCCTGAAACTTTTACTGGAGGAAAGTTAACATTTCTGTAGGTCTGACTTCTTGCATCTCTGAAATAAAGGGTCCAGGTAAAATGTGGACTAATAACCTAAAACTTTATCCTGAAATTAGTTGCCTAAATCATTCATGTTGGTCTAAATCACAGAATCACAGAATCGTAGGGTTGGAAGGGACCTCTGGAGATCACCTAGTCCAACCCCCTGCCAGAGCAGGGTCACCTAGAGCAGGTTGCACAGGAACCCATCCAGGCAGGTTTGGAACGTCTCCAGAGTTGGAGACTCCACCACCTCTCTGGGCAGCCGGTTCCAGTGCTCTGCCACCCTCAAAGGAAAGAAGTTCTTCCTCATGTTTAGGTGGAACTTCCTATGCTTGTGTTTGTGCCCATTACCTCTTGTCCTGTTACTGGGCACCACTGAAAAGAGCCTGGCCCCGTCCTCCTGACACCCGCCCTCTAAGTACTTATAAGCGTATGTTAAATGTCCTGTGCAATAACATACTGAGTAAGGCATTCACCTGACAGAGAGATCCAGGTTCCTGCCATCATTGATCGGATTGCTTCTAATTACTATATAAAAGACAGTACCACCATCAGTCATATTTTGAGATAAAAGTAGCCATGGCTGTTGTTTCTGTGCTGAATTCAGTAACATTAGTATGAGCAAGTAGGAGTAGTTCAAGATTTAATCATTACCTAAAGTTTTATAGCATGCACATAGTCTGGCCATTTGTTTCCACTTCCTCGAGCTGTCTTGCTACTATATTACACCCCCTATGAACCAGAGTAAAGACATGATACAACAGTTAGTTGTCACTTTGAGTTTCACCCAGCCTTCAGCTTCTCAGAGAACCAACAGTCCACACAGGCCAAGCAAGAGCCCATTGTTTTCTCCCCTTACTGCTGGATGGAGATCATCTGCCCATCTCCAACAGACCTGGAGTCCCAAAAGGCCTCACTAGATCAGGGCTGTCTTCCTGATGGTACCAACCTAGCTGAGAACTGGATTAGCGAGGTAACATCCACGTGTGACATCAGCAGTGTCCTGAGATGAAACAGTGCTCCAGCACTGTGATTTAAATGTTTTATATGAAAAAAAATTTAACAGATTACTTTTAGGCAGAGCCTTATACAGCCATGAAATAGTAGCAGGCAGAGTAGGACTAGAGTGCCTTTAACTGCTGCAAGCCAAACCAAAAAGCTATGTGCTTGGATACACGGCCTTGTCCCTGACTAAATAGAACTGCACCCAGCCAAAACTCATTTAGAGTTGAAAACTGTCAGCAGTTGGCCAAATGATGATGGTTCTGGTTGCCTATAAAGATAATTCCCATAGTTTTATCTCAGAGTAATTTACATCCCTTTGTGTGTGCTTCACAGGATGGCAAGAACTGTGAACACTTGTAGTATTTATTGATACCATATGTTAATGCATAAGTGGATGGCCAAACAAAGACTAATGAGACTCATAAAATATAAAAAAGTGTTGGTCAGAGACGATTTTTGGCGTCTCTCACAAAGAGTTTCTCAAAAATCCACCATATGCAAAGGCACCAGGCATGTTGCATCACATAGTTTCCCCATAAAACAGCCCTTGTATTATAGGAACTGCAATAATCTGTAGAAGATGAACTAGAAGATGAACTAGAAGATGAACAAGAAGATGCCAAAAAAGAAACAAGACATTAGCCAAGCTCCATCACAGGAATTTCTCCAAGCAAATTTCTGATGTGGTCAGAATTGATTTCACATGTTTGTTTAGAAGTGTAAACAAGAAGTGTACCCATTTTCCTCTAAGAACTCCCAAGGCAGTAAGGAACATTTAGCTTTTATAAAAAATAGAATACAATAGTTTGGGTTGGAAGGGACCTTTCAAGGTCATCTAGTCCAACCCAACCTACAGTGGAATTTCTAAGTTGCTTGATGGCAGTCATAATTGGCATAAAAACAAGGTTTTCAAAGCACTGAACAATTCAAAATGCAAGCGCTGCAAAATGTCAGTCAGCATCCATTTCCATTCCATTCAAAATTCACTCACGTCAGACAGTTCAGCTCTTGGAATTCAAAAGGTGAACTTTTCAACACGTATACACCATGGGACAGAATTGCATTATGCACGCTGTTGTGTGTTGTCTCTTGGTGACGTGGACGTTGATTACAAAATGAAAGAGCAGCTCTACTTCTCACCCCATAAAGCACTTATAAAATAATTTAAAAAAAAAACCCAAACCTTTCATTGTCACTAATCGAAACTTTAAACTCTGAAAAATCCATTGTAAATTCCTATGCACTGGATATTTTTATTGTCTTATGACTTCGTTCTCTCTCTCTTTTATCTTCCCATTCATCTGAAGTCAGTAGTGGTGTCTGCACCCCATTCAGAGAGGTGCTCAGAAGAATAATGTAGCTTGATTGGGACTTTCAGGATCACCCTACCCAAGCCACGCGAGGTGTCTGTGTTTAGCAACGGACACTACATCCAGCTCAGTCATGCTGGGGTCCTTGTTGTTTCTGTAGGGTGCTCTAAGGAACCAGTTTTTTCTCTCCTCCCAGGCCGGTATATAACTACGAGAAAGAGAACTAGGAAATGAGGTTGAAAAGAACACAAAGTTGGGAGATGCTCCTGTGCAACTTCTGAACACTTGTTACGGAAAGCGTTGGGAAAGCTCAGAAGATGGCAAGCTATGAAAATTAAAGCCATATCAGGATAAAATACTTCATTCATTCCATCATTAAAGTTTTCCATGACACAAAATCCCTTGAGCTGAGAGCATAAAGTTTTAGAAAGGCAAGGCTTCTGCTGGATCAGATGGAAAACTTAACACACCCACCATGTAACGCCGGAACATGCAATACTTTCCATGAGAACTGCACATTTTGACACCAAGCCAAAATACCTTAACTATTTGTTCCAATGTTTCAAAAGTGACTAGACTAGTGATATGACAGAGATTTTATATTCAGAAAATCAGGTCACTCTAAGTGCATATCATGTTGGACACCCCGAAGCCAATGTATTTTGACATTGTGTTGGTTTTAATCTGATATATTTTCTGAATGTAAACCTTTGCCTCAATATATAATAAAAATTCTGCTTACAGTCACTACTCAGTCAGCTACTCACAGTCAACATGTTTTCCATATTCTGTTTAGCATAAAGATAAATAAATTAGGAAAAAAAAATAATCAGGGGACTGATTCCTTCTGTGCTGCACCCCTCAAAATCCGTCCTGTTTTTGCTGAAGAAAGATTAGGTTCTATCTGAGGCATGATGGTGAGACACTGATATTTCCATTTAATCTACCCCTGTAAAAAAAGAGTAACAACTTTAATCTCAAAATTTCGATGGTAGGATTTGTTTGCTGTAAAAGGCTGACAGAGGTTATGATAACACATAGCCAAAGCAAGAGATGGTAGAAAACATATTATATGTTTTGTACTTACGCACACAGGCTTTATTATACTCATCACAGATACAAACATTATTTTTGGAACAAATCATTTGATGAGCTGTCCAGCATTTTATCCCTGACTCCAATCTAAAATTATGATAATGGAAAGGAATCCAAACTCTTCACTCGAAAAAAACAAACTTAGGGATAGAGCTCTGGAAAACTACAGTAAATTAAAGATTAAGCAAGGGTGTTGTAATTGTTTTAGCCTCTGTTGGGTGAAAATTATTTTAATTTCATGTAATAAATTCAAAATACCAGAAGAAATTGCTGTGAGCTGGAGTGTGTGTGCCACTCAGTTCAATGTAAACATGATTTGTTTTTGACTTAGCCATTCTAGTGCCAAGTGCTGGGGTAACCAGATGTCAACCAGACATTTACAATTTGATGCTCAGTTTCTCCATTCCCAGGACTTTTAAACTCTATATACCAAAATATGAGAGAGGCTGCCTTTGCTTCAGGATGAATGTGGACTCAGTACCAAGGGAATGAGTAAGTGGTCAGGCACCATATCCAATAGACTGCTTGTCTTTCATACATGGTTCGGGTGTAAGGAAGAAGGATGCTCCAGTGGTTACAACGGCAGTTTGTAACGCTGAGGTGTAGAATCTGGTTCTTGTTCTGCTGCACAATTCCTTGGTCACATCACATAACTCCGAGGGCCAGGCTGAAAGGACACTTGAGTGTAGTGACACTTAACACTGCTATGCCTGCCTTTCGAGTTCCCAGCTGCAAGAATTCAATAATGCTGAGTTAGACATCAGGGGCTCCTGGTACCCTTTGTGAAAGGCTGCTTTCCACCCGAAGTAAACCAGTGCTCAGACTGGTGGGATGCAGTCCCACAGAGAGACAGCAGCTTTAGATAAACTCTTTCAAAAGCACCACCGAGGAGAAAGTTTAATGTTACAGTCTGGGTTAGGCATACCTCTGCCTATAATGTAGATGGGGCAGCTACATGTATGGCTGTGACCACTGTACCAACCATGTATCTTCTTAAGCTTCAATAGGGCCAGCTTCAGACAAATCTGCTCCTACTTAAAAGATCTTGTCATTGTATACGAGATCTTATACAACATAGGCAAGGACCCGTTCAGCTGATTGACTTTTGGCTGCAACACAAACATCATTGTCACAGTACTTCTGTAAGAAGGCTTTATAAGACCAGTAGGTAAGGGCATGGCACATAGCTGTTGGTGCACACATGGTTCTAGCTTTTGCCCCCTTAACTGTATAGTCATAGTCTAGTTTTCCACCAGGTGTACTGGGAGAAGTAGGCATATAAGGCTGGGACTCACCAGAGATACCATTTTAACAGAGCTTACCAGTGGGATAGAGAGAAGAGCCTCAGAAATTTATTTTCCATCCCAGATTCATCACTTTTTAGTCTGAGTTTGATGCCTACATAAAATTGGATTTAAAGTCCTGAATCTCTATACACGTGGGTATATATACATACACATGCAGCTTGTGTATTCAGCTAGTGGAGCCAGGCTGTTCTCAAGGTATTCAGATCCATGTCACCCATGTTTACAAAGGTAATGTTCACCTTTCCCACCAAAGTAGTGTTATTTGAGTCAAATGAAACATTCAGAAGATCCAGGGAAAGGAAGTGGGAGGTTTCACACCATGCGGACTTGTGATGACAGTGTTCATTTGGAAAAGGGAGGACCATGATTCTCACCAGCATGACGCTGATGACAAAACTGTTAACATATTTGACAGTGAAGAGTCATAGAACAAAATACACAATTAACTTGGATAGCTGGGAGCAGATGAGAAACCATTGATTGCGTTTACCTGTAGGTCCACTGCAAGTTTGCATGGCTGAAGGGAAGAATGACATTTAAGTAAACCAGTTACATGTCCTGGATGAGTCCAGAGGGTATAGTGGGTGCTGTTGACTTGAGGCAATCATAGTGGGAGAACTGTGAAATCTGCCTTTTGGGGAGAGAAGCCTGAGTCCATGGATGAGACTGTGCACAACAGGGTAAGGTTGCAGCAACCCTACAGGCATGATGAAGTGCTAAATGCAAAATGCTATCTTCTTTGCTAGGGTTGAAAAAGACAAAAATAATCAAAACCGCCAAATGGGGCCATTTTTAACTCACCACTGCAAAAGATACTATATTGCCTAAAAGAAATCTAAGACTTTGACCCATTCTATTTTAAAACCAAAGGCAGAACAGAATAATTCTTTAAGACTCCATGGGAGCAATCTCTGAGATTTGGCAATGAGGAGCGGTCTCCCAGATAAACTGGTGAAAGCTTTATTACAAGTCATTCACAGCAAGAGTGGACAACAAGATAGGGTATAAGTGACCTGACGTTAAATGATAGTGGGAGTTGAACAAATAGCCTAAGAGGATTTTTTCATCTCCGATTTCTTTGTTTCTACAGAGATTATGAAGAAAATTTCCAGTGCAGTAGTGTATATGTCAGTGTATGGGATCTTAAAATCTGCATTCCAAAAGAACGTAAACCATGCAGAACTCCTGGCCAGCAAAATTTTGTTTCCATTATAAATAAAATATAAATATAATATAACACACCTTATTCTGAAATGGTGCAGTACCGCCAGCATCACTTCCTTATGTATCCAACTGAAGAAAAGAGGAACTGACAAAATTCAATTCAAAATTCAAAAACTCAAGTTAATCAGAGTTTCTCTTGGTCCAAAGACACAATAGAGTTTTGACTCTGGAATCCCAGGATAAAGGATAAATAGAGCGAAGAATATTATCTTTGAGACATGTTGGAGCCCCTTTAAGGAGTAAATCAGCTTCTAGACCTACGTGTCTCTGTGGACCATCAGCAGGGGAAGATTTCTGACATGAACGCTCAACTCCTCTAAATGCATACAACTAGGTGAGACAAATCTGCAACCAAGCGTTACCCTGTTTTGTATTATCAACATGAAGTTGGTGCTCCAAATTTTACGGGGTTGACTTCCTCTAAACTGAATGGGTAGTCTTCCAGAAAACCGCCATGAAGGAAACAGTAGATTAGAATGAGAAAAAATGCTTTACAGTGGAGTTATGCAAGACTTTCACTGTCTTGTCTTTTAAAGGTCCGCTTCAGCACATACTTTTATATCTTCTTCCTGGGGCTTGCAGAGTTGTGCTACACCGCTGTTTTTAGAAGAGACCACAGCATGTTTGCTATGTTCTTCCCTTCTAAGTTAACAGACACAGAGTAAAAACACTAATGCAGATGTCTAGCCAGCAATATGTCTCACCAGTACATCAATAAATATTTTTGGGATACGTTCAAATCCTCTGAAAAGGTGATTTGATCGGGAATCAGTAAAATTGTAGAACTGTGAATTCTGCTCCTCCTGATGAGATATTCCTTGTGGCCAACACCAAAATTGCCACTAGTCAATGAGATGTTTTAGTCCAATATGAGAAAATAGCAACAATTGTTCTTTTACTACTAAAAAAATCTATAAAGTAAAAGCACTTTCTTACACAGCAGCTGATTTATTTTTAATAACACAGCTGTAGAGCAATAGGCCTGTGCATCTGAGCCAAGTGCCTTGGGTATGCGTGCTTTCAGAAGTGGAAGGCTTTGGGCCCTATATCTTGTGGTGTCCCCGAAACTTGAGGTGCAAGGGGCTGAGCTGACACTAGCTAAGCACCAAATTCAGTGATCTTGGACCTCTGCAGGAAAAGCAGCCCCATCAGCGGTTGGGGGAGCCACATCAGCAGTTTGTTCATTTTCACATCGCTATCTGCAACTTTGCTCAATCTATCTCGGGGAATAAAGAACTTGTGAGCGAGAAGAAAGCACAGCCTCCAGCTGATGCGATGTCAGGCAACGCCATGACTCTCTCTGCTTTTTCCTCATATCTCTATCTCTTCAAAGTGGGTACGATAGTAAATACAAGTGTATTTCATTTAGTGTTTGGCAGCATTAATGTATTCATGTGTTATCTTAACTGTTACGGTGAGAACATAATTACTGTCCCCAACAAAAAATGTGGAAGCTTTGGAAAAAGGATCCTAAAACTCTTTGATTTCTCTGTATAAAGCGTGACCAAAGCCAAGTGAATTTAATGTAAGAGTGCTTACTAGCTTCTTGGGCTTTTGATTAGACTTTTATTTAAATATAAGCATATGATTTTAGGATTCTCTGAAAACCTACAACTGAATCAGTTACTCTTCCCCTACTGAAGCCTTGAACCCATTTTTTCAGGGAAGTCATTACAGGTTAAACACACTTGATGTTAGTTAACCCACTCCACACTAAAAAATAAAAATTAAAATAAAATTAAGGAAATATTTTAAAGGAATAAATTCAGCATCAGGTCTTACTGGCTTGACTATTGTCATGGTTTAACTCTAGCCATTAGCTAAGCTCCACACAGCCACTCGCTCACTCCCCACCCCAGTGGGATGGGGGAGAGAATCGGAAGGGTAAAAGTGAGAAAACTCATGGTTTGAGATAAAGACAGTTTAATAGGTAGAGCAAAAACTGCACATGCAAGGAAACTGAAATAAAGAATTAATTCACTACTTCCCATCAGTAAGCAAATGTTTAGCTATCTCCAGGAAAGCAGGGCTTCATCACTCATAACAGTTACTAGGAAACACAAATGCCACAACTCTGAACATAACTCCTTTCTCCTCTTCCTTGCAGCTTTTATTGCTGAATATGCCATCATATGTTACAGAATATCCCTTTGGTCAGTTGGGGTCAGCTGTCCCAGCTGTGTCCCCTCCCAAGTTCTTGTGCAACCCAGCCTACTCACTGGAGGGGTGGTGTGAGAAACAGAAAATGCCTTGACACTGTGTAAGCACTGCTCAGCAATAGTGGAAACATCAGTGTGTCATCAACACTGTTTTGGTCACAAATCCAAAACATAGTATCATACGAGCTATTATGAAGAAAATTAACTCTACCCCAGCCCAAACCAGTATAATACACAAGCGGTAGACAGAGCAGAAATCAGAACTCTGTTGTTTTTCCCAGAATCACAGAGCTGATGAGGCTGGAAGCATCTCTGGAGATTGTCCAGTCCAAGTTCCTGCTCAAATCAGGGTTAGCTACAGCAGGGTGCTCAGGGCCATGTCCCGTTGGGTTTTGAATATCTCCCAGGACAGAGACTCCACAGCCTCTCTGCTTCAGTGTTGAACCACACTCACAATAGAAAGTATTTTCTTATATTTAACAGAATCTCCTGTAATTCAGCTTGTGTCCATTGCCATTGCATAGAAACATTCATCTGAGTTGTGATCTAGGAAGATCTGTGATCCCTCTGGCCAGTTGAAGATGCCCTGAACTGCTACTAAGTCCATTAACTGCATCAAATAATGTTCAAGAAACATTAAAGGATGCTCTGATAATTGCTCAGATGTAATTATTTACATTTTATGCAGGAGGAAACCTGCTTTTCCAACACAGCACTCTTACTCCTGAAGGAATTCAACATAACCTCAGCTGTTATTGTTTTGGGCCAAGTGGTTTATCTTGATTGAATGGAGGAAGTTTTCCTATTTCTACAACTTATTGCCTCCTTTCCTTCTAGCCATTGTTTCTGAACTACAGTTGGTTAAAAAGTGTATGTGCTTTCTTTATCCATTGAAAATTACTAAAAAAGATCAATGTACTTATGTCAGAAAATTCTACTGTAAGTCAAGAAAAGGAAAACAATAGCTTTTAGTCAAAATCTTCTTTTTCCACATGTATCATATTTCTGTGGCTGGAAAAACAGAAAGTTGAAGTTAAATTTTCTTAGAAAATACAACTTTGCTGGGTAATTGTCAATCATTCTTAGCTGAAACTCTTTACTCCACTACAATTATACACGTGTTTCACAATCTTTTCTCTTTCATGTTAAATAAGTGACAAATTCTTTGACTGAACAGCAATACAAGAAACAGCCACTTTATATGTTTACATATTTTCTGAAAAATGCATGCTGAAAAAAACAAACTCTCTACCATGTATGTGAGTATGGGTGTAATTCTGCGTTCCCACTACTGAAGCTAGTTCTGGTCCATCTGTTTTTAGAAGGACTGTAGAATCAACTAAATATGTGTGTACATGGAAAAGCAAACCAGTTCCTAAGAGCACCTTAGGAATCGGAGAAAGAAATATAACCCTAGTCACCTCCCACCAAAGAAAGGTGACTCTGCAGCAAATTCTCAACTGCTTGTTTTCTTTCTTGTAGCTGTAAAAGACTGAATCAATGCAATTTCCGCCATTGCCTTCTGATGACTGCACAGAGCACTTTCTTAACGATGACCGCTTGATTCAAGTAGTATTCTCTTCCATGCAGTTTCTATTTTCCTTTGTTTTATTTAACCTCTTTTATTCCTACTTGTATTGCTATGAAGCATCTATTTTTATTTGGTCTTTGAGGTTATGCCCTTGCCAACATATAATCAATTATCAAAGCTGCTTTAGTAGACATTTGTAGAAGCAATGTGTGTTAAATTTGAATAATCTTTACTCATAAATCTGTCCCTTAAAAGGAAAAACACAGATGCAGTATATTGTGAAAGCCATGTAGGCAACGACTGTGGAAGACTGAAAACTGGGAAGTTTGTGTAGACAACAGTTTTTACTATTATGAATACCATCTAAGTTAAGAAACACTTTAGTAACTTCCAACTTGGAAGGCTTTATAGGTATTTAGTCAATAAGATTAAAAAAAAAAAAAAGCAAAATTTTTAAAAGTTAATCTACTTTCTCATTATCCTGTTCCCATTGCTCCTGATGGCTGATACTTCACTTTGCTTCAGTGCCCAAACGGCATCATGACAGTGTCACAATCCTCAAGAAATGGAAATTCTTGTCAAACAAGATCCTGATACCCTGGGGTTGGTCCTTTCTGCCTATTTATCAGATATGACTTTCCTAATTAGCCCTAACCAGCCCATTTTTGGGTTCCTGTGATTACTCTCTACAACTGCTTTCCCACAGTAACCTCTGTAGCAAGGTGTAGTAATGCAAACAGAAAGTGTGATCCTGAGACAGCGGACAGCAAATTTGTGTAACAGTTTCTTACTGAGACACAAGCAAAAGGGCAGTAACTTATTATGTTAGACTGACGTGTGTGTACAGTGGATGATGGGGGTATCTCAATAAGGCACTCTTGTGAGACAAGATCCTTCTCACCCTAAGGATAGTGGCAAGGCATGTGAGATGTTCAAGGCGATGGTGTTGGCAAATTAATTGGCATTTTGCCAGTGAAATAAGATTTCTCCAAAGTTCTGTGGGTTAAAATGGTCCTATCCAACTTAGTTCTACACAAATCCATAAACAAAAATCTGTGTTATCAGTGGGTATGTTCAAGGAAAGATTTCCTGTGCTGGTTTCAGAATGGTACCTTTAACATCTGTTAGTCATCTTATTTGGCAACTCAAGGATGCTGTGACTAGGAAAATGATAAAAAATTGCTAAAAGTTTGAGCTTTGTAATAGTATTTATTTGATTCGAGTCTTAAAGATGTTAACTTTGCATGTTGATTTCTACATACATAAGCCTGTTTTGTAATTCATTTGTCTAATCTACTGTTATATAAGAGACTTTGAAGCACCAATTCCACAAATAGAGAAATCACATCAATTTCTTTTGATTTAGAGTGAACAGAAATCACTTCTCTCCTTCAAGACAGTATAGAGAGCACCTTCTGTCATATAACTTGCTCAACAGTTACTCCAGGAACAGCTGTACTAGTTATACATATTTTCATATATGTGTGCGTGTGTGTGTGTATATATGTATATACATGTATATATACATGTATATACATATGTATGTATATATATGTATATACATACATATATATATGTATATATATATGTGTACATATATATTTGTGATCAGCGGCACAGAGTCCAGTTGGAGGCCTGTAACCAGTGGTGTCCCCCAGGGGTCAATACTTGGTCCAATTTTGTTCAATATATTCATTAATGACCTAGATGAGGGGACAGAGTGTATCCTCAGCAAGTTTGCTGATGATACCAAGCTGGGAGGGGTGGCCGACACTCCAGAGGGCCGTACTGCCATCCAGCACGACCTGGACAGCCTGGAGAGCTGGGCAGAGAAGAACCAAATGAGGTTCAACAAAAGCAAGTGTAGGGTCCTGCACCTGGGAAGGAAGAATGCCAAACACCAGTATAGGTTAGGGGCGGACATGCTGGGAAGCAGCTCTGAGGAGAAGGACCTGGGGGTCCTGGTAGACAGCAAATTATCCATGAGCCAGCAGTGTGCCCTTGTCGCCAAGAAGGCCAATGGCATCCTGGGCTGCATAGGGAAGACTGTGGCCAGTAGGTCGAGGGAGGTCATTCTCCCCCTCTACTCTGCACTGGTGAGGCCACAACTGGAATATTGTGTCCAGTTCTGGGCTCCCCAGTTCAAGAGGGACAGGGAACTGCTGGAGCGAGTCCAGCGAAGGGCAACCGAGATGATTATGGGACTGGCGCATCTCCCTTATGAGGAAAGGCTGAAAGAGCTGGGACTCTTTAGCCTGGAGAAGAGAAGGTTGAGGGGGGACCTGATTAATGTTTACAAGTATCTAAAGGGTGGGTTTAAGGAGGACGGAGCCAGGCTCTTTTCAATGGTTCCCAGTGACAGGACAAGGGGCAATGGGCACAAGCTAGAACATAAAAAGTTCCGTTCAAATACACGGAAAAACTTCTTTACAGTGAGGGTGACAGAGCACTGGAACAGGCTGCCCAGGGAGGCTGTGGAGTCCCCTTCTCTGGAGATTTTCAAGACCCGCCTGGATGCAGCCCTGAGGGATGTGCTCTAGGTAATCCTGCTCTAGCAGGGGAGTTGGACTAGATGATCTCTAGAGGTCCCTTCCAACTCTGAAGATTCCGTGATTCCGTGATATATACACAAATAAAGTATGTTTAACAAGTGCATATGGTCAGGGACCTGGAAAATAATAATCCTTTGAGTTTGAGCAAATTTTGAATAGATCAACGTGCATGTCATAATGTCATATTTCATATGTCGACGTGCTGATTTCAGATATGGATTTGCAACCCTGGTGTTCCTGAAAATGCAACGAAAAGTCAAGTCCTGGCATGTGTAAGTATGGCACGCACTAGATGAGATGAATGAGCTACCAGCTGCAAAGATTAAGGTGCAGCTTTGATACCGGCTCAGATGTCAGCAGCAGGGTATGGTGGTAAGGTGTGCGCTTTAAGGTCATGGCTTACATCTAGGTAACAGACTCTCCAAAAAAGAATGACCTCCTCCCTGCTTCTGTTCCAGTTTGGGAGAGAGGGAGATGGAAGATTGTTAGCATACAAAAGAGTCTTCAAACGAAATGCTACCATCTTTGCCTCTGGATTGCAGAAGTTCCTGTTCAAATCGTGCTTGGTGGGTA
This sequence comes from Larus michahellis, assembly GCF_964199755.1. NCBI lineage: Eukaryota > Metazoa > Chordata > Aves > Charadriiformes > Laridae > Larus > Larus michahellis. The sequence goes on from NC_133897.1 coordinate 156,104,458, forward strand.
CTGTTCCTGAATTGCGCGTGTTCGTCAGCCTTACAATACAAAACATTTTACAAAAGTCATGACAGTGATCCCTTTTGTCACAGATAATGCATATTTGGCCATGTCCCATGCCTAATTCTAGAGGAATTTGCAATAGATTAGCTTGTCCAATAATTACAATTAAAAAAAAAGAAGTAAAAAATGTTGATTTATTAACTGCATCATTCAAACTTAATTGCAACTACTGTGTAATACACCATGAATTAATTAAAAACCAGCTGCACTTCTAGTTAGCCCACTTTAAAACACTGCAAAACCTCATACCTGTCCTGTGTTTTCATACAGCCGATACGTACATTTACATAGGTGGGACAGCAAGAATGGATTTTCCTAATACGTGAAAGAAGGGCCTTTCTTCCCATAAATCTTCCCCAATCATGGTCCATGAACACAGGGGAGAGAGGATATGTGGGAAGAGTAATATAATGAAAATTTAGCAAAGAAAGGAAATGAAACCGTGCTATAAGAAGTTCATGTTTGTACCATTCCTCTGCCTGTGGCATGGCTCTGAGTGCCCTTGCAGGACGCATGTGCTCGAATGTCCCTGCGGGGAAGGAAAAGGCACCTTTAGAAGCTGATCAAACAGGTCGCTTTCAGAGAGCAGATTTTCAGGGGTTAAAAGGCTGAAAAACTGCCCAAGGCACCAGAAATTATAGCCAGAACTGTTGAACTATTTGGCTATTTACACTACGTATTAAAATCCACCTCACAGAATCTGCAGATTCACGGTAATGGATATCTGCAAGATTTTCACCCAGAAGTATTTTCAAGGGACTAGAAAAATGCATTGCTGACAACAGAGGCTTTCAGTCGACATCTGCACTTGTACACTGAGCAGGAAACTCTCTCTGATGCTGAGGTCAGACAGTCAGACTCCACCCTACTCCCTTACCCTCCAAAACAGAATTGTCACACCCAGAATAGGGATGAGAATGGTCCCCTGACCGTGCTAACTCTAAGACACACCTGGGAATTGTCGGAGAGTGTGAATTGTCCCAGTGCGACATCAACCTGGCTAACGAGCTACCAGTATAGAAAATTGTGTCCCAGCAGGCAGGGACACATCCTGGCATTTTAAGCATTTTTGAAAAAGCATCCCAAGAATTACCCCAGCAGATATACCCAAGCTTGACTGGCTTGCCAAGCTGGTTCCTTTTTATTTAGCTGCAGTGTGATTTCCTGAAATACCAAAGTGTAGTAAATACTACTAGCGTTGTCTTTCTACAAAATTTGGTGTCAAAAGCCCCACCAGGGCTGCTAATGCTCACTGGCAGGCAACCCCCCCTTCCAGATGAACACATTATCCCTCCACCTCCAAATTTCCTTCGTCTAGCGCAAGTCATTCCTGTGAAGAGATGTGCCCAGCTCCACGTCCTGCCTCTTGCCCCCTGCAGAGGAGCTTGTCTCCTCTCTGCTGCCTGGCAGGAGGTTTCTCACCAGGTTGTTAACATCTGGGTGGGCCTCGAGCTGGGAATTATCTTGAGGACTCCACATCCTCAGCTCAGGGCTTTGGTCCCCGGCACCTGAGCTCCCATGGCTGAGTGCTGCCCACCGAGAAAGCAGTCCCTTGCCCCAGATGGGCTCTCCAAGGACGTGGGTCACTCTGACAAAGGCAAGAGGGGGTCAAACCTTTTGAAATGTGGCCAGAGAAGACTAGTGAGAGCCTTGTCCTGCCAAAGCATCTGCACAGACATGTCCCCCCAGCTTCATTCACTCAGCTCTCTGCGCTCCTGAAAAGTCACGGGTGGGATGAGCTGCTCATCTGAACCCCATCATAGCAATGGAGAGCAACAAGGCACCCCAGAGAGTCAGGTGGCTGGTTTTCAATAGCTACTTAGGCAAAAAATGGGTTTTGCCCTAAAAATGCTATTTTATTCCATAGACTATAAACACAGCCAAGAGGAGGGCTTCAGGGCCCATGCAGAAAGTTCACACATTTTCTACCTGGAAATTCTCCTGCTTTGAAAGTGTAAGTGTAGGTCATAGGACCACTGTAACCACTCGATCTGATCTGTTCCTTCATAACCTGTTAACCTGAGAAATTCTTTTAGAAAAACAACTCCTCTCCTCTTAAAAGATCCCCAATTTCACCGACTCCACTGACTAGACACCCACACTGTTAAAAGTGTCTAGAGCAGTTTTCAACTTTCTAGCCCCAACTTTATATGTCGTTATAATTTTATCAACACTTATAAATTGTGGTGAGGTCACCCTCCCTTGAGGTCCTGGGTGCTTCCATCTATAGGGCATGTTTGTGAAGGGTCATTAAAAAAATAGTTTGAGTCAAAACTCAGCAAATAAATAACACATTGATGTTGCTTGAAGAACAGATGAGTGAAATGTTTAAAATGTTAGATACTGTTTATTATTTTTATTACACATCTACCATTACAGGACATTGGCTTTTTTAATAGTCCTAATTTACTCAGGCAAGGGACAAGCAGAGTTTACTGAACTGAGATCCTCAGTTTGTCCCTACCACATCTCCCCTAAAAACAATTTACTGAATGTTAATTCCAAGTGACCTACAAGAGAGAGGTAAATTAAATACCATCTTAATGACATGAAAATTTTTCAGATGGCCACTGTGTACCTTAGCAATGAATGCACACTTTCATGAGTAGAGGCTGCCACTTTTAAACCTAAATTTAGAGAGGTGGTGTATTTCTCTTACAAAGTATGAGTTGATTTCTTCTCTGGAAACAGACAGTTGGTTCTCAGGAATAAATACCTATCACTTTCCATCATTTCTAATTTTCAAGGGTACTGCTGAATTTTTCATGGAGTTAAAGAAGATCTGACCTCTGTTGATCTCTGTGGTCCACTTTGAAGTGCATTGGTGGCCAGTTATTACTGTTTACTTGTATTTATATGGTTTGAGGGTAAAAGGGAAAGTAAGTCCTTTTAGCGCTAGGTGCTGTACAAATAAAAATGAAGGGTGGTTCAGAGGAAAAGCCTGTAGTCCAGGAATGGCATCAGAATCTGATGCTCTGCAAGGTTCCTAAAAAGAGAAAACAACCTAATAATATTATTCTAACAGTACCTTCATGCATATTTATTTTGGTTATTTACAGACTAATTTTAGGAACAGTGAAGGAAAAGTTGAAAAGGCGAAAAGGTGAGGTAGACACCCTGCCATGGAGGAGACCCTGTGTAAGTCATATGTCAAATTTCTTTCTTGCCTTCTCCCCACAGCTCTACAGGAGTCACATTGCTTCCCCAGGAGAACAGCCACATCTGAAGTGAAATGTTGATACTCTTTAGCACTTGAGCCATCATACACATTATGCATGAACAAGAAATTAGTAATAGAAGGCAATTAAAACTACTAAACAATTTGAAATTGGCAGAAAAGAATTAATCCTAGAGTCACATGGATTGCAAACAGGACTTCTTTTCTCTGCCAGTGCTGGCTGGTTTCCCAAATCACATTTTTGCAGCAATTTGTCCAGACTACTTTCAAAAGCCCCAAGTTTTCAGAACTTTTGGCTTTTTCCAGAAACCCTGAAATCATCTCAAGATCACCACAAGCTTCAGAATTGCGTTTCACATCACTCAGCAATGTCTATCTAAATCCCAAGAATTTCTTCCCACCTTTGGAGAAAAATCTTGTGGACCTGCCTCCTCCTGTCCAAGAGAAATCCCTCAGCCCTTTCCCTCAGAGATCATTTGATGTAGTTAAGACAAGCTGGCACAGGGTCAGGCAGAGCAATGGTGCGTCCTGTAATCGCTCAGGCCATTTCCGTGGGTGAGGGAGGATGAGCCTCCTGGACTCGTGGCACAGCAGGACAGTCCATAGCTCATCTGGGCCTTGCTGGAGCACTTGTTTTCCTGGAAGCTGGGCTTGCAGAAGACACTTTTAAAACCTCCTTAAGTACCTGATCTGCATCTTTGGATGGCTAAATGCCTTCAGAAAGCACTTGGATCTGTTAGTGTCCCTGTGTTCATCGCAACTGACTTCAGCTGTAATCAACAGGGAGAGAAGTGCAGCCAGAAGGCAATGAATCCCATCAAGAGCAGATCTCTATGTTGTCATGGGGTGGATGGTCCTCAGAAAGGTCTGTGACTTTCCATAGTAAGGCTGGAAAACCAGCTAGGCCCTTGAAGTCTGATTTTCAGGTGACTGGATACAGTAGAGGTGCCTCCACCTCAGCATCCCACCAGTAAAACAGAGGTAACTTTCTTCTATCCAGCCTGGGAGATGTGAAGAAAACTCCATACATATAACATGGTACTTCGACACATAAAATAAAAGATAGTTGCTGCTGTGTGACTATGCTGATACAGGGTGAGACATATAGATAACGGCCCAAACAGCAGATCAGCAGCCTCTGCAGCTGCCAGAGAAGCACTTTCTGTAATGCTGTTTCTCACCACGCAGTGCACAGGAACCTGACAAAACATAGGACGTTTTAACACCTCATCCCTGTCATAACCATCATCCCTCTAGTGTCCGTTTTCCCTTCATTATAAGACAGTCAGCACAGCCCTGTTGGCTGCCAAAGAATCTCACCTGGGTCATCAATATGCAGGCACCAATGTCTCAGGCTGGCAGCTCCCCAAATGTGTCTGTCCTCTGCAAAATGGGATTCATTAAGTGAGCTGTCCAAGTGGTCTGGAACACATTAAAGTAAAAGAAACAATGCTGTACAATGAATTTTCGTCGACTGAAATGTGTTTCAGTGCTTATCAGGTATTTGTGTAAGCTGGCTCTACAGTAATATCAGGCTGATAACGATTTGCAGCTCCATTAACCGCTGTTAGGCAGCGGAAAAAGCAGACGTGCTGGAAAAAGGCAGCCACATGGGAACAAGGAATTCCTGGTTTAAAAAAGCTGTTTACATGTTAAGTGAATTGCTTCCATTGTGTGCATAGGTGTAAAGGTAGTGCTTTCTCATGCAGCTAAAAAGACTGCTCTGGGTATTGGAGCCTTCTTTTTACTCATCCGATGAATGTGATCTGTAGGAGCATTGCCAGTGAAGGGCAACATTCCTCTCTTTCCCTTTTCAAGGGAGCAACTTACCGTCACTTACACTTTTAAAGTCTTATTTATTTCTTCCCAGGACTGTTCCTTTGTGTCTGAAAAGAGGGAAATATTGTAAGCAGTCCCTACTTCAAAGAGTTTAAAATTCAAACTCATATATAATACAATGAAAGATCACATATAACAATGAGGTGGAAGTGGAAGAGGAAAGAATAAAGTCATATATGTACTACAGGATAAATGTCCTCACGGTGTGACTCAACTATGTTTTTGGCTGGTTTTCACAGACACCAAATGTTGGAACTAAAATAACTGCCCTGTGATAAAACCTTGTTAAAATCACTTCTTGAAGACCTGATGGTAAAATGTAGGCCTAAAAGAACAATCTGAATGAGAGGAAGAACTGGAGAAGCAGAGATGTCTGTCTTTCGCATGAGTAGGATGTGCCATAATGTAAATATGGATTAAACAAAGAACGAACATAAAGAGATTGCAGTGGGTCACGTAACTTTTCACGAGGATGTGTCAGTTTTAATGACATCTCTGTCCAGGTCATTACAGAAAGATCCATTTACCTTGGTAGGGCGATCAGCATCTGCATGGATAGGAAAAGAGCTGCTCCCAATGGAATGTAGATTTCAGTTTAGTTCCTTGTACTTACCTGAGATGTGGGAGACCTAGTTTCAAATCCTAGTCTGGGGCCAGCCTGGTCTCAAGAGATAGATGATACGGTCTTCACTTGGCCGTGAAGGTCCTGAGGGATCTTTCTCAGAGGGAATAGGAGCCCACTAGAGAGGTTCTTGGGGCAGGAAAAACATTTCTCCCACGGGATCAGGCACATCTTGGCTGTCACTATTAGCACTGCAAAAAGAACAGGAGGTGACAAAATATACTAAGCTAGGTAAACAGATGGGTGAAGAATTATGGGAGGCTGAAATAAGACAACTGCAAGGAAATCTGTGCGGGGGTGAAGGAGTATGCTGTGAAGAGACTGTTGTCTAGGGAGATTTAGGCAAGTTTGTTTACACAAATAGGAAAGGAGCAATGCTAGAGACCTGACGCTGATTCTCTTCACCTGATTAATATGGCTATTCACGCATCTTTAGATCAGTATTACTATTCCTAAACGAATGTTGCTAGAATCTCTGAGGCAACTGCACAACGTTTCAATCCTACACTGCTCAATAAAGAGCTCTTAGATGCATAAGGGTTCACCTTCTTCTCACAAGGCCTGGGATTTTTCCTATTAACTGCAGGCACTCATTCTAAGCTAATTATCAAAGCTGATTCAAAATGGCACTTCCAGGAGGTGACTTACCCTGCTGTGAGACAGGTACTTAATGACACAGGGATGAAGGCCAGCTGCCAGCATAGCTGTTAACGTATATCCCTGGCTTCTTCTCATCCTTACTGTCACCTTGCAGGTCTTGATAAATCATAAAGGCATTTGAGCAGCCAAGCTGAATTAAGACATGAAGCCCCAGTATATACCTCCATCAGCTGCCAGTAGTGGATGCCTGGCACAGATTGTAAGGACAGTGCAAGCATATAATGATATTTCCCCGGAATATTCACCAGCCTTCAATGATTTATGGCTCATGAACTTTCTGAGCCGAAGATAGCATCTATGTGCTGAATAGATTGCCATGGGTTTTTTTGACATGAGTTTATTCAGTCACTTTTTGAACCCATATCGTCTTTTTCTAATTACAGTGTCCTGCAGCACAGCCTTAGCATCACATTATTTGGAGAATACCCACTTTTTTTTTTTTTATTTCATACCAGACTTTACAAATTTCATTTGATACCCTCTACTGATTGTGTTAAAAAGTATCATTTCATATTGCCATTCTTCAAGTTTCATGATTTTATAGACTCCTCTGAGGAATTTCCAGACTGATGAATCTTAGCCTGTTTATTTGTTTCTTCTAGAGTAGAATATCCATATCTTTGACCATTTCTTAGCCCTTTTTGTACTTTTTTTTTTCAGTTCTGTTACTATCACTTTTTATCTACTGAATTAAGAGAGAGTGAAAGAATGAATAAATAGACAGTGTATTCAAGAGGAGGGAACATAATGGATTTGTACTGAGGCATAATGATGGCTGTTTTGTTCCTTAATTCATGCTAAAAAACCCCTAGATTGGATTTTCTGGTTTGACTACTGCTCTGAGTACGTAAAATTGGCTGTGACAACTCCAGAATCTCATTTTTGCATGGCAATAGCAGTTCAAAGTTCATCACTGGATATATAAATACAGGATTGTTTTTCCCTTGTACGTCACTTTATATCACATGGAATTTCATCTGTCATTTCATCATCCAGTAATTTAGTACCATGAGATCCTTCTGTAACTCTTTGTAGCTGTCCTCATCAGCAAACTGTCACATCATTCCCTTTCCAGATCTTTACTGAACATATTGGACAGGATCAACCCTAACATAAGCCCTACCCACAGCAAATAATGCAAGGCTTTTGATTAAGTGTTAGTGATGACTGTAAATGTAGACTTATATTTACAGAAATCCATCACCAAATTTCCACACCACTAAAAGACCTTGAAGTAAGCGCATTTCCATTCTCACAGTGTAAGTACTGCCTTGAAAATCCCCTGGATATACCTTAAACTGACAGATTTAACTTAGTCACAAAAATATCCCTGTAAAATAGGTAAAAAATTGTTCATGCTGACTCAAGAGAGCAATTTCTCTAGCTGTGAGAGTTAGAGCACTATATGGATGTGTTCTGGATAGATTCAAACTTTGTACTACTGGTGTTCATCCATAGTGGATTCTCCATAGTTGATTCTATAGTGATTCCAGATACACTCTTCAGGGTCACCAGGCTTTTTCCTGGTTAAACATTTATGATTTAACAATGTTTAGTCAGCTTTACCTATATCCTCATCCAGTTTTACAATACTGCACACCTCACAGTCAAATTCGATTTGAAAATGATCCTTGCTATGAGGGGCAAAAGCTGCATTAAGAGTTACTAGCTCTAATACTCCTAATAAAATTTAATATGGAAAAAGGAAAGATTTCCAATCTGACTGTTAAGTTCAAGTGACCAAGAGTCTTTACAACACATGATCCTTGCCTTTTAACAAGTCACAGTTTTCAATGATTTCAAAAGTCATTCAAGCATGAAAAGCAGATGAATTTAAATTTCTGCTTCATTTGATGTTATGTGATGTTATTTTTCACCGTACCTCAGCCAGTATTCTTCTAACTTCAGTTAAAACATACTTGGCTCACATTTCTCTTACAGAAATGACTCACTGTACAGTAAGCATGAAAGGTGTTGGGTGGTTGTTAAAAGGGCAGAAGCCACAAGGTATTGCAGTCTTGAGATCTCTTGGGAATTCTGAAAAACTTTCAATATTTAGAAGAGTCCTAGTTCAGGAATAATTGTCACAAAGTTAGTTGACAGATGAATAAATGAATGAATAAATGAATGACAAATGTAAGGTTCCTTTGTAGATCTAGTGGCTGAACCAAAGCAAAGAGGGCTCAATGTCTGTCCTGCCACAGAGTCTTAGCAAGAAGACGGGGAGGCAGAGAGCTTAGGCCAGTCAGCTAGTTTGTATCCATGCGTTAACCCCAAATGTGTTGGCATTTGGAACACAAAGAAAGAGCACACCAAAATTTAACCTAACAAGTCAGTGATTGAAAATGAAACATCCAAATGAAGCTCTGAAGACAGTATGATGGTAACAGAGATGCTCTTCAGCAACTGATTGAGACCACTCAAACAGAACATCCATGTTTACAGCAAAGGTAAAACTGTATGCTCAGACTCATCTAAATATCTTCTACATTATACTATTATCTCTAAATAATGTCTTATTTCAGATACATGATACATCATTCACCAAATATGAGGCATCAGGATGATTTCTAGACACAGGCAATGTTTCCAAATGTTTAGCTTCTGCTATCAATTTAAATAAAATTAAAATGCTTTCCACTGTAAGGCTTAATCTAAACTAATCCCATAGACATTCTTTTAACTGTAAAATCTGGTTTTGGAGATCTACACAAATCTCAAAGTGCGTAATCACCTAATCATTTCACCTGCCCTATAGTGGTTAGCATCCCATGTAAATGCAGCGAAGTAAAACAAAAATCATTGCAAACTACTGAAAAGTAACTGTCTCCACTACAAGGTACATGGTAAGAAGTACCATGTACCTCAAATATCGATAGTAACGCACTCCTAGAATAAGCTGTCCCACCTAGGAGTTCTCACTGAAAAAGTAGTTTATAGCAATGGTTTCCAAATTGTGGTCTATGGACAATGGGTGGTTGATGAGTAGTAAGGGATCCACGGCTGGCCTGTGAAACCATGCTGAGTAACAGACTAGGTCATGACAGTCTGCAGAGCTTCTCACAGATCCACGGAGTGTTGTAACTGCTGTTCTGCACCATTGCGTCTTCATGTTTTAAAAGATGATTTTGTTTTCTCCAGGCAACAAAAAGCTTGCTAACATAAGTACATAAAAGGCTATTGAAAATGAGCAGGGAATCAACTCTTCCAGTGTGGTCAGAGAAAAAGAAAAAAAAAGTGGGAAACTAAGGCTAAATATTAAAGAAAACTTTCTCTTGGTAAGGATAATACTGGAATAAGCTGCCTCAGGAGACTGTAGACTCTGCACAACTGAAGTCTTTCATCACAGGACTGGACAACATCTGCCAGGAATTATATAGCTTTATCTGATCCTGACACTTAGGAAAAAAAGGAAACTAGGAAAGCTTTTGTGACACCTTTACAGCTCTGTCCATTTCTTTAGACAGTTTAAAAAATAAAAAAATCAATTACCAACAAAATGATAAGTCTTTCTTTCAAATAGTTGCCTTCCCTTTTCTATGGACGGGACAATCCCAAACACGGATACAGGCTAGGCAATCAGTGGATTGAGAGCAGCCCTGTGGAGAAGGACTTAGGGGCACTGGTGGAATAAAAAACTGGACATGAGCCAACAATGAGCACTCGCAGCTCAGAAAGCTAACTGTATCCTGGGCTGCATCAAAAGAAGCGTGGCCAGCAGGGTGAGGGAGTTGATTCTGTCCCTCTGCTTCACTCTGGTGAGACCTCACTTCGAGTACTGTGCCCAGCTCTGGCGTCCTCAGCACAAGAAGGACATGGACCTGTTGGAGTGGGCCCAGAGGAGGGCGACAAAGATGATCAGAGGGCTGGAGCACCTCTCCTTATGAGGACAGGCTGAGAGAGTTGGGGTTGTTCAGCCTGGAGAAGAGAAGGCTCCAGGGAGACCCTATTACAGCCTTTCAGTACTTAAAGGGGACCTGCAGGAAAAATGAGCAGGGAGTCTTCATCAGGCAGTGCAGCAACAGGACGAGGGGTAATGGCTTTAAACTGGAAGAGGGGAGATTTAGATTAGATATTAAGAAGAAATTCTTTACTGTGAGGGTGGTGAGACACTGGAACTGGTTGCCCAGAGAAGCTGTGGATGCCCTTCCCTGGAAGTGTTCAAGGCCAGGCTGGATGGGGCTTTGAGCTGGTCTAATGGGAGGTGTCCCTGCCCATGTCACAGGGGGCTGGAAAGAGATGATCTTTAAAGTCCCTTCCAACCCAAGCCATTCTATGACTCTATGATTATCTGTTTCTTACCATTTTTGTGGTGCTGAGAATAGACAGAATTCAGCAAAACAAAGAAATTTGTTGTGTTTCAGAGGGATCCAGTATTTATTTTCTTCTGACATTTGCCTAGACTCCAAAGCCCATTAGTGCTAAATCAGCCACGCTCATTTAATAACTAGCAGCAGCACTTCTTGCCAAAAAATGTTCTCTAAGACTTTTTTTCCCTTCTGTTGGAAGCAGAACACCCAAAATAAGTAGTAGAAGTTAGAGGCACTCACTACCCCATCAAAGTGAGAGATTATTTGAAAGAAGGAATATGCCTATCTGCAGAGGGAAGATAACTTTCCACAGATATCCTGAGCATTTGCCTACCCCAGAAGAGAGCTTTCCCAAGCACCACATGCACATCTTCCAGCCTTCATCCCTGTTTCTGACTGCAGAACTGCAGGCAAAGCAGCGACCACCAGACTTCTTTCCATGGTGAGTTAATTGAGGAGGAAAGGGCTCATTAGAGTTCACTTTCTGAACTCACATTCATGAGGGAAGAGTTTCCAAGCAACTCCTTGCAAGCAGCCAGGCTCTGACAGGAATTACATTATGAGTTTTGACTGAGGAAGCAGTAAGGAAGATTTCTGATGTGCCACAAATTTGGAACACTGAGATAAAACACACCGGCTGAGAGGACTGAAAGGGAAACAGATATAACCGAGAAGTTATACTTCTATGTATATACACACATATACACATATATATACACACAATTTATAAATGTATTTAGACATATATACATATACACACATATCCTTATATACAAATACACATATGTATATATGCATATATGTGTATATATTCTCTCATATTTATATATAAACATCTACTATATATGTGTACATGAAAGTGTATGTGTGTGTGTGTGTGTAAAAATATATATACACATATAGCTCATGATCCTCCCAGAGATATTTCCATTAATGTTTCTTCCAGAAAGTAATTACTTTGCATTACGTGGTACTGACGTTTTTCAATTGGTATATGCAGACTGATAAAGCAGGGTGTGCTGTCCTTCACCACCATCCATCCACCTAAATGTAGACCTAGTTCTAGACGTTATTCATCGTAGCTGTGAGTTGCAGTCAAAAATGATTGATGATGGCACCAGCACGGAGGCTTACATACACAGTCTCACTCTATCTTTTCCACACGTTATCAAAGAGGAGGAGATAGAGCTGGGAGTTGTGTAGGAGCCTATCAGAACAGGCGGGACATAGCTACAGCCTTCAGCCCTCTGGAGATTCTTGGCTGAGGTAGAGCCCGTAGGAAGCCCTGGCCTTTTTTCCATGAATCACAGCAACTGAAGATTGCTTCAGTTTGACCGTGATACAGCTGAGTCTCAGCACCAGCTCTGAAACTGTTGTGAGAAAAAATTTGAAAGAATTTCCTTGAACCTTGTGTCTGCTTGGACACATCACACAGCCTGGGGTTTTCGCAGTGATTTTATGGAATTTGTGACCTTCTATCACGGATCAGAACCCTCCTGTGATGGATACTGATTTCTCTGTACATTTTTATGTAGCATAATGCCAATATGAGAACTCTGAAACATATGAAAGCATATTTTGTTGTCTGGATGTAAGCTTTTAGTTGTTACAACTTACACTGTCAGCTTTAAAGTCCAGACTGATTTGTGTTCTGAATGCTTACAAGTGAATACGCTTACAAGTGAATACATTTTGGAGGTACTAGCAAAATTTGCATAAGGTTTGTAACTTATTTCACATGCTGTTTATTTACAATTATAAAAAATTAATACAAAATACAAAAATTACAAAGGGATTCCCATATATTGCACTCTAGGTTTCCTGGAGTGTACTCATAACATGCTATCCAGGTGTATGCTACAATGATGTCATAGACAGGTTGTGATTTTAATAAGGCAGGTACATTACCAAGGAGGGCTAAATATGGGCCTGTGTAAGAAACAAATAAAAGAAAGCGAATTTGAAAATCAAGAGCGGCAAACTTTCCTGAAACTGGGCGCACTTTAGGATCTACTATAACAGTAAAAATATTCCATGCAGTAAACCTAACTTTGACCCATGCCAGTTGCAGGTCTGTCTAGTCCAGACCAAGGATGAAAGAGAGCCCTTTGCCTTTCCAGAAACCGAAAACAGTCTGGTTGTATCTGACTGACTAATTTTTGTCTGTTTCCATGGTTACAAAAAGATAACATACACGCACTCTATCGCATCATTTTTGGCAGAAGGGAAAATCTCCATAGCAGTCTGTCTCCCTTCCCCTCCGCAGACCGGAGGAATTAGGAAGGAAAACCCAGTCTCTACAAGGGGCCCATCTCCCCTCACAGAGCAGTGCACTGAGAGGAGAGGACGTGCTTTCAGAGCACGCTTATCACAAGCACCGTTGTGTTTCATGAAGAGAGTGTGTGTACAGAAGCTTGTAACCGAGGGTCAGGAGACAGCAGCCTGGTGTACTGGCCAAAGCACTTGAAGATGTAAAAACACTGAGGATTGTCCATAGGAGGGGAAGACTTGCCCAAGTTGGGAGACACCCGTTCTTATGGGAAGGGGAAGGGTAACAAGGCTGACGCTCAAGTAAACAAGAGAGCTGCTTTTGCTTACTGTTTGCATGGGAACCCAAATTAGGTCGCTATGCAACCCTACCTACTGTCAAAAGGGCAGCACTTGACATCCTTACCTCACAAAGGTCATGCTGATGATTTAGCCCACACCCTTATCTCCCCACTTCCCCCTGTTTATCATTATTGACATTCTCTCTGTGTGTTTCCATGGAGCTTCCGTGACTGTATTCATGAGAGACATACAGGACATAAAGAGATGTCAGGCACACAAGGAGAGCCCCTTCCAGATCTCGTTGGTTTGGGTCTTCTGTCTGCCTATGTTGAAGAGCTCCCCCTTCCACACCCCATGAGGATTCCCATCCTCTTACTTGGGCATCCGCCACATTTTCCTAGCAGTGAGGGAGAGATTCTGCAAAAAAGAGAAAATACGTGAACAACACGTTTTACAACACTTTGTGTTGTAAAAAAAACCAGTTAAAATATGTGTTGGAATAATGCAAAACTAATTTTTAAAGAACAGTGTGCTTTGTGAAAAAGGGGGGAAAAAGTAAGTTTAGGTTATTTGAAATATTTTTCTAAATCAGATGTCAGATCATTTGTTTCCAGTCATTTTTCTCGCTGAATGCGAGGAGTCTTCACAAGGGGACTCATACACTGTTCTCCAACTGGGAGTGGAGCTTCTGTCTTGCTGCTTGGAACCAACAGACCACCAGGTAGGGCAGTAGCCCGGGAAGTCACTTCAATCTTTGGCTTCTTCAGGCCCATGGAGTAGCCAGTTCCTCCCTCCTGGGCCCTAACAGAATTTTGGGCTATGGCTTTCCTGCAAACTAGAATCCAGAAGAGAGAGAAAACCATCATTCCTGCAGCCCAATTTAGGAAATGATGCCCACTCTGAACCCCAGCTGCCCCACATGACTTTCTATTTCTAAATGCTTAAATGAACCGTGTTGATTTTTTTTCTCCAGATGTTGCTTCAGGCTTTTTTTTTCTCCAGATGTTGCTTGAGAATTGGGTGAATTCTCTAGCCTTTTGGCCTCCCCAGGTCCACCTGTGTCTTTAATACATGAAAGACTGGACAAAAGTAAAAAGAGAATAATCTAAGAATCACTCACTCCAGCCCAACAGCACTTAATTAATGTACGGCAACCTAAATTCTGTCCTTTTCTTATTAGTTTTTGATTTGGCAGTCTTAATTCTTAATAAGTTGAGAATAATTTTCATGTGATTTCCTATAGAAAAAGACTAAGGAAATCTCCTGAAAAATCATTGTGTAGAATCATACCAACACTTCCATGAAATGTCAACTGTGTTGGTACAACTGGATCCATGGTACAGCTCTTCATTCTTCTTTTTACCTACAGGACATTCTCATGAAGGTCATGCCTCCATTTTTGCTTTCAGAAATACTGCACTAAACATTTAACAAGACTTTGTGGATTGCTAGCCAAACCTATCTGATTTCCAGGGCGGGGGGGCGGGGGGGGAAGACAAAGTAAGATTTTGTAGAAGCAAGTCTGGCTGAAGTTTCTTTAACTTCACATTGGTGTGAATTATTGCTTCCTGTTACCCAGAATAATCTTTTACTGTATTTCTTCACCCTGGCCTTCGTTAGGAATAATGCTGCCAAAAGATACAGCCCAAGTTCTATCAGAGTCTCAAGGCATAAAACAAGAAGGGAAAATGTTAGAAGGGCAGAATTAAACCAAGAAATGTTTATGGTGGTTTTATTTATTTCTCTTTCTTGTTCCATCTCAGTCTCCTTTTATGTGTTTATGTATACGTGCACATAGATATAGGCATAGCTACGTCTATCTACATGCATATGCACACATACATCATTTTGCCCTCTGCATATATCTGTACTATGTGTTGTGTGTATGATAAAGCAATCAAAGAAGAAATTAATAGCAGCAATACCTGATTGCCTGTTCCATGCTCTGGACAGTCAAATCACAAACCCTGTATTTCTGAACAAACTAAAATAGGAACAGCAAAAATCTGCCTACTGGACAATTAAGAAAGTTCTAACCCTCAATAGTTCACAACCTCTTGCCCAGCTAAGTGGTGGTCTGCTGTCAGTGGGGATGTGCCATTCCCATATTCCCCTCCCTCACCCCTCCGCCCCGTCACATAGTGGAGAGGAGTGCGCTTCCAGGAAAATGAAACAGGACCAGAAGGCTGATCATGATTGCTGCTCATCCAGGAAGCACCAAGATTATCATTCCAGCGAGTCTCGCTTTGCTGCCAGCATTCAAGGCAGCGCACGAGGGAGCAAAGTGGCATTGACAGGGGAGCCAGTGTAAGAACAGAGGGTGTTCTTACACACCAGTAAGAAAAATCTTGTGAAATGTGAGAGGGTGAAACACGAGACACTGTATCTGCCTGATTTTTCTCCAGAGCCTAAGTAACAGCTTCCCCCGCACATCCTTGCCGCTAAATTCTAGCTAGTTATTTATGTAGGCAGAACTTTAACACTACTCACTCTCCTGTTTGTTATAGATGCATTAAAACACTGAGTACAATCCATGGAAGAATTTCCATTTGAGCTGGCTTAAACCGTATCTTCGTTCTTCCCCAGTTCTTCCAATTCTTTTTTGCTTAAATAATCATCAGTGCATATGATGACATTAGAGCTATGGCTCTAATTCTAAGTTGGAACTACACTGCCAAGTTAAAAGGTGTCCTTTGAATCTTACAAAGAATTATGCAATTTGTTTTTCAAATTGTGGCCCATTTGTATTTTCTATGCCGGTCCTCACACTTTACTTTCAGGGCCTAATAGGAAGAGAGCAGATATAAACCCAACGAGACTGATTTCTTGAATTATTGCCCAAGTCAGCACAGATTTCAGCTGCATTCTTCCAGATCTGTCACTTTATTCAAGTAGTCTCTAGAGAGGTATCTGACTGTACGCTCTCCGCTGATACAATGGGTTTAGGTACTACTGTAGGAAGGAGGATTCCTCTTCTAGCTCCCAAAGATGGGAATAATAATTACACCCTTTTAGAAGCTGAGCGTGAGTAACAGGCCCAGATATAAAAAAGGATGTTCACTGGTGAAACATGAAAAAGGTTGTAATTACAGCTTATAGATTTTTTTTTCCTACTTTCTTTTTTTTTTTTTCCCCTATGGCATTTTTCTGATCAAGAGCTACAGCAAATATTTTAGTTTTTCTAAAATAGCATCCTCCTAACAGAGAGTTTGTCTGGAAAGGGGCACTGTGGTTTGGTGCCACTGGCTGTCCCTTGAACAACTCAATGGGCCCTTGATTTTGTTTGAGGCATCTGGTCACCGCTGCAGCACAAACAGAAGGCACTTATGAGTGAAAGTGGGCACCTGTCCGAAGGAGTGTCCCCACCCCTGCATGAAGTAATAGCGTCCTCTAAGGTCATGTATGTAGGAGAACATCTGCAGATTGTGAGTAAATAGAAGTGGTCCAACACGGTGTTTACTTATCCGGCAATTCGTAAAATCCACACCAAATTTAGCTAGAGCTGCCCCATGAAATTTGAAATTTGCTGCCAGTACTCAGTCCAGTTGATCTACACTGGTCAGCCTTCAAGAGGTTCTGTGGATCTTTTCTGCCATATTTTCCAGGAAGGTTGATGTTTAGGACAGCATAGTTGTGATGTGAACCTGAATAAGATTGAAATAACACCTGATAACACACATGGATGCAGATAACAGCAGCTGTGTCCACACTTCTATATACATCCCATGCCCGAGAGTGATCTCTGCATATCAAAGCAATACTGACTACGTCCACATTGCGCAGTATCTGACTGCTTTGGACACCAACTCACAATGGAGTGGGAGAAGAAGAAATCATCTCAAAGTGTCTAAAATAGTGTGGGACAGTAAGGTGGTGTTACCCTCATGGGAGCTCAGAGGAGTAGAGCAGGGTATAAAACCCGTGGGGAGTGCTGGAGGTTTGCGCAGTGCGAAGGGAACCCGGGTGTGACCTCCGGAGTCGATTGAAAACGGGCACCAGGAGAAACTCTCCCCAGAAGAAAACCTGCGTTTTGTTTTGAAGAAGACTAGTTGACCGGAAAAGGAAGCTTGGGAATGAACTAACATTTAGGCAGGGGACCAGGTGTAAACTAGGCAGAGAAGTTATCTGATAGTGTAAACACACCCTCTACATCTGCTTCCCAGCAGCAGTGAAGCAAAACAGATTCAAAGGCTGGGTCAACAGCGTAGAAATTCTTAGATGTGAGTCCAGTCTGATACCTGAACTCATAGTTTTCAAGCATGTACGTCATTGTTCACATATCACACAAACAACCTGCAAACTCTGGTATATTTAAAAGATGGGGTTTACGAACTTACCACTCCCCTGGCTGTGTGCGGCCATTCCCCAGCTGTCTCCTCACAGAAGTATTTTGCTGGTATTACTTTACACAGAGTGTATGCTCAGAACCAGTTAAACCAATGCAAACATTGTCATTAGGCAACCGTGGAAGGAAAAACAAACATGTTTAAAAATTATGTTTATTCATGTCTTTAAAACCCTGTCATTAAACAACTGTTCAACATGCCAGGCATCTACCAATATATACAGGTCTACGTATTTATGAATAAAGAGATATCTCAGCTATGCTTCATGAAATCAAAACACATCACAGTAAACTAATGAAATTCAGGTAAACACTCCAAAAATCTTCATTTGCCAGATTTGCTGTATCTGAAATATTGAATTATCCATGCTTCAGGTATGGATGCCACTGCCACTCACATGAAGAAAATTTGAACAGGACTGAATAATTAGTGCATCTTTTCTGATCTCCCTAATCTTACAAAATGGAACATTTTCTGGGGAAATAAAATAACCTTTGTGCTGACACACAGGGGATGAAATTTAAAGTTTCCAGATCACAGAATCCTCCAGAGATCTCCATTCAGTTGGGGGGAGATCTCATCAACTTCTCATTTGGGGGAAATTCCCGTCCCTCCTGACTGGATCTCAGAGTTGAACTACAAGTATGGTGTAGCATAAGACGGGTGCTCCTATGGCTGGTGTGATGCTCTCCACGTACAGACGAAGCAGAAACAAACTAGCTGTTGGATCACCAAGGGTTGCCTCAGTATGAAGAACATCCCTGGATAGCCTGTGGATGCTCTACCATCCTTCACAGCATTTTTCTTAAGATGCTAAAATGAAGGCCAAGTGATGACCTAATGAAAAGATCTTTCGTAAGGTCCCAGAGAGGGCCAAGGTATATACCTATCAGATTCAGTTGCAAGGGTCCTCTTAGAAAAGGGCTGCTGGCAACACACACAGACCCAGCGCTCTAAAACCGCGGAATGGTCCATCAGCGTTGCAGTAGCTGCAGGCTGGTAAGAGTTGTAGCTGGCTGCCTCATACTTCCAGTTCTCAAGCAGATCCCAGAGGTCACCAGAAAACAGCAAAAGCACCAATTTCCTAATTTCAACATTACAGTCCTGGATTTTGGCACACAAATAACTCCTTGGTAATGTGTGCTGTCTGGCACCTCTCAAGGATTTCACAGAACTTTTAAGCTCTTTATAATCAGTTGATTCCCACTACAGTCCTAACTCAATGGCAAACAAATGTTGTACCAATCTTAATAGGGGAATGTGATGATTAGGGAAGGCAAGTTCCGTATTAAACACTCCCCAGTGTAGGGACCTTTATGTTCTCCAGCCCAAAAGTAAACCTAACTCTAAGCCTGAACCCATCTGAGTACCCATTTGATCAATGGGGTCTAAAAAAGCCCTGACAGCAAACTGAGTGTGCTAGTCATATAAGCGTGTTAGACATCATCTGTGTTAACCTGCAGCAAAGTCAGGGCACAGTTGGTACTGGGAACAGAGGAGTTTCAGCCTCTGCCTCTGAAACACTGCACTGCAAAAGTTCCAGTCTGCAAAGAAACCCTGGGTCAGAGTGAAAAAACCAAAAACTACACAACAAAACTGGCAATGACAGTGAATACCTTTCTCTTTATTAACACTTCTAACTTTTTTAGCTATGCACAAAGACATGTGGGTATCACCAAGATGTGTTACAGCTTTACATGCCCAGTATTTCCTGTCTGGGATGCTACAGTTTGTAAGTCCTTTGTCAAAGTCCTGTGAAACACAGACAGGGAAAAACCCCTTCTGTCGTCTCAAGAGGATGCACGATAGAAGCTGAAGTGCTCAGCAGTGTTACCAAAGTGAGTGGGGGCAGTAATGAATGGAAACATGCAGCTGGTATCTCTAAGCTGGCATAAACAAAGCTAGAGACAGAGTGCTAGGTGATACCACGATGGGGATCAGTGGCGACCCGTCAGGCTGCCTCCTCCGCTGTGTCACCAGGGGCCAGCTCAGGCCGGAACTGAATGGTGACTTGAGATAACACTATCCCATAAAGGCAAAACCTGCGCCGAGGCTGAGAGCTCGGAACAAAGATCATGGAAACTCTTAACTCATTTGTGCAAGAGGGGGTTTTGCCTGCCATTCAATATATTCAATACTTTCCCAAAGCCAAAGGGGCTGTACTTTTTTTCATACAGTCATCCCTTTACCCATATATTAATTAGGAATATGAATATATGAATATGGGGAGGGAGTCTTTATCAGGGAGTGTAATGATAGGACAAGGGGTAATGGCTTCAAACTGAAAGAGGGGAGATTTAGATTGGATATCAGGAAGAAATTCTTTACTGTGAGGGTGGTGAGACGCTGGAACAGGTTGCCCAGGGAAGCTGTGAATGCCCCATCCCTGGAAGTGTTCAAGGCCAGGCTGGATGGGGCTTTGAGCAGCCTGGTCTAGTGGGAGGTGTCCCTGCCCATGGCAGGGGGTTGGAACTAGATGATCTTTAAGGTCCCTTCCAACCCAAACCATTCTGTGATTCTGTGAATTACCTAAAAACCTTACAATCTCAGAAATTAAAAAAGATTGCTCTTACTCAGGTAGCAATAACCCATGGCCCAGATCATCTGAACAGAGAAAAACAAGTATACTTTGGCTATGGCTACGTTGTGTTTGATCCTCTGTGAATAGAAAGCACAAGCACAATCACATAAAGCAAGGCAGGTCTATGCCGACACAGCTGTTATCTGTGGGCTGGGTACAGGCTGGGCACGGTGGCAAAACTGAGCAAAAGCACATCAAAAAAGAGATACTGACTGATTAGTGCTGTTAGCAGCACAAAAATATAAACTTTCCAAGTGGAACTCTGCTGAGAACAAGCTCTTGAACAACTAAGATACCAAGGAGACATACCTTGAAACATTATTAATTGATTGGTATTGCATTAATATCTATCTGATGTGCTATGTGCACCTCAAGTGTACCAAGACAGGCCCTGCCCAGAAGGCTACTGAGGTTAATACCCTTGAAGATGGGATAATTCCATCCTCAGTGGGCATTTTGTAACATATTCTAATTTTCTGTGATATGAAATAAGGATTGTGAAGGATGCTGTGGAACCATGGACAACTCAGGGACTCTGTCCTATATGCCGCAAAACTGCTGTGAATCTTTATGAGTTGGCTCATGACCATGTGCTTGGCCCGCTGGGCAGTGTAAGTGACACTTTCCTCACTTATCAACACATTCAATTATTGTAAATACCCATTGCAAAGGAAAATCAAGGAACAAGTCTCTCAAAGCCTAGCTGCCCAGCAGAGAAAACTCATATTAATTTGGTGCGGCTCAGTAGGACACAATGATGGATGACTCAAGGACAAAGTAAGAAATGACATGGATCCAAGAGCTGGCAAACACTTGGTTGTCCACGGTAGCTTGTTTGGAAAGAGCTGCGTGATTACCTGGGGAGCCAACTGTGCTTGTCGCTTGTTCTTTTGATCCATGTTTTTTCTCAAATGCTCTTGTTTGAGCTAATTGTTGTCAGTCTTAAGATAAATTGCTTAGCCCTCATTTAATCCTGGAGAAGAGAACTGCAGCTGTTAAAATGAATGTAAGCCGTCTGCAGCAGTTGCAATTGGTCAAAGAAGATAGCCTAAGAAACAGGTCTGGAGGAAGAAAACTGTAGGAACCTGCAGGGAAGAGCTCGCAGCCAAAAAACCCGACTCCTCTGGGGCCCTTGAGGAGTCTACAAAGCAGCTAGAGCTACAGCTGAGCTGGACACTGGGTCAAGGACCCTGTGTAAAGCGGATAAACATGAAGTGCTTCACTTCTGCAGAGATCTGCTTGTAGGAGAGCTCAGAGGGACAAAGAAAATCTGTGGACACATCATAGCCACCCCCAAATCTGATTGCAATCCTACAATTTCTGTCTTGCCTAAAGCTATACAATACCGTAGAGCATCAGCTAAATCTTTCTTTTCTCCATAGTTTTTGATCCTGACAGATTTATAAATAAGCTGAATTTATTCACTTTCGTTTGAAATTAATGGGTGTGTTCTCAGCATGCAGCCAACTTTACTTCACAGAATGGATACCAAAAAAAACACAAGAAAAAAGAGAGTGATGGAGCCACACTTTACCCGGGGAATAAATAAATGCGACACTACAGTGCCCTTTTCAGAAGTGTAAGTTTTTGCTGTTTCATTAGCTGAAAACGGCTTTGTTATAGTCAAAAAAATATGGTTTTTTGTGTAACTGCCCGCACCTATAAACATTCACAAAATAAGCAAAGGGGAAAAAAAAGAGATGACCAAGTAAGTTGTGGTTATGAAAGAGCTCTGTCACTAGCATTATAGAAACTAAAATACTGTTTGCATAACATTGGACTCAGTAGCTGCTCTAATCCTTGGAGTCCTGTTGATATCACTGTGTTAGAGAGCATCCTTTTATAGGTCCTGCAGACTGTTATGCCATGTGAAATCTTGACTCTGTTGAAATGAATATGAAAGGTCTCACTGCTTTCGTTGGAAAAGAGATTTTAACCTATTACCTTCTTAGGTTTATACTTGACCTTATGCATTAGGCAAGTAATGAAGTAAACAGTAAATATTACTCTGGTGTGACAAGCCAGTTGAACAGAGCCGGTCCTTATAGGGAAGGTAAACTCTGTGGTTATAGTATTACAACACCAGTTTCTGTGTATAAACGGTACACTCAGGGAAGTATATTTATACTGTAGTATGATAAATCTTTCTTTCTTAAAGACCAGACTGGAAAATGAGAGATCATGCTTACTTTTGTATAAAAAGTATACTTTTGTATAAAAAGCTCATACAAGAAAAAGAAGGAAGATACAGGACAAATACAGACACTGCACAGGAACCTCTGTCTTCCACATGTCCAGGTTCAGGTGGCTTGGCCCGCAACAAATACTGTAAAGCCCATGCTTTAAGACAGATAAGTATCTATCCTGTACACTACTTTGATAACAGCTCAAGGGAACCTGCTCAATACACACCTCAGTGGCCAGGTGAAAAAATGAGATTTCCTCTCCTTACTGTTCCACCACAATTATGGAGCACATCGCATTTCATATTGTGTATTCTCAATGTTCAGCTTTATGGCTCTGCTTTCCATACTGAAGAATCACAGAAAGGTTGAGGTTGGAACGCACCTGTGATCATCACCCAGTCCAACTATCAGCTCAAAGCAGGGTCAACTAGAACACATTACTCAGAGCTGTGTCCAGTCATGTTTTGAATATCTCCGAGGATGGAAACTCCACAACCTCTCTGGGACACCTGTAGCTGTTGGCCACCATTGTCACAAGCACACATTGCTGACTCAACTGTTGTCCAACAGGATCCCCAGGACCTTTTCTGCAAAGCTGCTTTCCAGCTGGCCTGCCCAAGCCTGTCCTGGTAGAGGGGTTGTTCCTCGCCAGAGGCAAGACTTGGAATTTTCCTTTGCGGATCTTCATGGGGTTCCTGTCAGCCCATTTCTCTCACTTGCTGAGGTCCCTCTGAATGGGAGCACAACCCCCTGGTGTATCAGCTTCACCTCCCAGTTTTACGCCATCTGCAAACTTGCTGAGGGTGTGTGTTGTCCTGTCACCCAGGTAATGAATGAAAAAGTTAAAGAATATTGGCAATACTGACCTCTAGGGTACATCACTAGTGACTGACCTCCAGATGGACTTTGCTCTGCTGATCATAACCCTTTGATCCGGGAAACTTGGCCACCTCACTGTGCAACTATCTGCCCTGTGCTTCATCGATTTTTCTATTAAGATGTTATGGAAGACATTGTTAAAAATCTGTCTAACATCATGTTAAAGAACATCCCCTGTTCTCCCCTCATCCACTGAGACAGTCATCTCATTACCCAAGACTATCAGATTCCGATTCTCTTCCCCTGTCCCACTAGCCGTGGTGGAGGAGAGTGAGCAATCGGCTGCATCATGTTTGGTTGCCTGCTGGGTTAAACCACGACAGAAGAAAAGAGATCCAATTAATAGAACATAGCATCTGCTCTAATTCTATAGCCTGATGCTGGCCATTATTTTGTGTTTATTTGCTTCCTGTATTTCAGAGCAAAAGATCAAGGATAATTAAATGGTATTCATTTATATATTCCATTGGCTTTTCAAAATGTGATTAATTTATATCATTCATTACCTTTTCCATCATAAAACAAACATGAACTTTCCACATTTTAAAATATTTATATAAATATTAAAAATATGTATATCTACTTGCATAAAAATATACAGAGATCACATCCACACTATATACTATATATTAAATATTAATTACCAATACAGATGCAATTCTATGGATTTTCTCTTAAATTTATGAAAAAGCATTTAAGTACGCTTTGAACAATACCTACCCAGACTGCAACGGAGCTTATGTATAGCTTTATGTTTTATGCTGCAATGACTTCAAGAAGTTTTACATGTGTAACTGAAGCTAAACACTTGCCTAAATGGTCTGCTTAATGATGATGAAATACAGAATCAGGGCTTAAAGTTGCACGCTACTACCCAAACTCCCTCTGGCTGCCTGAGCAACCACCTCTCAGACACTGGTACTTGCACAAATCTTGCCCCTAGGAACAGTTTGGATGAGAGTAACATAACTTGTTCCGGCAAGGATTTCAGGATTGAGATCTTTTTTTCCTGAACCAAGTTTTTCTTCCAGAGCAAGGCTTATTCACGTAAGCACACTGCAACTGTGCCACCACAACATTGGTTTAACTGAAAACATCTTTTGCTAATGGGGCATGGCATTTCCTTGTTGCACCACATTAACTTCATTTCTTTGGATCAGGTAATTAAGGCCAATTGTCTCTTGAAAACAGCAAATGAATTCCTGACGCTCTTGCACTTTCTAAGACTATCACATCCAGCTGTTGAATTTTAAAAAAAAAAAAAGAAGAGAGAGAGAGAAAGAAATTTGCACAAGACTTACCAAACTGTTTAAACCCTGTTTATACTCAGTATATGCTGGATTCTTTAGGCAAATGGTAGTTTGCACATAGTAGTGAATACAAATAGATATAGCAAGGAAGAACCAAAGCAGTGACAGATTGGATGGTCTCTCTCTGCCCAACGATCACAACTGGCTCTTCTTGCACCGTGAGTATCTTCAGGGCCGAGGGGAGTTACCTGATAACACCACCTTTCCCACTTTAGGACAGTGGAGGATGGGATACACCGGGAAAATTCAGCAGCAGATGTGACGCCAAATGCAGCGAGCGCTTTAGAAAAGACAACCCAGAGCCCAAATACCAAATCCTTCAAGCGATGGCTTTGCTCATGTCATGAAAATGGGTAGGTGAGAAGTGTTCGGAAAACAAACCTGCAAACAATCCCTTCTAAGCTTTGGGGGGATACGTCACGGGGTTTTTTCCTCCTTCTCCTTCTAAAATGTAGGAAGGGAGAGTGTCTTGGCCCATGTGAGTGTTCAGAAGAGCAGCAGTTTACGTCAGGATGTGCATGTCTCTGCTGGTGTGCTCAGGCCAAGGGGGAGTAAGGCATGAACAGGGCATTTGTGCGACCAAAGGACTCATCTCACACACCATTAGTCAGGGATATTTGTGACCCACCTGTAAGGAAAAAATACCGATATATTTGTTCACATGCACAGGTACCAACATTCAGTAGTCAGCAACAATAAAGACAACGGAAGAAAAAGGAGACCAAATTTCATTGTTATTTGACAAATGAAGAAACCAAAATCGAATTAATTCTTTCCTGAAAGTAACTCAAGGTTGTCTGTGAGAAATCAGCAAGAAACAACTTGACTTAACCCTGAAACAAAACTAAAAAGCTTTATCTAGTGTTTGCCACACTGTATCATACAAAACAATTTCAACTTGGGAACTGTCTTTGCAAGAAAACCCAACAAGGTTCTTCCAATTTGTTCTTTTTTCCTGCCATGCCTTTGGCTTTCATTGTGGAGACTGAAGATGTTTGGCTCCACTCTGAGGACAGTTAGAGTAGCTTCAGGGTGTTAGTGCAGCTTCTCCGTTGGTATGAGAAAATGAGTAAAAGCACTAGATAAGAAAGAGTTGGTTTGAGGTAAATGTCAGGGCAAGGGAAAGAGAAACTAATATAGGAACAATTACATCATTTTAATTAACTATCACAGCAGTTTAAATACCTGGTTCAGATCTCACTTTCCTTCCCTTTTCTTCTCCATGACCTCAGTCCTTATCACTTTGGCTTTATCGGCTGGTGCCCATAGTGACACGAAGACTTCCAGAAGACTTTGCAAAACACTAACCTCATTTAGCCGATGCAAATGCCCAGCATTGTTCCAGGGATGGAACAGGCCTGCTGATGCAAAACTGCTCTGTTTATTTCAGGAAACTCATTGTTTCAATAAGCAACTTTCTTGTCTGGCCATTCTGCTCCTTGTTTCGGGATGTCAGTCAGTGTCAAAGAATTGGCAGTGGTGGGAAGATAAGACAGCTTATAGTCTCACTGAGTTACATTGCAGATCCACACAACTATTAATGTTCCCAGCCAGGCCAAGCAACAAACAGAAACTAATTAAAAGTAGCTTACCCATGCAGCAGTATTTATAATCTCACGCAGTTCTCTCTAAGGCAAAGATTCCCTTCGTTCCCGGGCTGGGTAACAAGATGCTCATGTCAAAATGTAAGCTGACATGTTCTTTTAGATCATAACAGGGTCATTAGAAAACACATATTTCTCAGAGTCACTCAGAATCCCAGAAGGATGCACTGTATATATAGTCAACCTAAATAAAGGACAGAGTCCCAAAAGCTCTAAGCCAGGCTCCAACTGTAGCACTTACAAAGAGATTTCCCAAACAACTTCTGATTTTTTTTTCCCTTTCTTTGGTGTCTAAATGTGAATCGACCCATTTGGCTACCTCTGACTAAGAAAAAAACTAACTGTTTTAAAAGATCTGTCCTTGCTGTATACCCTTTCTAGAAAGGAAAGTGACTAGACACAAGAATTTCTTTTGCAAATAGTAGTCTTTTGCTTCTGCATGATGTGTTGAACATGACCAGAATGCCTAATTGCACCGCTGGGATTTAGACACAATGTGAAACTGTACGTGCACATATAACCTTATATTATTATGTTCCATTTCTCTGTTTTCGTGATGAGGTTGGTATTTCTGCGTGGTCTCAAGGAAGCCTCAGCAAAGATGAACTTTGATTTAGATATTGTTTAGAACACAGTTACATGTATATTATATAAAATGTTTATACATATATCAGTATTATAAAACATATATACATGTATATACATGTATATGTGTATGTACATATGTACGCATGTTTATTTCTAGTCCTGAAATCAAAGCTCCTGTAGTAATAAGCTCTTCTATTCTCTGACAGTGACATTGTGCTTTTGCCAGCTTATGTTCGTCACTTAGGAGTGCAAAGACATTCCCCATTTCAACCCAATACATCCATGCCAGCAAAAACTCCCCTGTAAATACAACCTCTCTCTTCCTCTCCCCCAAACCATGCCATTTTAGCCGTATAGCAAATGCATATATGGATGTGATAAAGTACATCAAAGAACAAATTTTGCCAATATAAGCCGTGTCTCCAGCAGGAGGCTTTGCTGGCAGAGTAAGGGTTTGCAGCAGTAGCCGGCGTCGGCTGCATCCAGCTGCTGAGCAAGAGCATCTCATGCCGTAGCCTCTGCAGCAGCACCGGCTGCTTTCTGCCCGCAGCTACAAAGAGCCCCAGGATCTGCTCAAACAGGCTGTTGAATTCAGCAGTGCCAAACCCTAACAACCTCCCACTGCGGTTGCAATCGGAGCCATGAAACCTGCAGGTTGAAAGGTTGTCTTCCCCAAGCAGCAGTAACAAAGGAAGGAACCTCCTCAGGGGCTTCTGGGAGCTCCTCGGTGTGTAGGCAATGATTTTTGGGCCATGCTGAGAGCATGGGAAAGAGCAATGGGCTTTCTATAGCTTTAAAATACATTTCTAACTCAGTGAACTAAGAAGTGATTTAAAGTACCTTTGACATTTGGTTGGTTCTCCCAAATCTTCTGGAGCTCTATTTTATGTGGGCTCTCACTTCATGTTCCTGCACTCACTTCAGACAGAATGTTTCTCTAATGAAAGATTTTGTTAAATGGAGGACAAATAGGGTTTTTTGCCTGTGAGATCAGCTAGCTGTCCCAAGTACAAATCAGAAATCCTCCATGCTCTGCACCATCCAAATATAACCAACAACAGCAGAAATAGAGTCAGCTTTGGGGCAAAGGACGGCAACTCCACAACTATCCACCTCTTTGGGAAGTGGACAAAATGATCAGGGAAAGACTCTTTTGGAAACCATTTCATTTCCAGTTCAGTCTAAATGCCTTACATAATGGCAGGTAAAAGCAATTAGTCAAATGACAAACTGGCCATGTGCATGCGGAATTATCCACTGTGCGTAAGTAACCTTTATTCCTCTGTGTACTCTTGATTTTTAACATTTCCTGTATTAAATGGCCACACAGCCAACTGCCTTTCACAGTGGTCAGTTTACTTCAAAAAGACTTTGGCAGTGATTTTGCCGGCACGATATCACACTCAAAAACAGGATCCCGTTTTTCTCTAGCACATGGTACACATTTCTTACACCTCAGTGGGGTAAAGGCTGAGTAAGGAAATGTCTATAGAATCATAGAATGGTTCATAGAATGGTTCATGGAAGCCTTACCATTTCTTATCTTTTACACCACTAAGTCCGAACAGGTGGTGACTCCCACTGCAGTCTGCAGAGCAACAGGAGTACACGAAGCCCAGCCAGGAATTCCCTTTCTGTCCAGCGTCATGGCAGACTTTGTTCCACCAAAGTATATCCTCTGCTTTAGTAGTGGTTCTGAGATTTTATTTAATTAGCACAAACATATAATAGGGCAATCAATTTTAGTAAAAATATTTAATGGAAAGTTGGTAATTGGAGCAAAGAAATTAATCCCGTACTGAAATACTCTCTTATAAAGTATTTTCAGTTATTAACATTATAAAAATTGCAGGAAAATCAATTCATTTACAAATATAGGCTTCTTATAACCAGCCAAAAAGGGTTTAGTGGATTCACCAAAAGCCTGAATAGGCTCTATTGTTCAGAGCTAATTTAAACCATCCTGTGCAGTTTCAGTAATTTAAATACCACTGGAGTACAAGCAGAGAAGATCTGCTTACTTGTCTCTGAGTCACGTGAGAATCAGGAAACAGTTTAGTTTAGGAAGCATGCTTCACAGTTTCCAAAATATCAACATCCATTCCCATGTCTCCAATCAGCAAAGAAGAATCAAGTGCACACTTTCCTCTTTCTTTGGATCTGTTCACTCTCCGAAACCATTGCTGGGAACACACCGCGATGAGACAGAAATGCAGAAAAATGTCTTCTGTTGTTTATGTAGGCCCCAGTCCGACAATAAGTGTTTTGTGGGAAACCCCCCACACTTACATGGAGCCCTTATGGCTACAAGGGTTCCTCACTTGGGCTCTGGGATGTGCTGCATTGAATTTCCTTCACAGGCATGCAGACGTCCCTGAATATTATTCTTAAACCTGTGGCTCTTCCACACTGTCAGAAGACACCTGCCTCATATAAAACTGAAGTGATTTTCTGGGGAGGCACCTAAATATGTGCTCAGATTTAAGTGTAATCTCAAGTGACATCTGAAGTCACAGTAGTTTTCTAGGCTTGAGTTCCAGATGAAATTAGACAAACTCAAGCTCGAGTGATCCCCTTGAGCATTTGTTGGATAATGTTCCTTTTTAAAAAAGCCCTTGTTTTCATTCTTACGACAGAGATTTGAAAGGGGAAAGGACAAACAGAAGAATTAAATGGCATAGGGCCACCTCTGGAGGGACAAGAGAACGGGTGGAAGGATACACTGAATTCAGGAGGAAAGATTAGCTTGCCAGAGAGAAGCTGGACATTATTATGCTCTACTGAAGTGATAATTCAGACCTCAATGCAACTATGACTTTTCACTGCCCACACAAGACTCCTATATTCCTGATGCAATAGGCGATTAAAGACGTTATCTTCTATAAAATATACACACAGCCTTCCATGGGAAACTCTTCATTAGCATCCACTGGGGAAGTCACTGGCAGAAAGTGAACAGGACAGGTTAGGCCCCTGCATAGAACTTGGGAAAAGGAGTAGGTGTTGGAGGAAGGTGGGGCTTGGAGAAGATATAGGGAACCTGTGTGGATATGGGAACAAAGCCCATCAAGGCTGCAGACTTTAGTAAGTAGAATTCATTGCTGCAACTTAAATCCTGAGATGGTGCAGAATGGAATCAGAGATTAATTTGGGGTTAAAACAGGAAAGAAATGTTTACTATGCTCGTACCTAGTAAAAGTTTGTAAAAATAAGTTGTATAGGAGACAGAACACCTAATCCATTTCAGTGGAGAGACTGGGGAAGCAAGTAGATCTAGCCCCAGGAAAAATACTTACAACCTGCAAGGGCCGATAAACCAAAATAAACCAAGGGACATAATGTTGACAGCAATCAGTAGAGAGCCATGCATGGACTCCAGGTGAGCAATCCAGATTGAAAGACAGAACGAACAATACCTTCTGAGAATCTAGATACCATCAAGGGCTCTGGCAGAAGAGGAGTGACAGAATGAGAAAACATTGCACAGACTAAGGGGACCAGCTAGACTTCGCAGTTGGCCTGTTGTGTATCAAGCAAGACACTAATGATGTGGCAACTGGAGATCATGGTATCCAGCTATGACAAAACCTGAACAGGTGCCAGCAAGTGAATGGCAGGCTAAAGGCTGACGAACTGCAGTCTACCAGGACTGAGGTCACTGGGACTCAACATCCAGGGAATTCTGAAAGACACAAGCAATTGGGAAATGCCTGGATGAGAAAGTGTGAAACAAATCCAGCAACCAACAGGAGCAGCCAACTCCATGGACTTTGTGCACATTTATCAAAAGCACAGGCTCCTTGAGACAGTTAAAGCAAAGTGAAGAAATATGGAAAAAGTCATAAACCAAAGAACAGGCATTTGGAAGAGTAAAACTAAAAGGGCAGCATTTGTCATAAAACACCACAGCCTTACAGAACAGCTTAAGTGAACACATGGTGCCTCAGAAGCAGCGTACGATTGGTGGCTATGTAAAGTCAGCCTACAGCATCTACTAGTATAGCTCCAACGGAGAATGGAGGCAGGCTCAGAAAGATACTGGGATAAGGATATCAGTTATGATATTTAGAACGGATGGATTCCCTCTACTCACTTTTTGGGCAAAGGGCACAACTTTTATACAGTACTGTATAAAAGCCTTCCACAAGCATCTGCAAGCAAATGCATTTCATGCAGAGTCTCCAGCCAAGACATGAGAAGAGATTTCTGCCTCTGGGAACTGCTGCTGCTACATGCTTTAGGGCAACCAGTAAGGCTCTTTCTGGGACAAGGCTCTACAGGTTGCATCAATTCAAAGTCTGAGCCCAGCCATCTTACAAGAAAACCTACCCTGAGACATTATATTTTACCCCGCATAGATGGTGCCAGGATGTATGTGCAAGGCCAGATTTCATTTCAAGGTGGCTTAGCAATAATCTCACCAAATTTAACGTCTGACATCATCAAACCAGAGGGATGCGCCTACTCAGTAGTCCTGAATACTCTGCTTAAAGCAAACCACATGCACATCATGTGCATTAGCAAAGAGGTTTTACAGTAAAAAGCAAAGATTTTACAGCTTTCTGAAATCTCAAATGGATATTGTGAGAAAAGATCAGAATTGGCATAGGCTGTCTGTGTGTCAGGAAGCGATATTGCTACAGTGGATTACAGCTCCGGTTCGGAAAAGTGGTCTGCTGGCAGCACACAGGTATCAGCTGTGGCCAGGAAACTGAAAGCAAGTTTTGTAACCTTATTTTGTAACAGCAAGAGGCCACAGAACAACACAGCAAAATTAAACCCACTAGTGCCAAATGGGAATTTGAGCACAAACCAAGGCTAACAATAAAGCAATCAGAAAGCAGAAATCATAGTAAAAAATCTGACTGCAAATACAAAACACACACACACACAAAGAATGCTGTTTTGATGAGTTGCTATGCAGTCTCCCAAGTACCTGACAGTGAGGTTTCAAAGAGCAATGACCGACAGCCCGTAACAAAAGTTAGGGTCATGTAGGAGACTCAGGTCTGAGGCCAACACACAGGCTGCGTTTCTAAAACCAGTCTCATAGAACTACAGAGCAATGGTAAGGTGGGACTGGCGTGCATCATTCAAGGGAACTGCAGATTCAGTGGAGATAAACCTGAACACAACTGCTGAATAATCCGAGAAAGACAGAGCCAGGATCAGATCCAGGACGGCTGAGAGAGAGATGCCATTGTCGAAGGAAATAAAATCCACCAGAGCAGAAGATACATTTTTGTTGGCCAGTCATCCTCCAACAGAACAAAAACAGAAAAAAAGGTGGGATCCAGTTCTACACCAGGAATAATAACAGAAACAAGATGTAAGAGAACAGTTTCATAGCAAAGAAACCCACAACCAACAGTTAAAGGACCAATGGAGTAAGTGGCATCCTTATAAGCACCATGTATGTGCACACGTGCTCTCATACCAACAGTTCCCAGTGCACTACAGGGCCTGAAGAGCCTATGACAAAATGAGGGAAAAGGGAAGCTGAAGGAGAGAATAATAAAATAACACTCACAAAACAATAAACATAGAAAATGAGAATAGATGAGAACTTGTTTTTTGTTAAAAAATAGCAAACTTTAAAAGTCACAGAAATGTTAGCAAAGTTCCAGAATGGGTAATTTTTCTTCATAAAAAGAAAATGTTATGAACAACACATTTTTCATGAAAAACATATGTCTTTTTGATGACTTCTGCTGTTCAAATTCTGCAGAAGTTTCAAGTGAAACCAAACAAGCAGTACTTATTTGTCACCAACGTTTCCAGAGCCTCAGAGAATCATTTACAGTATCAAAGCAACATAAGTACTGGTTATTCCCCACTATTCCCATCCTACAGTAACCTAAAAAGCAGGACGCAACAGTTTGCATTAGAACTTTGCCGTTAGCAAGTCACAGAGCCGTTAAAACCTAATGGAGAAAAAAACCCCATAAATCTTCAGCGTTATGTATTCGTGTCCCCTCCATCCCCACCTTCCTCAAATCACACTCTCCCACAAGAAGAAAGGAAACTTATGGGCTTTCAGCACAGCAAGACCTGCAGTAGCTGTTTCTTGTATGTAGGAATTGCACTCCAGGGCACCTTCATTCTCTTACGCTAGGCTACAGGGAACACACTAGAAAGCAGAGGATTGCTTCAAAAGACTGCTTTAAACTGCCTTAAAAGACTCATTGGCACTTTAGCCCTAAGGGCTCTGGTGGCTCAGGAGCCTTCAAGACATGCTCCAGGGCTTGCTGAGATACTAGGAAGCTCCTGACAGGTCATCTTGTCCAGTAATGACTTCAATACCAAATGAGGAAACGTGGCAGGGGTTGAACACATCACGAATGAAGCTCTCCAAAGGCACACCTTTACCTCACCAGCTTTAAAACCATCATATTTCTTACAGTGTGCAATCAAGAGATATGCACAAAGAAAATTTACAGGCACAGGAAAGTAAACCGGAATGGGACTTCAAAGGCCGTTTAGACAATCCCCTTATTTGGACTCCAAGTCTCCTATTTGCCAAGACCATCCCCAACAGATGTTTGTCATGAAATCTGCATAAGAAGATTTCACTGGCTCCCTCAGCAGCATGTTGCAATGATTAACTGTGTTTATAAAAAATACGTTCCTAAAATCTCACCTGAATCTTCTTTGCTGAAAGGTCAGTTGCTTCTTGTCCAGCTCCCAAATGTTCACAGAACAATTTATCACTGGCCTCTTCATAATAACTTTATACATATCAGAGAGCTGTTATCATGTCAGCGGTAGTCTCTGTTCCTCTAGACTAAACAAACTCTATCATTTAAAGCTTCCTTCAAAGGTCATGTTTTTCAAGACTGTTGTCATCCATGCTCCCCTTCTCTGCACAATCTACAGTTTGTCCATAGCTTCATAGAATCGTGGGCCTGGGAAAAGGATTTAGAGCTTCGGCTGAGAGATGACTAGTGCCAAAAAGCGTGAAAAAAAAACCCTCCGGTGTTTTATACACAATACTTAGGTTAATATATGCTGGAATGAAATTTACTGATGC
The DNA here is from genome assembly GCF_964199755.1 of Larus michahellis. NCBI lineage: Eukaryota > Metazoa > Chordata > Aves > Charadriiformes > Laridae > Larus > Larus michahellis. The sequence goes on from NC_133897.1 coordinate 156,138,195, forward strand.
TCTGACAAAAAAAAAAAAATAATAAAAAGGGCGTTGATCAAGTAACTATACATCCAAACATCAGTCTGTGTACACACATTGTTTGCATGTGGAAAACAATATTCCCATGTGCAAGGACTTCTGTGTTATAAAGCTGCATTCCTTTCAGTTATGCTTAACACAGGCCAAGATTTTTCAGAAGTACGTGCCAAAAGCTGGACTTCTAAACCCCTCTTTGGTTGATGAAGTAATTGACTTTGATCTTTGCACACTGTCAAGATACAGTACTACCTAGCTATGCAATCTCATAATCTCTGCAGGCCTCAAGCACAGGCTTTGAATCTTAATTTTAAGCACCTTTTTGTTATTAAGAGCTGAAAGCAACAGCACTACTCTTTGACATCCGGTTTACCATATCCTAAACTCTACAGCTCTGGTAGAGAGAGTCATTTGCTTTTCCAGTTCCCATACAGAAAGCTGGGGAGCAGGTGGTCAGTTCCTGGCATCTCTCAGCACCAGGTCCTGTTACAGTTGACTTTAAAAGAGGGTCAAATTTAAAGACATCTCAATAAAGAAAAACAAATTTTTCTCAGAAGTCCATCAAAGTTAATGCTTGGGAATTTTGAAAATCAGTAATCCTCTTGGGAGGGACCGGAGTTAAGTTAATGATCATGGCTAATCTATTTGAGTCGAGGCACTTCCGCTACTCCTGGGCTTAAATAAATGATGTCCAAATGGTTGCTGGAATCCCCTTTTATCTTCTGTCTGCAAGCAATAAATCTTCTGTTATACTCATATAACGCTCCAGGAAAAGAAGATCTGAGAATTAAGATTCCCTAAAATTTACACAGGGGATTTTTTTCAGAGCTGAAAAATTATAGATTTTCTTCTCGGGTGACGCGACCACAGCCTGCCAGTAAATCTTGCTGTTCTGCATGGAATCATCCAGGTGGCTTGAGCAGCTGGGGAGGAAATGTCAGATTGTCTGACATGCAGCACTTACAGTGACTCTTGCTCTCTGCTGACGTGTTGTACTTCTTCTAGGGTTTCCCATCACAACTGTAATGACTGTTAAAGATATGAACAGTATCAGCAGACCACACGCGGTGTCCCTTCCTCATCCCCCAGACCCGCATTTTGCATCCGTGGCAACAAACCAATGGATATTCAGCTGGGGTGAACGATCAGTGCTCTCGCCATGGCCCACTTCACTGGCACCACCAAAACAAGCTTACGAAATTTGTTTGGACTCCACGAATACCGCAGGTTTGGAAGTGAAAGACTGTGTGGCTCCTGAACCACTCTAAAAAAAATAGATGGTGACAAACTCTTATCAGAAAAACAGAATTACAATTCAGTCCTCCTGGACAATTCTTCAGACTTTGAAACATTTTTAAAGCTTTATTTCCTTTTGCGACTTGTGTTGTATTACAACGACAGTAGCTATGTGAATAGAAGCGTCTGCACGTTTCTGACAGAAGAGTGAAGAACACTGTGAGCTACGTAGCTGCCACCACAGCCATAGCTCAACTCTCACCCTCACTGATGTCTTATTTCCTCAGCTAAACGCCCTTGAGAAGACTCCTTGGTTATTCTGAAAACCTAACATGAAGGCTGCTGTATTGTAAATCTCAGATCGCAAAGCCTCAATTAGAATTTGTAAAGTAGTAATTGGTGAGTAGGTAAGTCACAGAGGGAGTTCCTCACCGTCACCCTCTGCCCTCGCCTCTGGCAGGGGGAACTCTCAGAAGTTGCCTTTGCTGGAGCAAACTTGGCAGCTGCTAGGGCTGAGATGGCATGTTGGCCTTTCGTGTTCAGTAGCAACAAAAGCACCTCCCTCAGCCTCACAGGCTTCCATGGCACAGTCGTTTGGAAATAAAAAGTAAGTCTCCAACCCCCCCCAGTGTTCTTGGGTATCGTTATTTACCAGTAATGTGCAGGTTTGGCGTTGAATGCTTATTTGGAAACATTCTGATCTATACTCTTGCTGTTCTTTACTTGGGTATTTTATTGTTGGCAAATGGTTAAAAACTTGTGTCCCAAGAAAGTTCTCCTAGTATTATTCGTTTTCCTTTTCTTTTGTTTGGAAGTGGCACTGTCTTGGAGAAAACAAGCAATTGCAGACAAGCCTTCAGCTTTCCGCTTGGTCCTCTACAGGGATTTTGACAGAAATGATATTTACATGCAAGTTGGTGTATTTGCTCTAGCAAATCTAGAGTGCAGTGACAGAGAATGTAATGTCATAAAGCGGAAGATGGAAGACAAAAATCTGCACCTGTACTTCCTAGGGAAGCATCACTGATTTTAGTAGGTTTACCTCAGTAGTGTCAAGATTAGACCTGGGTCTTTTTTAGACTCCCATTCTGAAGAATTCAGCCAAATAAACATGTTGGTTTATATGACCACAGGTTTCCTATCTCACCTCTTGCTGCTGGCCCAGAAGGATGTTGAGTGTCCAGAGGGTCCTCTGTCACATCTGCCAGTCACATCAGGATGCCAAGATTTCCCAGGGTATTTCAGATTAGACTAAATGCCTATACTGAGGCAACAAAATCTAATTCCTGGTGTCCAATAGATAGTCCCTAGTTACAGATGGGTGGTTACACACACCTTTATGTTTGCGCACGCACAACCCTTTACAAGATTGCACACACTCCACTGCAGCTGGCACTGCTCTGAGTCATTATATGAGCTTCCAGACTTCTCATCCATTTGGGGTTTGGTCTTTCCATTAATTCAGTTTTTTTCCTAGTTTTTCCCTTGTATTACCATGACACAATGAGGAATCCTGTCCTCTTGCTTATCATGTGTTGTGCCATACAGATAAACAGAGCGCTTCGTTTTCCAGTGCTGTGCATTTTCCATAAGCACACAGAGACAAGCACCCAAATAGTACCAAAGTGGCAGATAATCATCTTCCAAACAGATGGACATTGTTTATTCTAAACATTACTTAGGAACTGTATGTTGTGTGTGCACACACATACAATACCATGGAGGAAACACTTGTTTATTCCTGTTTCCAGAAGTGTCTCTTCTAAGGACGAGTGTAAATCTGTTCTCAAAGATACACAAGTGATCACACTAGCAAAATGAGCAAATTCAAAATTCTTCCCAACACCAGTCTGAAAGCCTGGAAAATGGAAACCAGAAGATGTAGCTTACCTTGAGGTTACTTTTTCCAGTTTACCCTTTCCCCATTATTTTTCTCTTCTGCGTTTTTGTTTCAATCTTTATCATCTAACAAAAGGCAGTAAATGAGTTCTTTGAAAAAAAAGTCTTTAGAAATTTCAGGAAAGAAAATTATAAGTCCCATAACTCCTTACCTTCTTCTGAGCTGCATCCGCTTTCCAATTTGATGGACTCCAGCTGGGAACTTGTTTGAACTTGAATAAAAGGGAAGGATTTTACCATCTCAGTGCAATTCAGTCACAGTTCTCCATTAAAGATCAGTCTTCCCAGTCCCATCACTAAAGGGGCTTTCCACACAATTTTTTCCCAGTATGAGGAATTCCTTTGGCTCCAGCCTTAAGGGTCTCTTACTCAAGGTTATTTATCGCACACCCTGTGAGAGCTTCCAAATGTGAACTGCTCAAACTTGGCAGAGGAGAACTGTTAGATTTTCCCCCTCTCTATGGAAATGTCTATTGTATGAGCCCACATTGTTGCAGAAGTCACTCTCCTGGGAATCTCTGTCTCAGAGGAAGTATGGGACAGCTGTGATTTGGCATGTGGTTTCCTCCTTTTTCTGGATCTTATTCATGGTTTATAAAACTTCTAACAGCACAGTTGCTCCTAAAGAGAACAGGAGGAGATTGAAACCTTACTCTTGCAAGTGTATCTTGCAGGGTTTCATAAGGAGTGCAGACATTGGCTGTTTCTTTGATGCCACTTGAATCCAGTCATCTCCCATGTCTTCTAGGATACTGCTGACACTTTCTGACTGACTCCAAGTATCAGTGCTTGCCACACAAGGTCAGAGGCCCGAAGAAATTTTTGTTCAAGCACACGGCAAATGAAACTTAGCCCAAGATTATATGCTTTGAGGAGCTGGTTGCCATTTCCTTTTGACTATATTGTCCGCTCTAGATGCTTTCAAAGGTTTAATGTCTCCCCTAAAAGATTTGCAGCCACAAAGCAGCCTACATAGGAATAACCCTCTGCTCTGTTTTTCAGTACTTCCAAATGAAACATTGAGATGGTTCTCGTCTGTCAGGAAGAGTCATAATTTCTAACTAGAAACTGATTACTCCACAAATTAAATGCTGAAGTTTCCAACAATTTTCTTGACAGTTCTGGTTTTGTCACCTCTGTAGATTTGACACCACACGCACATACAGCAATTAGTTGCAGTCATGCATTTTAAAAGGTACCACGTGCTCTGCATCTCAGTGTGTCATAAAGCTGGCCTCTACTTAACATTAACAAATAATACCAGTTATACTACATGGATATTATTTGGAATTGTATTTAAGTGTAATGGCTATTAACATGAATACACATACATTAATAGCCTATAAGTGCATATATATATATAAATATATGGATGCATTGCAACTTATTTCTCCACTTCTGTGGGTACATGGCACATGAAATAAGCAGCAGATACATCACACGTAATCCGGGTTCTGTAGCTCTCCGGGTGAATGGCAGTAGGTAGCTCTAAGGAGCGTATAGCTTCATTATATCCAGTCACTTCACTTGAAGGAGAGGGTTGAGCATGAAGATAAGGCTTTTAGACTAAACTTATCAGTTCCCTTCAGATTTATTTCTGACATTTAAAGCAGAAAGTTCAATCAGTTTGAATTCTCATAAAAGACGGACAAGTCAATTCTCAACTATGTGAGAGTACATACTCCTAATGTCAAAATTAGCTGATATAATGCTTCATGCTTGGCTCGTTAGATCTCTCTGGGACTCAGAAATAACATGGTCAATTGTTAGAAGGTACTGTGCACCTGAAGAAAACAGAAATAGATTATGAATTTAGGAATTAAAGTAACATTTGTATTTGTACATCTTGGCTTAACTATATTGAATAATATACAGAATATCAGCTGTATAAGATAATAAGAAATGTTTTCTGTGCACTTATTTATGCATTCAGTCAGCAGATTTTTAAAGAGCAATTCCTGGACAATACACTGAGTATTTAAAAAAAACTATTCAGAACTCATATTCTGTCAGAAATCTACATAAACAGTCACTGCCTTGAAAAAATGCTTCAAACAGAAGTGTTTAACGGAAAGCATTTGAAGCAACTCCAGAGTTCTCAGCTGTTAAAAGGTAAATCAGATTAGTTGCTCCATTAAAGTTTGTAACTGCAAAGCGAAACTGGCAGGCTGTATTTTTGCAATTACCGATGAATAATAGCTATGCAGACAGAAACAATGCTGTCCTATGCATCTTGATCATAAATATGGATGTACTTATAATGACCTATTCTCAAATGAATACTTAAACCTCTTCCATCACAGTTTGTTTAGCTGCACATAAAAGACTGGTACACAGCACAAAGACATCGTAACGTTGTAAAATACATAACACTGCAACCTCTAGGAAGCCGTCATCACCTTAATTGCATATTTAGGAAAACATTTCTCAAAAAGTGACACATTTTGCAACGTTTCAGTGTGGCTCTGATAAACCCTAGAGCCATACAGTTTATCTCACAAGCGTTGCCTGTAAGGTTAACTGTGCTTTTTATGCCTCCTGGACAAGACGATGCAGAAAAAGATCTGGCTGTGATGAAGGAGGGAGACCCTACTGAGAAGTGTTGACTGCCCTCCACTCCCAATAAATTGCAGTCCCATTGGAGGCAAAAGGACCAGCTCGGCTCTCCCTGATGTTAATGGCAGGGGGATTAGGAAAACCACCCGCAGCTGGCAGTTGAAAGCACAAACTGATATTTACCAAGGGCAATTTATCTGCTGTTAACTTATGACTGCCTATTCAGCACTGCAAGTGCAAGCTGAAGAAGGCAGATACATCATTAGGTTTGAGCTGGTGTGAATTCGTTTATTTCCCTTGAATGGGGCCACTCTGGAGATGTGCCAGAGAAGAATCTGCTTTTCTGAGCATCAAGAAATATTTCTCCAGCTACATCCATGTCGAATACTCTAATTAGAAGTATTACTCCTTTCTTGTATTAAAACTATGTAAAATATATTAACTTTCTCAGACGTCTTCAAAATTATCTGCTCTAACCATTTGTTACATCTTCATATGGCACTTGCTTTTCCTTAGTTTTATTATTATTTTTAGTCTGTCATTGTCCTTTGCTAAATAGGTTCCAACATGCTACCAAGCCCAGTTTATGGCTCCAGCCATCTGGGATATCACAAATGCTTCACGGGATAATTCAGAAGGTTTTCTTCTAAACCCAGATTCTGGTTTTTTGCACCCTTTGGAGTTTTCTCATGTGCAACCCCAGACCCTGCTATCACACAGCATGTTTCTGAGCTATGTAAATGTGTGCCTGATTTTCTGGGAAAGCTGTGGATGGGTAGGAGCTCGGCCTCTGCACAGACGTGGCATTTGGCTGACTGCATGTCCTGGCGTGTCTGGGGTTACTTGGGTTTCCAGATAACGGTGGTCTTACATGGAAGCTAACATCAGGTGCCTAATTTTCAGTGTCAGATGTGCAAGGTTCAGAAGCACTGAGCTAGAGGCAGTGTTTTCTTTTCAAAGACAGCGGTGAGTTTGGATTTCCCAGAGTAAGGAGCTTCAGAAAGGCTCAGTTTGCAAGTTATGCTCAGCGTTTCTGGAAAATCACCCCCTTAGCAAAAGCAGAAAGCCCAAGACAAGGAGGTGCACTGTCCCTTCTCTGCCAGCATTTATAGCTCAGTGACTGTGCTTTCACGTGTGTAACATGGAAAAAACTTTGGCCTATGAGAAAACAGCACCCAGCCAACACAAACAGGGAAATCAAGTGCAGCAGTGCCCAGCTATCCGTGAGCAGGACTCAGTGTACCCGGGGAGATGTTCTGGAGCAGCAGGTGCTGGTGTGGGTTGACTCTGGGGCTTTGTGGCTCAGAGAGCTATTTAAGGCACCATTGTTATTACAAGGCAGAGAAGCTGCTGAAGCTACCAACACAAATACATCATTGCCCGCAAAATTCATTCCACATCACTTTAATGAAGAGCAGGTTTTCCCTCTCAATTACTACATGATGATAATGACTCCCCATGGTCCTGTCCACCAAATGACAGGGAGATAGTAGCATGAATTGAAAAAAAACATCAGGTTTCCATAATTCTTAACAGCCTGATCTGCCTTATTGTTATCAGTCCAATGGTCTGGAAATACCAGGAGGATCAGATACTATTTATGCACTTTAAACATCCCTAGTCTTTAAGATTGTATCAGTCATTCATGGCCTTGGCCAACCAGCTGGGCACAAACACATCCCATATAGTAGGCTTGATTCATTGGCTTTCCAACTAGTCCTATATATTAACAAATATCTGCTCCCCAACTCATTGCTGCCTTTTTTGGTCCCGCAGGGACACCATACATATGCACAGAGCAGCTTCTCTGCTCCTTTGTGTTTGGCATCTGAGCAGAATTTACAAAAGGAAGGGAAGATCTGTCACCACTGAGATAAATGTTAACATACAGAAAGTTACAAGTACCATCTTGTATTTATTTTTCTCCTTTTCTGTCTCTACACTGTTGAAAACTGGTGCTCAATGGTTCCACAATGTTGGGTTTTTTTACTTCTGTAAGCAAAGTCTCCAAAAGATACGCCAGTTAAATTCTGCAGAGGATGAGAAACACCACCAAACCTGTTAATTCTGAACTTTTTCAGGCTGGCCAAGGTTTTTCAAGATTCAGAAGTTTAGGTATTTTTAGTCAATTGTACTAAATTTCAAGGTTAAATATATGCCTTTTCTCCCTTAACATTTTCTTATATATATATATTTTTAAATCAATGTCTCTAGCAACTGTTCTTTTTTCCCTGCCTCATTAAATGATCAACTTAACTTCCATTCTTTAATTCTATAAGCTAAAAGAAAGTAAAAGTTCTGTAAGACTAGAAAATCTAAACAACTCTTTTTTTGAACCACCCCATCCAGGAGAGGACGGTTGTCTCTTAAAAATGTGTAACTTGTTAGCTCCTGTCTGAATCTCAGAAAAATGCAAGAAATGTGTAGAAAGAGGACTAGAAATCATAGCTCTGTATTTTACATCTTGTGTTCAGGAGAGCCTGCGCCTTCCAAATCGAGACATGCATGTGGCTTTCAAATCTGTCATCTTTTGAGACGAAAATTGTAGTTTACAGGAAATCTTCACTGCCAGATTCTTACAAACTAGAAAATTCAGCTAATACTAGAACTGGTGATTTCTTTGGGGATGTACTGTTCCACTTGCCAAAAAGGAATCTCCATGCAAATAATGTAACTGTGCCCCAGAGGGCAAAGAAATTGATTTTACCCCTTCAAGATATCAAAGAATGAACCGGCATGATCTTCACTGCACCAGTAAGCTGAATATGAAGCTATGAAGCTCAGTAACAAACACTGAATAGGCAGATGTTTGCAGTCAGCCAGAGTAGGGTTTGGGTTTGTTTTTTTTCCTGGCAATGAACGTGAGGTAGCAGAGACACCACAAAAAAGATAGCAAGATCATTCCTGAATGTGCAGTAACAGACGCAAAGAGCCCCAAGACAAGCTGAGTTCATGCCACCGGTACATTTTATACTGCTGAAATATCAGTCCTTTAGAAATTATGCAGACATTAACGTGTGTGTGGAGCACGGGGCAGGGAGCAATAGCCAGAGGCAGCTTACCAGTGAAACTAAGAGCAGCCACCCTTCATCTCCTTTCCACCTAGCAGCATCTTATTAAGCATTCAAGCCTGTCGTCTCACCTCCACTCTCCACCAGCGCACTGCAGCATCCAGCACTGATAGCCCAGCTGCTTCAGCAACTGCTCTATGGAGACACCCGGACCTAGCCAGCACTGAAGCTATCTGCCAACTTGATCTTTAAAAAGCTCACTCCACCTAGGTGCCAAAAAGTAAGAAACCATCATCAGGCATTTTAACAGAAAAGTTTATTTTGTTCTGATAAATGATTTAAATAAGGTCAAAGCAGAAATCTCTTGATGGCATATGACTGCCCTGGAGGCAGCACCGGTGTGGGCACCCACCTGCAATCCACTCCAGGTGGTTGGTATGCCCTTTTGAAGGGCAGATGATACGAGGCTGACATGGGTTCTCAGGCATCAGGGTGGGGCCTTACAAATATTGGGGGAATGGCCTCAGCTGTGAGTTTTTTCTCTCCGCTAAAACGAACCACTTTTTTTCTGGCCTATGTTCAGCCAAGCAGCTTAGTTAATGCCATGGAGCCACTCTGAGCCAGGAGACAAGCTTGGTTGCTGAGGTCCCTTGCCTTCCTTTGGAAAGCTCAACTCCTGTTGAGTGCAATGATGTGAACTGCAGTGTAGGTATCACAAATGTTTTGATTCCAGGAACTCAGCAATCTGGTAAGCTGTCATAATTGTGTTATTGCCATGTGCAAGAGGAAATAAAAATTATAGAAGGTGAAAATGAGATGGTATAAGGTATCTGAAATGTAACCTGAAGGGTTACAAAACATTATTTGGGGGGAAACACTATTCACTAAAAGGTAGATCAAATCCAAAGATATTCTCAAATCTCTGACTTCAAATATGGTTTGAAGGTTCAAATTAGATGTTTTAGCACCCAAGTGACTTGGACTATAGACTCCTAAATTACTCCGGCATTTGAAAAATATCCCTCTAAAAATATTAGCAGAGCTGTTCCAAAGCCGCTTCTGTGCAACTAGAAGCTAAAACCAACATCTCAAGAGTAACGTAGAAAGAAAGAACATAAAAATACCAAATATAAAATGAGAAAATGTAGTATGCAGTACCTAATCACAAAACGGCGACTTCCTAACTATAGTGCATTGTGTTTCATTTAAAAAATTGACACTATGAGAAGGCACGTTCGGAAAAAACCTCCTATGAGAACTAGTTGCTGGAAGAGTCAATGGCTTTGAAGCTCCATCTCAGAGCTAACTAGGGGGTTTCCTTGGGTTACAGGGAGCCTGTGGATTGTGTTGTCTTCTTTTGGGTCTACAGCAATCCCAATAACCAGAGAACTGGGAAACCTCAAGTGTTCAACATCAGAGCACCCAAGAAGACTAGTAAGTGGAAACTCATCACACCCCTCTGAGCTGTACAGTAGAGACACTTGCGTGCTTAACATTAAGCATGTGTGTAAGTGTTTGTAGGACTGAGGCCAAAGGTTGCAACAGCAGCCAGGGGAATACCTGCCCAACCTCTTCAAGGCAAGGATATTTTGTTTGTAAAAGGATATTTTAACCTTCAGAGGCCATGGACTACGTAGTGGTAATGTGACCTTTAACTTCTCCACATCAAATGTTTATACAGGTGCTCTCATTTCCTGAAAGAGGAGCAGAGGTTTGAATATTATACAAACACTATTAATTTAAATATTTTTCCCAGTTGCTGTTTCATGCCATTGAAAACAAATATATTTATCATTTTTGCTCAGATTCACGCACGTAGCATAAGATTTTGAAAATGCCTACAGTCATCTGCTGGAGGTTATGAGAGTACATGTCTAGGAAGGCACCTTAGTTGCCATCTATCTGTCTTGAATTCTAGAGATTATAACAATGAGAAATTTCACAGGAAAAAGCTCAGAAATTTCCCCTAAATGTTATGAAGTAATTCTAGTGCTGCAGTGGCTGCAGATCAAGTAAAGACCAGAGGTCCTGGGACTGGGATTCCTGTGGTTCCTAAGTCAGTTCTGAGACTGACACCAAGGGAGTTTCCTTGTCCCAGTTTGGTGGCAAATGTTAACAGTCGGAAGCAGGAACAGCAGCTTTTCATGGGAAACGTCTCAACTACAAAAAATCTCTCAATTGCTCCCTTGCTGCCTGCTTGGAGTTGATAAAAATGCAGTTTGCCACATCTCTTGGCAATGATCTGCTTCTCCGCTAGCTCAGGACAAGCCAGTGCCCCAGCCAAGACTCTCCGTCTGGATCGGTACCATCGTGGAGTGCTGCGTGCGGCGGTGCTGTGTGAGTCCTAGTCCTTCCTGTAGATCCACTTAGCTCAAGTCTGGAAAGCACACAGACATAAAGGGCCTGAAAAATGCTGCGCGTGAATGATTTCACATCCGCCCACGTGCTCTGAGTCGATTAATTAATGAGATGCAATTCTGGCTGCCACCTTGCCAACTTTGGACCGTGTCTCAGACTCTCAGATAGATGATTTAAAACAGATGCTTAGAAAAGCACCATGTGAATCATATAAGGCGTGTTTGCTTTGCTCTGTTAGCCAGGTTGAAAGTTAAGGAAGGCAATCAGGTTGTGTTGAAAACACGGACAAACCCAGTAGTGTGCTCTTCTCAGGTGATAAGTGAGAAATAAGAGTCCTCCAGAAATTACACTCTGGGAAAGTTCTTCCATTTAATTTGCAATCTGTATCAGTTTCTAGAGTGTCTTCACACCTCGAGTACTGTGTCCATTTTTGGGCCCCTCACCACAAGAAGGACATTGAGATTCTGGAGCATGTTCAGAGAAGGGCAGTGAAGCTGTTGAGGGGTTTGGAGCACAAGTCTTATGAGGAGCGGCTGAGGGAGCTGGGGTTGAGAAAAGGAGGCTGAGGGGAGACCTTATTGCTCTCTACAACTACCTGAAAGGAGGGTGTACCCAGGTGGGGGTCAGTCTCTTCTCCCAAGTAACAAGCGATAGGACAAGAGGAAACAGCCTCAACTTTTGCCAGGGGAGGTTTAGATTGGATATTAGGAAGAATTTCTTCAACAAAAGGGTTATCAAACATTGGAAAGGGCTGCTTAGGGAAGCGGTGGAGTCACCATCCCTGGAGGTATTTAAAAGACATGTAGATGTGGCATTTAGGGATTTAGTTTAGTGGTGGACTTGGCAGTGTTAGGTTAAGGGTTGGACTCAATGATCTTAAGGGTCTTTTCCAACCTAAATGATTCTAGGATTCTATGATTCAATATGGATGTATGAACATATGTGTATATCAACAGAACTTGTACGGTAAAGAGACAGTGCTCTCACATTTTTATAGATGAGCAAGCCTTGGATCAGCTGTGCAGAAGTTTTAAAGCCAGCTGGGAAGCAAATAATGGGAAAGTAAAACTCCTAGTTTCATGGCATCGGAACATGCTACATTTAATGGACGTTCAGAAGGAACATGGTATTCTAGTTCCTTATTTCCATCTTTTTATAAAATTACATGTCTACTGTGACCTTCTCTATGATGGCAACCAAGACTATTGCAGAATGTCTTTTTGGTACTTTATTTTTTCTAGCATTTTCTGTTTGGTTAATGGGAAGCCAATGCTGAAGTTTTCTCCAGGAGACAGAAAAGACTGTGGTTTTCTGATTTCATGATCATTTTACAAGCAACGTGTCCTTTCTCTCATCACAAGCGAAGGGAACGCACTTGAGAAATTATTCAGACAGCTCTCCTGCACTTCTTATTCAGGCGGAGTTGGAGCCTGTCATCAGGCTGTATGTACTGAAGGCCTCGTGCTGCTCATCCTGTCATGATGGACTTCTTATTTTTATGGCTTTCCAAAAGTTGCAGTGTCCTAACATTACACTAATGCAGCTTTCTGGAGGCTGTTTATTCACTAACAGCATGAGCCCAAGCCCTATGAAAATCACTGATTTTCACCGAGTAGGGGGTCAGTCTGTAAGTGCATTGTGATATAATTTGGGACAGGCCACTTAAAATGAAAGATATCTCTAACTCAAGACCACCTCTGCGCAGAAAAACTGACAGGCAAATTCTGCTCTCCCTTAGAAATACAGGCAGAAAAGGGAAATGGGGATTTTGAATGAGACACTTGAAATTTACCTAAATATTCCCCGAGGAACAAAAAAGGTTATTTACGGATGTATTTGGGGATGTATAATCAGCCTTGACTGATCATATGGGGAATCACTCTGATCACAGATACTGCAACCATGACGCTGTTTCAAAATGTGACTGTTTGTGGTGGACTTCCTCTCTTCTCTCTGCAGAGCATTTTAGGTTGCTTTTTGAACTTGCTGAGTGAATTCCAGATGTATTTCATTATGCCCAGGATCCTGGAAATCTGTTTATTTAGTGTCTTAGTAGATGTGTGATTTTCGTGGGATGATTATAAACTCTGTTTTGAGATATGCTTTGTTTTTCTAGCTTGTTTGTGATATCCTTAGAGATGGATCTTTTTGTGTCCTTGGTTCTTAGAAACTGTGGTTTGTGACTTCAGATCTCTTCTTAACTGCACACTTTTTTGTGTGTGCGGAGTGACAGTCAGAGCTCCATAAACACAACGCGTTTTGCCAAAATACAAGCCAAACTAGACCTTCCAGTGGTACTAAAATCAATAATGAAAGCTTCATTATCCATACAAATAAAAAGCAGAATTAAAAGTAAGGGAAGAAAAACAAGAAACAGTGTAGTAGTATGGCTAGAGATTGTGTCCAAAGATAATCTCAGCAGCCCTGGGAAATTAAATGAAACTTTGCCTCAATTTTCAACATGACAGATGATACAAAGTACGATGAAAAAGTCAGAATGACTGACCGGAGCACGTGGATGGAAAAGGAAAGCCTCATATCAAGGACAGACTCTTGACTGGGTATGGAGAGGGAAAACAGTCTCCATGGAGAAACACAGGAAAATTATCACACAAGGTACAAGTCCAACAAGGATATTTAACAGATTCATCAAATCAAATACACTGAAATATGGGTGGAGAGTAGGAAACCTCTTGCCAGTGTTCAAAAAATAGCAGAAATATGATCTAAGCAACAATAGATTTGCTACTCTGACTTCAACAGTATGTTACACTTATAGGAGGAAAAAAAAGAAGAGAAGGTAGCTAAGTGACTGAAAGAAAGGATGAAATACAACATGGTTCTATGAAAGGTTGAATGTAAAAAACAAATCTTATATTTTTCTTCAGTAAAATGGTCTATTTTCTAGGTGAAGAAAATACAGATATCCTTCTGTATATATATCCTTCTGCATCCTTCCTCGATGCCTCTGCCCCATCTTGGGAGGGGGCATCACTGGACTGGTGCCAGAATCCATCTTCTGTGGGGTGAGCACAGTCCCCTGTCACCTCCAGTGCTTTCTGGTAGAGAGCCACCACAGGACAACTTCATGGCAGAAGACTCCACTTTGGCTACTCTTTCATGGCCTGGTGCTATGCTGGGTTGCGGGGAAGGTTCCCAGGAGCTGTAGAGCCTGGTCTCTGTGTGTTGCTGCTGCAGCACTGGACATAACAATTACTGGTTCCCCAAGCCCCTTCTGCAAAGTTTGGGCAAGAGGAACCGCTCCCAGGAGACTCTGCCTGTCTCCTTCATCACCTCACAGCCAGCGATACCCACCCCCTCCCAACCCTTTCCGTGTCACTGCCATTTCCCCTGACAAAGGGGATGCCTTGCTCTCAACCACCAACAACTCATCGTTAACGCTGCCAAAGAATAGTGCTATTGCTTTCTGTTTTTCCCTTTTTTTCTTTTTCTTTCTCGCTTTAAACTAGGAGCACTTCATGCCTGCAGTTGGCAGGGACAAAGGGGGAGGCAGCAGGGCGGGAAGGGGAGAGGGTCGGGGAACATCTGTTTCACATTTAACCTGGAACCAAACTTTTTCATCGTGCTTCTCCAGCCTCGCTTGTATATTGATTCAATTACTAGGCTCTGCTAGTGCAAGAGATTTATATTAAAGCCTCATACAAAGCTATTGTGTTTTGTCACACAACAGCACTGAATCAATTACAAACATGCTCAACATGATCCCTCTCAGCCGTAAGCGTTCGCCTGGGGAGAAGCTGTCCAACCAAGACGCTGGATGGGCTTTAGATGATCTCCAGGAAGGTGTGACACACCTAGCTGGCACTTGCTAGCAGGACAATCTGCCCTTGGCACGTCACCATCACTGTCCCCTGGGTGCTGCCTTTCTCAACTCTGCCTTGTTAGAGGTTTGCATGGGGTGGAGAAACGAGACCAGACACGCACACACAAAAGCCTGGGCTCCAATCTCAGCAGCTGCCTGGGGGTAAAGGTCCCTCAAACATGCAAAGCAGCAGCAGCGCAGGCCCTGGGCTGGTGTGACGTGACCCTGCGCAGGGAGAAGCCGGTCAGCGCGATCACAGCAGGAAAACGGGAAAAGGCACTTGGGGCTGGGTGGTAGTAGGGGAGGAGAGGGGCAGAAGAAAAGAGGTCTACAGCCCTCCGAGTCCCTTTTCCCCTAATAAACCAGCTTCCAAATAGGGAAGTAAAGCAGCAATTGCTCTTTGCAGAACGTGTCCCTTATAGAAGGGCAATTTGCTGTTTACAGCAGAGGCCAGTTCCTGGCTTGGCCGCTGACTTGCCATGTAACCACAGCCGAAACTTCATAAGCCAATATTTCAAATATGGCTGATAATTTTGGATATTGCCAGACTTTCTGTGCCCTCAACACAAGCTTTCTGTAGAAAACAACCAGAACTGGAGGTATTCTGAATTAAAGAGCTTTTTTAAAGCATTTAAACCTATCAATTCTGTTTGCGAAACACCCAGGAAACCATACAATACCTTATAAATTGCAGTAACTTATACATAAAATTGCAATTGATAAATTTAGCACCTATAAAGCTTCCAAACTGTTCAGTAAACCCTGCACAAAAAGCACTGGGGACCCACAGAACAGGCTGCTGGAGCTGTGTCAGATGTGGGGGTGCTCCTCACTTACCCACATGGTTCGTACCTATTTCTCTGCACAAAGAGCTTTTGCTGCTTCTCAACACCTGGCTTTTGAAATCTTCCTGACGAGGCTGTAACCAGGAACCAGTTCCTCTCTCAGAGTCCATGTGTGCCCAGTTCAGAGGTACAGGCAGATACCTGGGCAGGCAGTACCTCCTTCCATGCAGGCTGTAAGGCGGAACCAGGGCTAAGATTGAGAGGTCTCTTACAACAGGGACTGCTTTGAACTTTGTATTTCATAAGTAAGCACATCCTGAGAGGACCCTTGAGGTACTAATGGATGTCAATAGTAATATTAATGATACTATATCTGACCAAAGTGGACTTTTCAGCTGAGTTCAAATGGTCCATTTAACAGCCTTATCATTTTTTTATGTTCAACAGAGAGCCTGAAAGATAAGAGCAAAGTCAAGGTTATCTGAGATAAATTTGGCTTTTGTCAGGCTGATTCACCACCCAATTGCTCCCTCCTGCCTCAGTTTACCTGCTCCTGCAGTGGAGATGGCGTCTACCAGGGAACAGAGCAAAGCTCCTATCACAAAAACTGATGGTTTGAAGCAGATACCCATGGACTGAACCCACATACAGACCTGCCTCAGAACTCCTCAGTAGAACTTTGTCCTGTGGGTAAAAGATCATAGGACCCTGTACCCTTGGGAAAGGTTGAAAATATCTGAACAGATGGAGCCTTTAGTGCCCAGACATTCTGAGCTAAAACTAGCAGGGCCCTTTCAAAGCCAGACCATAACTAGCTGTGATTAGAGCTCTTACAATGAGCTTCAGCTAATTTTGAGCTTTTTGGACATCCTTTCATACAAGCGACGTGCAAAGAATGGCAGCAGCTGCGTGCCGCCCTGTGCGTGCTGCGAGCCAGACGGATGCAAGCCAGCTGCAGCCCAGAAGCCTTATAGACCCATTATCTTAATGCTGGCTCCGAGTTATTATACCTTATTTCTCAGCAGGGCTTTATTGCTTCAGGTTGAGCATCCCGTTAATGCGGCTACTCAGCTTCCTGCTCTGTCACCAGCTGGCAGAGAGCATGGGCAAAACAGGCACTCTGCTGAGTGTGTTGGAGTGGATGTGTGGACCCTGGAGGTCCCCACCTGGAGGGGTGTCCCCAGGGCAGACCTGAGGTCCCAGGGCAGCTTGTAGCCTCATGCACTAGCTTTAAACAAGCAACATCATTGGCCAATTTCCTCCTGGCAAACCTGCTGAAGTAGCTTGGCTTGTACATGGTCTACCTTTCACTGAGTTAAATCTAGCTCTGGTACTTCTGCCCCTCTGAGCACAAAGAAACGCCACTGGACCATGGCTACGCTCCAAAAGGGTTTATGTCTTCATCCATAACACAAATGAAGCAGCACGGCCATCCTTGAACGCTTCTTGGCATCAAATGTGCGGGGCATTCCCACCACAGAGGAATGAAAGTTTCTTCAAAATACAGGGAAATATGGACCAGGGTCAAGCATCCTCATTTGGCCTGCCGCGGTAGGAGTGTGAAAGGCAGGAATAGCAGGATGGGACTTCTGAGCTGAGGATTTCTGACAAACAGTTCTGATGCTATGCAAAGGAGCCATACCAGTATTTTGTCCACTTCTATAACCAATGTTTGTGAGGTCATTTTTCGCTTCTTTCTGTACATCTGTTTAAAATAAAGAGCCTTTGTTGGAAAACCATGTGTCATAAGTTCACGTCTTAACACCACAGAAACCACCCCTTTTCAAGTAAAATAATTTACAAAGTCTATATTCCTAGAAAAAGATGAGAGAAATGTGTTGAGGGAAATCTGTTTTGATTAATTGCTGCTTGATTAACCTCAGTTGCAAGGTATCGACAATCCAGCAATTTGTAGTTTTGCATTGATGCTTGATTAGTGTTGGTCATTTTCTTTCCTCAGTCATCTGGTTCTACTGCGCAAGAAATGAGAATTTACTAATGAATTATCTCACATTTCCTGTGTAAAAATAATATTTTGCAATGGACATTTTAAACTAATTAGAGATGGTGGCAGAAATTTCCCAGTCTTGAGAGCAGACAACAGCTTTCTTGTAACTGACTAGTTCCATGAAAATATTATCTCAGTGCCACGGTCTGTTATAAAGAAAAACAAGTTCTAAGAATTATTGGGAAAAAGCAAATCAGAATCCATCACTCTGCCACTGTGTGTCTATGCATATGTGTCCTGAAAGTTGTGTCGTGTGGTCTCCTGGCATCCCAGCCACAGAAATATATAATAGAGTGGAAAAGGTTAAAAAAACTGTAACAAAAGATAAGAAAAAGGCAATCAAGCTGCACAGGACAGTTTCTGTACAAGCAGTGCCTAAGAAAGGTAAAACAGCTTTCATCCTGGATAAAGATAGCCAGAAGGGGATTTGATGGGATCTTACAAAATCAGGGAGAGGATGAAAAAATCAGAGGATGAATGCAGATTGAATATATGCTGCCTGTTGAATACACACAAGACATTTAATTTTCATAAAATTAAATTATCTGGAAGCAGGTTCAGACAAAATGAAGAACACTTTTGCTCACACCAGAAGCTGCTCAATGTGCAGAGCTCCTCGCCATGGGTGTCACGGGTGCCAAAAGATCACACATCTTCACAAGGAGGCTGGAGAGATTCATAATCTATCAAAGGCAACTAAACATACAGATGGTGCCTCTGGCTTGGCAGGACGACGAGCTGTAAATTGATGAAGACTGGGAAGACATTTGAGAAAATATCTATTTTTGCGACATTTTGTGTAGTTTCCTAGCTGAGTCCATTTGGCACCATCCAAGACAAAATCCTGGGCTAGACTGCTGTTTGCTCTGGCCCCAGATATCTGGTTTTGTGTCTTTATAGTGAAAACCACTAGTTAAGTTGGGACTGTTCATCTGAGGGAACGCCTGTGAGAACCTATACCCAGAGCTACCGCTGAGCGCGGAAATCAGGCAGGCAGCCGAGCTAAGAGGTCCTGCTGCTCACATATCACTTTCATGGGGATGCCCAGGCACTGCCGCACAGTGAATGTGGCAGCTCAACCAGCTCTTCCCTTCAGGACATCTGAATCCTTGCCTGGTGCAAAGGATAGATGTGCTCATATTTCACCTTACATTGCTCTTCAAGAAAGAAAGAGCTCCCCAGCTTTTTTTCAGACCCCAGACTGCCGATCATATAAACTTCCTAAATGATGTTTTACTCCCTGGTTCTGTTTTGCAGTGAACCTGCTAGAAAAAAGCATGCGACTTGCGGATCTGGAGATAGTTGAAACTAGGGACCCCTCCGAATCGAAGTCCTACTATGGATGATGGACAAGGCTGTGGCAGGTTCGTTTCCCTGTGCCTTACAAAGTCCTGCAGTGCTCTTCAGCTGGCTGTGCACCCTCATGTCACTTTCCAGAGCATGCAACGCAACCCCTTGTTTACATCCCATAGCGTATTTCTGGCAAGCTGCAGCACAGCTCTCATGGAAACTTCACATAAGCAAGACCATAATTTTGTCTTAGGTGACACCACACGGAGCCTAGGGGAGACCCAGAGTCAAATGCAAAGCTGAGGGGATGGTACCCTGGAGGAGTCAAATGCCCTGAGCAGTCTGAGCACAAGCAGCTTGGCCTGAGGATGAGGGATCCTGACCTGGAGGGGAAGTATTTAGTAGAATTTATGTAGGCGATATTTCCACTGTGTGGTAGGTTGACCCTGGCTGGATGCCAGGTGCCCACCAAAGCCACTCTGCCACTCCCCTCCTCAATTGGACAAGGGAGAGAAAGTATAACAAAAGGCTCATGGGTCAAGATAAGGACAGAGAGAAGTCATTCACTAATTATGTCACAGGCAAAACAAACTCAACTTGGGAAAAAAAAATATTTATTACCAATGAAATCAGAGTAGGATAATGCGAAATAAAATAAAATCTTAAAAGCATCTCTCCCCACCCCTCCCTTCTTCCCAGGTGCAACTTCACTCCTGAACTCTCTACCTCATCCCCCCAGGTGGCACAGGGGGATGGGCAATGGGGGTTGTGGTCAGTTCATCGCATGTTGTTACTGCTGCTCCTTCCTCCTCAGGGATGCAGAAGCAGTGACACTCCTCCTCACACTCTTTCCCTCCTCCAGAGTGGCGTCCCTCCCATTGGAGACAGTTCACCATGAACTTCTCCAATGTGAGTCCTTCTACGGGCTGCAGTTCTTCACGAATTTCTCCAAGGTGGGACTCTTCCATGGGGAGTAGTCCTTCAGGAACAGACTGCTCCAGCGTGGGTCCACCACAGGGTCACAAGTCCTGCCAGAAAATCTGCTCCAGCGTGGGGTCCTCCATGGGCTGCAGGTGGATATCTGCTCACCATTAACCTCCATGGGCTGCAGGGGGACAGCCTGCCTCACCATGGTCTTCCCCATGGGCTGCAGGAGCATCTCTGCTCCGGTGCCAGAAGCACCTTCTCCCCGTCCTTCCCCACCATCCTTCGTGTCTGCAGAGTTGTTGCTCTCACATATTCTCACTTCTCTCTCCAGCTGCAATTGCTGTTGCACAGGTTTTTTCTCCCTTCTTAAATAAGTTATTGCAGAGGCGCTACCACCATCACTGATGGGCTTGGCCTTGGCCAGTGGCAGGTCCATCTTAGAGCGGGCTGGCATTGGCTCTATCGAACACAGGGGAAGCTTCTAGCAGCTTCTCACAGAACCCACCCACGTGTCCCCCCCATTACCAAGACCTTGCCACACAAACCACCCTTGAAGTAAAATCTGTTTTCACACTAAAGACTTTATATGCCAAAAGAAGTCAAGGATCATCCAGATGTTGTCTTCTGACTGTCACTACCTTCAGCCTCTTCTTCCTGGCCACAATGAATTCAGTCTGTCTGTGATGGAGAGTAAACTAGTTACACACAGATTCTGGGATGGTTTTGCTGTTTGTGTAACCCGGAGATATGCTTGTAGTAAATAAGAGTATATAATCCCCCAAAACATCAGCCAACACTGATGATATGCCTACTATGGCATAACCCAGATGTGATCCCAACATCCAGAACTGCTGCCAGCAAAGAAGAACCTAATTGTAGCTCCTTGTCCACTGGGTGCTTGGAGTTCCCCGCCGAAACAGCTTCTCTGATAGCTTAAAAATTGTCAGAGAAGTTAAACACAGTCCTGACTACAGGAGACTGCACATCAATTCTAAAAAATTACGCCACACAGCATGAGAGTCAAAGGTCTGACAGAGCCCAGACAGACCATTAGGAAACACAAGCCAGTTTCAGAAGCCAACGCTGCAGCAGGAAAAGCCACAGGCACCACCCAGGCAACCACCACCTTACCCCTCAGCATCCAGGTACTCTTTTACGCTTGGGTCAGATGCAGGGAAAGGGGAGAGAGAAAATGTTATGTGTGTTGCAAGGCTGAACTCATGTCCTCAAGGTTTGTCAGGGTGCTTTTGCCAATAGGTCACCACACCCTCCCCACATGAAAGAACTGCCCTGAAATCAATGCCAATAACTTTTGGGCCTGGGCTGACGTAGCACTTCACTCTTTCTCTGATGTGATGTGAATAAGCAAAGAAAGGCGTTGAACTGAAGTGCCTCGGACACTGCAGCACGAAGCGTAACAAGGCCCCCTTTTCTGTGTGTTATGATATGTTCTGACATATGGTACTGAATGTACTTGATTATTGCCTAAATTCTGTTAACTTCTGGGAATCGGTAAGGAAGCAGACTTCCAGCTAAGATCCTTATCCTTCTGTACCTCCTGGAGCCGGCCACTTCAGTAACATTTTTCAGCGATACAGTCATGAAGGAGCTCCTTATATGAGCCACTGGACTGCCCTCACTCTTTTCCCTCACCTCTTACTTGCTTCCAATAAAATCCCTACCTGGGGAGAGTGAAAATAAAGGGAAAAAAGGGAAAGCCAAGAGGTGAATGGCTTTCCCAGGCTGAATCCCACTTACTCTGGCTGTGCACTATAGTATGGAGCTGATGATCCCAAGCTGGGCTCTGCCGGTTACTTCATAGCTGTGCAGTGGAGCTACAAAGGCAGGCAAAGACCACCCTCAAGGTATGAACATCGTCTGGGAATACTGGTGTGGGCCACCTTAACCAGGCCTCACAGGTCTCAGTGTAAAGCTGATGAGCTAATGCTGGGCTTGGCTGGCAGTCTGCCTTACATCCAGGTGTCTGTGGCTGTCTCCTACCCAGCTGCATGAGCCAGTGCTCAAGACAGCTCTGGAGACCATATCTACAGGTGTGTTGTCTCTGCAGCAAAAGAGTCGGGGCTGGGCAGTGGCCTTCAGGGTCAACTTGGTCTGAGGCACGTTGCCATCTCAGCTCCCTTTATCTCTTTGTGTTTTGTCTGGTGCTCAAACCTCTTTGTGGTATTCCTCATGGAAGACGTGCAAGAGAGATGTCATACTACAGGCAGAAGAAATAATTTCTGACGAGCTAATAAAACAAGGGGTCATAATGTACTTTAATGGGTAAACATAAAGCTATTTGCGTCTCACAGGGACTGGAAACTTAACAATTAACCCCACTAGCTCAGGGACATGAGGTCTCTGCAGGTATTCTGATGCTGGTAGTACTAGAGGACTTTTTGTCCTTCTAGGTGCTAGCTGCATTTTGTCCTTCTGGACTCCCTCTTAGCTCTTCACTGCCTTCCCAAAAGACCTTAGACCTCAGACCTCCAAGAAGGAGGAAGCAGAAAAGTTATCAATGTAAGAGCTGAAAATGCAACTGAAGAGAGACATCTCCCACCCTTTTTCTCTACTCCAATGGATGCCACTGCCTCTGAAAACAAGTGGTGGAAACTAGAAAATTAACAGGGACTTTAATTTCTGCTCCAATTTCTTCTCCCATGTTGGTCCTCATTTTCTGTCTCCCACTGGCAGTGCTCTCCTGCTCCATGTCCTCATTCTTGGTGTTTCCAGCCTCCTGCCCTTTCCCTGACAGACACAAGAGACCCAAAGTAAATCCGTAAATCCATGGAATTAATAAAGGAAGTAACCGGACCGAGCAAGACAGGCACCCATCACCTTGGTGGCACCTATCAGACTGACTCCACTCCACGTCAAGCACTGCTGCATGCTCAGACCATGAGGCGTTTAAGGTAGGGATTACGTCTTCTGAAGTTTGCACAGAAGTGCTGACTGTGGCCTTTGGGCAGCATGAACATTAAATAAGAGCCTTGTGCCAGAAAACATTCCCACCTGGAAAGGTTCAAAGAAAAGCCTCCTTGTACAAGCGAAATTCCTGCTCAGTGCATAGGCTGTTTATTTAACAGAGCTTGGCAACTGAAACAAATCACCGTGCAAGAACAAGCAGAGACTTCCCATTGCTCTCCACCTGCCCTCCCACAGCCGGATCCACTAACACGTGCCTGCTGTTTTACCAGCGTGGGATAGGTGATGAGATGGGGCCTTTTCTGCACACGGCGGTGATCCTGCAACTTTCAGAAACGTGAAGTATCAGCCCTGAGGAGAAACCAATGAAAATGTTAATGCAACGGACCAACATCTGTTGTTCAAACCATATGTGATGCATTACAGTTTCCAACAAAGACTGATACAAGTACATGCTGCAATAAAAATTTTAGCATTAATTATTTTCGAAGATCAAGTGGAAAAATAATTTGTTCTGCTACTCTTTCATTTCTACGGGCTGCTGACAGCAACCCATTTGTTCTAACCAGTCTTGTGTGAGAGTCATAAAGAGGAACCGAAGGAGGAAGGAATGGATTGTCTCACTGAACTCACAGTAATCAAAACTTAAGCAAAACCCATTCACTCTTTCCTGTTTCTCTTACTCCTCCCAGCACTGGCTGTACGTATCACGCATTGAAGGGACTCTGTTTACACGATTGCATTTGTGCACAGACATTACATCTAGTACATAAAAGCAATGCTTGAAAAAAAGCAGCACTGTATTTTAAGCCTTCTGTGATGACTTTCTTCTTGAGTCTCTGAATTTCTGGTTTCACCATGTGCAAAACGGGATACATGCCCTCTTACTGCAAATTGTTTCGAGATGTATGGATGAAAAGTGCTATATATCTACTCCTGGCTATGGGCAGTTTATTTGTTCCCCTAATAACCAGTCCCCTCAATGAAGAGATTTTTATTAAGATCAACAGGAGAGCAGGAGGGGAAAAAAGGTATTTAAATTGGGGTAGGATTTTTAAAAGTGAAATTAGTCCATGGCCCTGTAATATAACATCTAGGAAAAGAAACATTATTTCAACAGGTGCATTTTATATATCACATGCACGTGCACTTTCACTGCTTGAAGCCCCTCTAGTGAAATTCACCTGGGCAGCAAATGAGCCTGTAAAGTTACATTATTAATTTTCAGGCTAGCATTCCCCTTTAGATAATCAGCGTCATGCCTTAGTAATTTACTCAACGAAGCCAATTCAGCAAAATTGCCCTTTTTACAGCATATGTACCCCATATGTGGAGGCTGGATGTATCCTTTCATTCCAGCATAGTAAGTAAGAACATGTTGTCAAGATGATGTAAACGCAAGGCTTACACTAATCAGCCATGATGCACCATCTAAGGATTTGACTAGAAGCTGAGCACTCTTTTCATATTTATATGCCGTATTTCTGCACATGTTAGAGCCCATGTAATAAAGCGACATGGTGCTCATGATCAGACATGGTGCAAGTTGGGCTGCATGTGCAGATTTCATGTATCACCATCAAAGGAGAATCCGTACTGTGCTTTCACTCCCTAGCCACATTTGGGCTGACGTACGGTGGAGAAAGCACGAGGAAGATGCAGGACAGATCAGGGATCCTGTGGGACAGGAACTCAGAGCACTTCTAGCAGCTTGTATTCAACTCATTTGGGGGAAATCAATCACAAGCAGGACCCATGGAACGGAAGTAAGAAGTACTTAATGGTCTTAACAAACACATAGCTGTATACGAAACATACTGTGTTTGATACTTAGCCATGGACTGAGCAAGCTGTGGTGGCCACAGATTGTAAGCCTGTAGTCTGGTCTTCAGACCCTCAGACCTCCTTCTGACTTAACTTCAGTCTTTCAAGTGTAGATGCTTAGTTAAAGCAACCCTCTGGATGTCCTTCACACTCAGTGGGTGTACAGAAATACAGTCAGAGTGAGATGCATCCAGCTTATTTCAGACATTGGCCTTGTGATGGGGTGAATTATTCTCTAAAGGACCCTCGCAGTCTCCACCGAATGCAGTAGAAACTTAGAGTAGATGACAAGCTTTTAGATAGATGAAGTTAGTCAGGATGAAACACACACTGAGTTATATCCACTGGGAAAAGTCTTGGTACCAGCATGACTTCACCTGAGTACAAATTTCCAGTCATGCAGAACTGGGGGCAAATGGGGCTGCAGTACCGAAAAAACTTCAGTGGTGTTTGTTCAGTGGAAACTGAGAACCAAGCTCAGCCCAGCTGAATGATGAACATCGTGAAACAGAATACTCGATTTCATCAAAGACTTTATAGTGGAGAATCACCTTAATTATTACTGACTATATTCAAGGCTCATGGAAAATTTTGAAAAAATTTCAGTGTCTCATCTGCTAATTGCTTTTCACTGAAATGAGTATCTCACAGGGGAAAGCACCAGCTAATCACAGAAGGGGAAAAAAAAGATGAACTTGGTATAATCTATTTTGTGCAAATTAAACAATGTGGAAAATGGAGCCTCCAGGGACAGTCTGTGTGAAGAGGTTACAAATATTGCTTTGCCCAGCAGGGATGATATCATGCTTTCTGTCAGAATTACTAAAATACAAACATGTATTTTCTGGAACATGGGCTTAGAGATATACGGTCTTTGTACTCACAGACTCACTTTCCCACAGAACCTCATGAACTGAAGAGTGAACCTTCATAACACTATAGCAGCCTACAGCTTTTCTTTCTTTTACTGTATCTTGTAAAAAGTTCTCAGTTCTTCATGTTAATATCCTTCTTTATGTTTTCTGACATTACATCTGAAATGCATTAAAGAATTATTTAAAATTTGGACAGACAAATGCAACAGAACAATTACATTTAAACATTTTTGATCTCAAATGTTTAACAGACCACTACAACTTCAAATCTACATACCAGACAGTCCCACAAGAGTTTTTCTCTTAGATCTGTTTATGAAATTCATCATGAAAAATGCATTATATTATTTAGATTCACACTTGACTTGCTGCACAGAAATAAATGTCTATAGGCATTTTGCAGATTTAACTGATTTGAGATATAAGTGGGCGTGCACAACTTTGATTTCTTGTGTGTTGAATTAGCATCCAAGCATCTGAAATAACACAACTGGGAAAAAATTAAGTCTGGTTTATCAATTTCAAAAACTGATCCCACAGATCTAAACTCTAAAATCTCTTTCCCAAGAACTCCCAGTATAAAATCCCTTAATAGATTTCTTTGTTTTCTATCAGAACAATGCTGAGATTCTAGTCAGAGCTGTGCAGCCCAACAGACATCAACCAGTCCTGGGACCAGAGGCCAGAAAACATGATCCAGGGACAGGGTCCGCACAGACAGGGATTTCCAGATCACGGGCCCGACCTCTAGATCTGCAACTGGGCAGGTAGGGAGGGAAAAAGAGGAAACTTCTGTCAGGGTAAATGTGGTAAATGTGGGTACGGTGCAGCACTGGAAATATATAAATTTGATGGTGGCAGTTTCCACCAGGTGATTTGGTAACCGCCCATGATTTTATCAGTGAATTTTGCTGAGCCAGGCCAAATCTCTTCCAGCTGTGATCTGACATAAATTCGTATGTTATAGATATTGTCTAATTTGTCATAGTTAGACAGTCCAAGCTATTTTTTTGCTGATCGGTTGCTATGCAACAGAGTTCTGGTAAAACAAATTATAAGGATTTTATCGTCTATCACCAAGACAGGTTAACAAAAAGAGAGAGGAAATTAGCACATGGCAAAGCTGCAAACTTATTGTGTCCTGTGTAATACTAATTTCCACTGAGTTTATGCTTCTTGAAGACAGTCTGGAGTGCCTTCAGCATGATGGGACAACATCCTGAGAGAGACAATAAATGTAATCCTAATCACTCCATGTTTCAGCTTCTGTGGCCATAAGCAGTTTCTCTCACCTTAGACGGGCAAATCAAAGTGAGATACGAGGAACACCCACATTTCAAAATCAACATTTATTCAAAACCCAAAAGTGGTCCAACAATTAGCTTGTATCTTGGCAGAAGGAGAGGATCTAGCAGCTCTACTGCAGCTGGTTCCTGGAGGCAGAATCGGTTTTTATAGCTCACAAAGCTAGACATGAACACAACCACCATATAAATTAGAAGCTTATTTTTTCTTCAGTAATCACTTTGTGACCTGCTGCAATGTGTACTGAGTAAAAAATTAATCTCTACTTGTTGGAAGTCCATTGCCTTGGTAGACCCTTTTGTACTACTTTGTCCTTCCCTGCATTTGTGATGCCCCGAACAATGTTGTATAGCAAAATATGTGCCTTAAAATACATTCCGTCTCATGGGGACAATACACTCGTGTCACACAAGTCAGTGATGAAGCTCCCATTGTTCTATTTCTATCCTTAATTCTAGCAAAAATGGAAGAGACCAAAGGCTGATGCAGGAAAAAATGGGTCCATCGTCTTTCTGACTTGGATACATATCACTCTCAATGTAATACCTGCATTACAGAAGAAAAACTATGTGTTCTTTGGTCCCAAACTCAAAGAAGTACATATATCAAGAAGATATTAATGCTTTATTCTCCCAATAAACATGTTGCTGGCTGATGGAATATACCTTCCTTATCAGGCACAACTGTAATACCTTCTCGCTCTTAATTCAGAACTGAATTTGAGAATAAAAGTTCTTCAGTAAGCAGGGGAATTTGGAATACGTTAGTGTTGCCCTCTGTGGTTTAAAAGACATTAAAAAGGAGACCGCCATGAATTATCCCTCACAGACCGTGATGAAGAAGGAGATTGTGGGTCAGAGTGGCACAGACATCTCTAAATACAGAAATGATTTTGAATTTGGAAGCCATTATTGCGCCACGTGCTGCAGCAGATGTAAGTATCTTATCCCATCTATGCTCCCTAGCAATCTGAAATCCCTGAATAATTGTTCCTCTTTTTTGCAGCACAAGTCCAATGATGAGGATGTCAAATCAAGAATACAGAATTTGACTGGCAGTGTCAGGCTCCTGGAGGAGTCCAACGATGAACAGGAGAAAGCTCTGAAGTCAACTCTTGGATAGTGATGAGAAGTTGGACACTTCAAAGCTCACACAGCTGTAGAAAGGATGTTTACAAATTAAGGCTGACTAAGGTCAAGGACACCTGCTAGTCAAAAAATGTGTAGTTTTTGTTCCTAGCCAATTGCAAGAAATCTAGTGGAGCCTCCCTGCTGTGCTTATAAAGTCACATAATGTTCTCCATTCTGGTCATTTGTGCAAAATTAATTTAGTTCTGTTCTGCTTCCTGCTGTCCCATGACAGATCATAAAAAAATTGCTAATAGTTACTTAAATAACATCCATTTTTCTAAGGGTGATAAAAATTTTGTTTACCCTCTGCAACTGCCAAGGTGTTTTAGTTGGATTTGGATAAATGCTTGTTTGCAACATTAGCGATTCCACTGGGGGAATCCAGCCTGGAAAACTGCTAATTGTATTTTTCCCTCCAAGTCACAAACCACTCCTTGTGCTTTTATGTGGTTTTTCCACTCAGCATTGTCACTTCGGCAACACAGCACTCAAAGACTTTTACCTATTTAAATAATAAACCATAGCCTGGATATTGGACTACTTCTCTTACACTGATGTAATTATAACTCTAAGCCAACAGTGCGTCTTTCTTCAGTTTCTAAGCTTAAAAAGATAAAAACAGATGAACCAGTTACAGGATAAGAAGGGTACAAACTTGCAGTGCACTCTGTGGTAATCGGCGATGCGCACAGTCTCACCTCTCAAGTAACTTTCCCAATTTATTTCTTTCAGGTCCCATAGGTATGAATGTACCACTGCGTATCCCATAAGAAAAGAAGAGGTAGTTCTGGTTCTTCTTTACAACATCAGGAAGACTTCACCTTGGTGTGTTTTTCCAGTGGTTTTGATTTGATTCCCAAGGGTAGAGGTCTCTTGAACCAAATTTATTTTCTCTAGGTTGTCTTTCGGAGGTATTGTCTTCAATCCGCCACCTAGAAGGAGATCCCTGAGTCTTGTTTGTAGCATGCTTCCCATTCCTTGAGTAATTCTTGCAACTCTTCATAGGAACCTTCTCCAATCTTTCAGCATCAGTCCTCAGATACAGACTTCAGAAATGGAGACTGCAGCACATACACTGCTGCCAACTGAACTTCTGGCCACTTTTAAGTGTTGAGTATGAATAACGGGGACAATCTAAAATTACTAGACACTTTTGAAAACATTGGCCTTAGTGACTGATTCTCTTTGAACATTCACTAGTGTGCATTGCTAATACCTCACCTAAAGTCATTAGTTATACCAGTTTCAGTGAAACAAGAATCAGATCTTCAAGGTCTGGTCTTAACCTCTTCATACCAAAAAATCGCAATGAGTTAAAAAAGTTGACACACATTGGAGTTTAAAAAAAGGAATAAGAAAGAGGAACTCCCTTGCCCTTCCTGCTTCAGTTTACTTTAACTAGTGACCACAGTGCAAATAAACCAAATAAGCGGCAAAAACAAATATTCATTCCCCCATCACCCAAACAACTATTGTGTTCTCAGGGTTTGCAAAGAGAAGGAATATATGTTATTAGCCCAGTTGACACAGCTGTAGAGACACGGACAGGCTTTTGGACATGCAAGCTGTTTGTTCTTTACGAAAGCTGGAAGGGCTGTGTTAATCCCCTCCTGCCCTCTGCATTTGCAAGGGGATGTGACTTCCCTGTGTTAATAACTAACTATTATGATTCTTTCTCTGCTTAAATGCAGAAGGATTGTCCAGCCACCACATGTGGCATCTGAAGTGGAAATTTAGGGGGGATTCTCGAGTGCAAAGAGTATCTGCAGGAGGGGAAAGAGATGGGAGTCTGCACTTTGAGTCAAAATATTTGGTTATAAATCAGTGCATTATCAAAAAAGTGGGCAATTTGATTTGAGCTGGATGAGGAATGCAGTGACTATCCTGGGAGTGGACTGGTACCATGACAGCCACCCTATTGTTTAGTATATCCATAACATCTTAAAATTCAAGTTTCAAAGTACTTACTGGAAGAGGTGAGGCACCAGCCATAAAGAGCCATGTAGACTGTTTTCCTCTGACCTGGCTTTGCCTTGGCTGTGGCTCCTGGGAGAGCCTCCCAGTTCACATGGCTCCAGTTGCACCCTAACCCCCTGGGAAACCTAGGTGGAGGTAGTCACCATTCCCTCCCCAGCATCCCTGCTTGCCCGTACAACACACCAACACACAGCCAGGACACCAGCATCCTAAAACAACCCACAAAGCAGGCATGCTGAACAGCTCACACGTGACTGCTGTTACAGATCTTCCCGGGGTCCTTCAAGCATATTGACATGAAAATGTTGCATGGGCCAGGCACAGACCCAAAGCCAAAGCAGGTTTTTTTTCAGGGTGAGTGAGATTTGAACCCCAGAGTTCGATTTGGAGATGTTGTGACTCTTTCTAGCTTTCTAAATCATAAAGCAAGATGACCCTTTGGCTAGTGAACTCACCAGTGCGTGGACCAGTTGATTGTCAGGTAGTTAAGCTGTGTCGTTTGTCAGCAGTTAACAATTGCATCAGCGACCAAGATGATTTCTAACATCAGGTCTGTGCTCAGTACATAGCTGCACGTTAGAAGATGAAAACACGTGGCATTTTTTACCACATTACACATCTGGAAATTCAAAGTTAACCTACATTTGGAGACTCTGAACTGAAAAATAAACAAAATCTAATCAACTGTGGCTTCACGTAGCTGTGGAAACAGCTATGGCTTGAGAGCAGCTGTGCTTGTTATTTCAATGCTTTCTGATATGGTACAGTAAGTTACGTCTCAGTTACAGGGAAGTTACTCCTCTCTTACATCAGTCAGGGTAATCTTCTGCACCGTGTGTTTGTTGAATTATTTGCGGTGCATCACGGAGTCGCCGACCTGAGAAATCCCCACACCCTCAGAATCAAACTCAACAAATGGCAGTGTCCTGCAAATGCTTGCAGAGCAATTGGTGGGTGACCCATCACTCTGGCCTCAGCACGCTTTGCAGGCTCAGGAAACTTCGCTGGGTGCTCTCTGCAAATCAGTGTTGCAGCCCCTCTCCCACAGGGATGTCCTCGCACATCTCAACACCCCTTATCATGTGACAGGGCTGTGCTAACATATGTGAGGAAAAACTGTACCTCACTGAAAAATATGGTCCTGAAATAGTATTGAAACTCTCTGCCATCCATCTTGCAATTACTTTTGAGTACCTTGTCCCATGTAGATCCTGATCTAAAGCTGATAAAATCAGTGAATCGGTAACACTTGGCAGAAAGGGGCTTTGAATCTGACAGTTGTGGCCGCATTACTGTAGAGATGTGTGGTATTCAGTGAAGAAAGGGATTTGTGGGAGGTTTAAGAGGAAGGGAGGGAGGGAGGGAGGGAGGGAGGAAGGAAGGAAGGAAGGAAGGAAGGAAGGAAGGAAGGAAGGAAGGAAGGAAGGAA
The DNA here is from genome assembly GCF_964199755.1 of Larus michahellis. NCBI lineage: Eukaryota > Metazoa > Chordata > Aves > Charadriiformes > Laridae > Larus > Larus michahellis. Next base: position 156,169,571 of record NC_133897.1, read on the forward strand.
GGAAGGAAGGAAGGAAGGAAGGAAGGAAGGAAGGAAGGAAGGAAGGAAGGAAGGAAGGAAGGAAGTAAAGTTGGTTTCCAAAGCTACTTTCTGACTTAGTATTTTAACAGTATAAAAGTAACTAGCTCCCATCAAAAACAGCATTTGTTCTTAGGTGCCTAATTTGTACTTTCTAATATGCTGGGAAAACAAAGTCTGTTTCAAGAAGAGAGCCGAGATCCGAAAGGTGAAGCGGGATTTTCTCAGGGAAACAATAAGAACCGACTGCAGCAATGGCTCCAAGCTTTTTTCCATTTTTGTCCTTTGGGATTTTGCGAGCAGTGAATTAACCCCCCTCTCAAGGAGCCCACACTGTGTAACAGGGCCCACAGACCTCACAGAAAGAGACACCCGCACGTTAGCACTTTACCATTTATCACTCACTGAGTTGGCTGTGGAGGTTACCCCAGTTTACTGAGGCCTCATGAAGGGGTCTCCAGCACACTTGGTCTCTACCCCAGGACTGTGTTTATGTAGTAATTATAGCCATGACAGCTAATTGAGTTTTTCCAATCAATCACACTGGAAGTTTTGTTTGTTTTCCTGTGCTAGGGAACAGGAAGGTTTTACCCTTTTCTAAACAGTGAGAAAGAAATGAAGGACATTTTTCAGGCACAAGTTGAAAATTATTATTTAAGAAGGGTTCAATTAGCAAAAATCCTACTTACTTTAAGTGTAATGACACTGAGGTTTGTCTGGCCTTTATAGTAGATAATCAAAAGAATTTCATAACAGAAGTCAGCTCCCCTTCAGTTGATACATGGGGAGGTAAAATAGATGTTACAAAGCCACTTCACAAGCTGGAAATAATTGTCAGGTCTCTTGAGGACTGTTCTTTAATGGTTATTCGACCATCCAAGCTCCAGCATCAGACAAGAAGCATGAGGCTGATTGCAGCCAGGAATATTAAGGTTTGGTTGCTGCAATGGAGAGAAGAAGGAATCTTCCTGTTCAGAGGAATCACACCAGCAAGGACAGGAGCCCCTGAGATAAGGAGCTGTGTCTTGCCCTTCCTCTGTGCCTTTGCCAAGTTAATTAGTGACTCTGATGGCCAACTGAAGAAAAGCTGTCATAAGGCTGGGGCATGCTCCAAGCCTATACATACACAACTGGCGGGTTCGTCACTATTCTGGGTTATTGGTCTATGGGACAAGGCAAAATATTTCAGCTCATTGCTTCACTCAGTGGAGCTACACTTCTCTTTTCACGCAAATACTAGCACAGACCATGCCAAGTCTTCTGTCGTTACAGTTTACACCAGTTGTTCTTATATTTCTCTGTTCAGCGCCAAAATTTGAAAAAAGTTCCTATCTACCTTTGTGACTCAGTAAGAAATGAAATGACACAATGCATCCCAAAAGACTGCATGCCACTGTTCTGTGCACAACAGACTTGCTCTGAGCTTGGCAAATCTCGGTCAGGAGCTATGCTGATGCAGTTCCTTCTACCTCAGGGCAGGGGAATAGACTAAATCACCTGGTTTCCACTTTTGTCTGTTATCAGATGCCTGACCAAATAGCCATGTGGGTGCACCTTCTGTAGAGCAAATTTAGGCCCAGTGACAGTGAGGTTGCCTGACCTTTCACAGGCCACATAAAAATCATTTATGCTCCCATTTGCCAAGATATCATGAACCATGAACCATCATCTGTACAAGACAGCCCATCAGAATTCCTTCCCACCTTATTGCAGGCATTTCAAATAAAACTGTGTATGTAGGTGATCCAAAGGTTTATCATAAAGAAAGCTACAACCCGCAAATGTCCCATTATAGGAGAAGCAAGTTTGCAGCTGGCATGCTGACTACTTCAGTGCTCACCTTGTCATTCATAACCAAAGGGGAAAAGTTCTACACCTCGTGGGAAAAGTTCTGCACCTCGTGGGAAAGCTGCTTGATCCAATACATGGGGCAAGAGGAGAAGTCCCAGTTGGTCAGTGGATTTAGCAACAGGAAGTTCTCTGACAAATAAACAGCCAGACACTGTTAGCTCATGTTCCCAACCTCACACTTCTTATGGGGGTGAGGAATTCTTTTAGTAACTCCACTTATCCAATCTCTGTACTTAAAAAGAATGAACAAGCTGAAAGGTTGTGAAACCATCTCTGCTTCCTTCTAGTCCCAGAGAAAAACATTGTGTAAACACAAGGTGATGTCCTACCTGTGAGTCTGACCTGTAGTCAAGTCATAAAATGCCACTCTGGGGAAACAGAGAAACTAGAAAATTAGATAACAAATGAGATTAATACACTTTATTGAATGGGCTGTTGTTTCCTAAATGGTCCAACAGCAAGTAGCATCTGGCACTGGTTCTATGAAGCTCTGACCGATACCCACTTCACCTGTTATTGGCATCGCTGAGCAAGGTTGCTGGATATTTCCAACACAAAATCAGAGGTGCAAAACAGGATCTGATAAATCATGAAAAATAAATGTTACGTGTTTACCTTGTTCTGTCAGGACACGATGCTCGTCCCTGCCAAAGGGACAGCAGACTGACAGTGACCTCCTTAATCCCACTGAAACTATCATATTTGGGCTAAACTGAGATTTAAATGATACCAAAGACCTTTTATTTTTCCCTGAAGACACCTTTAGCTACTGTATTTGGGGAAGGTTGGATATGAAGTCCTACCCCTTCTGCCCTGGGAACTGGTCAAAGGCTTGTTCACTACAGTTCATCAGGATTATTTGAATTTAAAACTTATATTAAAAAATCCATTGCTTACTGGTGTGTTAAATATCTGCCTTGTCTTTCAGTGTAGCAAATGTTGGCTTCCCAGGACATTAAACATTAAAAAACCCCAAAACGCTCTATAAGGAAGACAGATTGCTAAAGGGTTTGGATTGCTTATGGTCCAGTGATTAAAAACATAAATTCAGTACTGCATTGATCATGATTCCTTCACTCTTTTTGCCAAAATGTCTATTTAATGTGAACTCTTCTCTGCGTGTCCTGTACATCTACCACTGACATGCAAACAGAAACACTGGAGACACAAAAGTGACTGAAACAAAATCCAAGACCTCAGCTATGCTCAGATCCAAACCCTTACTTCGATCTATTAATAACACAGAAAGTACAAGTTACTTGAAATGTGCACAGAGTTTATATTTAATCCTTTTTTTCCTAATCCTCACTGAGCACAATAATAAGAGTGATCCCCTGTAGGCAGGCAGGCAGCACAGCCTTTGATGGCAAATGAGTTATAAATCAACAGCAAGTCAGAGATGTTAAGGTTGTATCTTCCCCAGGAAAAAAGATATATTTTTAACTTGAATTAGCTACCACAGTGCTTAGCCCTAATGAAGACAAAGTAGTTGATAGCTTTCACAGGGGTTAGTGGGTCAAAGTAAACCCTGTGGTTGCCCTAGGCTTTAATCAGTTCTGCCAACATCTATCAGAATTAAACTTTCTTCCCTAAGATTTTACTTCATCTTAGTATACTAAGTCCTCTGTCTTGATTTAAAAATACCCTCTTTCCCCCTAGTGAAAATGAAGTCTTAGGGCTAAGAATAACAGGAGGCGTGTTGACAGTTCAAGTGGAGGGTAGGAAGGATAGGGAGAAACAATGGGAAAACAAGATGGGAAAAGGAGTCATTTATTTGCTTTGGGGATAAAAGTAAAAAAAAATTAAAAAAAAAGATAAAGTAGATTTAAAATATTAGATATAATAGAAGAGTACGTACAGTTCTAGAAGGTTGTGAATTACTTACATATATAAATTCTGTAGGATCAAAGAAAAGTCAATACAATATCTACAAAACCTTTTCTGAAATCTTTGATCTCTTCCTTTCCTGATCAATAGACAGACATATGGACGGACAGAATGACTGTATTTTACACAGATATTGTCTTCTGAAGGGAACAGGCAAGAGGAGAAATTAGTGTGTATTTGACCACATCATATAATCCTTCTGCTCCTAACTGCTCTGTTAGGACAGTCAGGTGAACCTCCACTATGGCCACCCTCAGATATGGCAACCATATTCTGATTATTTGGTTGCTTTTTCAGATTCTTCTTTTTTCTTCCATAATCCCTTGCCACAAGCAAAAACTTTTGGAGTGACTTAATAAAAGTTTTTACTAAAACACACTGTTTGGTTTGGTAGGCAAAATACCCCCAAAGAACAACATTTAAAACATACTTATTCACAAGGACTGTTTCAGGCCTCTGAAAGATTAACTTTTGAAACAGGATAAAAAACGAGGGGCCAAATCAACTTTCTCTGTGGTGGTGTTCTCCTCTTTGCTGGGCTTCCCTTGTCCACTAGCATTCTCCTGTTTCCAAATCAATTCACTGTGTTGATTGAGACAGGAGTTTGGGGAAATGATATATTAACTCTGGGACTTGCATCTGCTCCTGGCTCGTCCACCTCAGCACTGCAAACACAAGGTTTTGATGGGAATATTGATATTCATTGCATTCCAGTACAGAGATGAAACATAAAGTGTCATGCCATGTCAGTCCTAACTTGGTCTAAACAGGCTTCAGTGGCAGCTAACAAATTCAGACGGAAAGGAAGGCTGGTCTTTGAGTGATTATAACCTGATGTAAAGACCAAACAGCATCTTACCCTAGGACGATGACTGGATATGGATTGCTCTTTGAGTTGCTTTATCACTCAGAAATAAGAAAGTCACATAGATGCACGGTTAGTTTGGAAATCGACATTTAGCTTTCACGGCACTCTAGGGTTAGTCAGTAAGATATGATGAGTGAAGAGTGGGTGATTCAATCAGGCAGAAATCGGGGGAAGTGTGGTGTTGACTCTGGAGTCTCCATTGGCTCTGGCTGGCTGAATCTCTGAAGCTTTTCAAGAGTTCACATTTGCTAAGGGAAAATTAATTTCTACTCGTTCCCAGAACAGAAAACTGTAGGCCACATATAGAGGAGCTATGTCTGCTGTAAAGAGCAGAGAGGCAAAAGTCCTTACAGAGAGACCGCTACAAATTTAACATCCTCTCCACCATTATACAAGCAACACATTCGCTGCCTGTAAATGTCACTGTGCTGCATTCTTCACCTTGCTCCATGAGCGGTGTAAGGTATGGCATTGCTGGACTTCTAGCATGGATGTGTTGAAGCTCTGGACAGTCACACACCTTCTGTTTCCTTTTAGGACATCTCAAGTGCAGCACTGAGTCACAAAGGAAAAGGTGAATGTTGCAAGCTGAGATCTGCAGAACCCGAGAACATCACAGACTGATAATCAAATGAAAATTCACATGGACTTGACCAGGGATTTGGATGTGTCTTGTGTCCATATTCAGACCAAAAGACCTCCCATACCCCAGGAAGAAAAGAAAAATTCTGCATGTAGATGGAGCACACAAGGCCAAGCAGATGTCTCTATATGATCTCCCTTTTTCTTTCATCTTTTCTTGTATTATCTGTTTCATTTGCAGGCTTACTCTGAGTACACAATGCTCTTCACTTCATCGTTAGGTTCTCATGGCAGTACCACAGTTCACATTTCCTCTTCCAGAAACTGTCCTTCAAAATGAATATTCTGGAGCTTCCTGTGATCCAGCGCCAGTTCAGTAATGATCAGTGCATGCTAACAGGTAAACGTGGCTGTACCTGAAAGAAATTTTTAATGCACTACATAGTAAGTAAGACCATCCAACATAGGAGCTATGAAAACCAGAGACTCTCTGCAGCAAAGTTAGTTGGATATTGGAGCATTTATGCAGCAGTAAGTATAAACTTTCCTTACCATTTGAAGGCTTCATAAGCTTCATTCATCAGTTAGTTTACTGATCATATCCCTTCAGAGCTGGATAATATCCAATTCTTTGTCTAATCAAAATCTCTTCTTATCATGTCATTGTTAACACTCAAGCGTTATATTGGCTTAGACATCATATGGAAAAAAATTTAATGATCCATAACTGGATAATTAAGTCTAACCTATAAACACTGATGTTAATGACTACCAGGCTGCCATGTTCTTTTTTGAAGTCCGATGGCTAAAACTTTGTTTTCCCCTTACAAAAACAAAACCCACTCTTAATTTCCTGGAATAACATGGAATAAATTCCTGTTCCATCCAACACAATTTGAGCATTTTAGCTTCCTCAGTTACAAGCTCTGTTTCTTGGAAAATGTGGTGTTCATATGGCTCTACTTAATAAGGAGGAATTAATTTTCCTCTTCATTGACTGTTAGGAATCTTTGCAATTCCAGGGAGACCATCTGAATCCTTTATATTCTCTCCCTAAAATTGTGCAACATAATCATTCCTACTAAGTGCTCTGATATTCCTTAAAATGCTTGTGGCTATTTTGTCATGGCTTGTGTACGTAATAACGCAGAGTAATCCTCTTTTCTAGATACATGCACAGAAAGAATGAGACCTTTATAAATTAGTAACGAATGAAAAGTATTTCAAAGAAAATGCCAATATCTGAGCCCATTATTCTAGATATTTCTGAACCAAAATATTACACAGCTAGGAGAAATTATAATAAGATGTTGATGTAGTGTTCAAAATAGAATTGGAAATAAACTAGGCTAATCATACATACCTAAGTGAGATCCCTCTGAAGTCTTATTTAAATTAATTAAGACATGGTTACAAAGGAAGTACAAATGCAACCAGTTATGTCTCCTAGATCTAGGGGTTTTGTCCACTCTTGGCTTCTCACATTTCCCTACCCAAGTTTCCAAAAAAGGCTCTGTACAAGTGAAGGAGTCCACCACATGTGTTCTATTATAGCTATGACACAATATTGTCTCCTATTTGCAGTGCAGCAATTCCTGCAAAGGCAATTAGGACATACCCCCGGGACTTCGACGGGATGGGGGGCGGTGAATATCGACAGGCGTGAATGCTAGCATGGAGGACTTCTTCCTGACTTGGTTCTTACACAGCTGTGATGCCCATTTCAGCCAAGGTACATAAAACCCGTGTGTGACTGGAGTAATCTCCAACTGATCACTAGCAAATTGGCACACAGGTGAATCCAGGGAAGAAACACCATTTGTAGTTCAGCGGGCATCTTTTAGGAAAATCATTGTCTCCAGAACAACACATCTGGGAGTAACAGATGCTGTCCAGCAAAGGCATCTCACCCTGGTGAGACTATTAAGCCAGGGAGCGAGTGGTTCCCCTGTGCTATATTCATTCCACGCAAACACACTTTTCCTTTTATTTCAGGCATAGACCGCACTCATCTTTCACAAGATAATGAAAATGAAAGTATTTCCTTACTGGCCAAAGTAGATTAGAAGCAAATACTTTTGACTGTGATATGTATTTCACACTATAATGCCCCTGTGGTGCAGTCTTTCTCTAATCTATTGGTTAAATAAACTCTTTCTTATACAGAAAGAAGATGTTAATCATTACATTTTGCCCTAAAAAGATTGCTTTCTTTCTATTTTATTTTTTAATTATTATTTTAATTTTATTTTTCTATTTCTTTCTATGAAGTTCTTTACCTGCCAGGCAAAGAAAAGTGTCCTAATTAATGAAAATCATTAAGAAGGGTTAATTGTCTTTATCTAAGCCATCTAACGGCCATAATTAACTCTGAGATATTTTCTCTTCTTCTGCTCTGCCGTGTGAAGTGTTTGTAGAATATCCAATGTGGGTGCCATTCTAACATTTTAACAATCCTCTCCTAAGCCATGAATTTATGTTTCTTCTTCATGTCTCAGGAGGCAATATATTCAAAAGCATCTGGAAAGTCTCAGTGCCATCCACCTGTGACTCCTGACTGTCCCATGCCTGCTGCGTTCAGGCCCGACAGCAAGAGTTCTGCACACCAAATCCCTACCATACTGGGTTAATTTGAAAAATGCTTCATAAGTTGATCAAAAGCTGAAAACCATTAAGAGCAATTTGTTCTTTTCAACAGAAATAAGCTTATGAGCATTTTCGCTTTGATGGTTTCCATTAGCCAGAAAACACGGTCCTGCAGCAAGTCCCTCTCCTAATGCAGTCCTTTTATATACAGGGCCTCAGTCAGACAATAGAGCAGGATCTGGTTGGTTTCCAAGCTCTGTTACATGAGCTGATGGAAAAGAGAGATTGGACCTGATGTATACCATTATTCATAAAAACAAATGCCCCATTGGCAGCACAGCAGAAAGGGATGCTGTGTGTGTATTTCCAATGTGGATGTGGGAATGGGTGAAGACAGACGTGAGTTACCCTGCTCACGATCGAAGTTGGTCAGATGTAAACCAAACCCAGTCTGGAAGCTTAATAGCTAACTTCATGCAGACTTTGTGCCCTGGATAATATATCCTGCCTCTCAGAAAGCCTTATTACCTCACACGCAGCTCCCACTACACAGCTCTCACATCAGAGCCCTCAGTACTTGGAGCTCCGGTGCAGGAGTTCAGGTCTGCCTTTAGACATAGTCACTGTCTACAAGCAAGGGAAAGAAAACTAGAAGATGTGATTATATTTTTTTTAGATCTTTATGACACGTAAAAATCCAAGAGCAGAAACTTATATCTGGTAGACACTGCTGAGGTCAGACACTTTTATTGCAATCATCAGAATCACCTATATAAAAATATACATCTTCTTCTTTTTTCCTCATTTCTTGGGCTGTAAACTCTTCCAGAGTCCCTCTGCACAGATTGTAAGAACTTCTTTTCGTTCCCAAGCTAAATGGACACATGGGCCATTTATATCCCATTGCTCTTATATGTTTGGATCCAGTTGATTCAATTTGTGAATTCCTGCCAATACCTAATTTGAGGATACAGATTCTTCCTGCCCTATTGCCAACACACATACAGAACTAAAACATGTTAACAGATTTAGTCTAAAGGCAGATGATGGACACAAACAGTTGGGAGAGGGTAAAGAAACCACGGGCAGCATCAGGCAGTGTGATAGCCACCAAAAATCTACTCATGGCTGAATTTTTGTAATGACAAGATCCGAGAAAGAATCTGAAACAGGGAAAAGAATCATCTGCATGAGTATTTGGAAACGTCTCAGCCAGGGGCAAAAAACATGAAACAGCAGCGCACATCTGTATTTGAAAATAAAATGATCTGGACCTGCTGTCTGAGTGGATACCCTGGGTTTGCTGGACAAAAAAGCTGACTTCTCAAAGAAAAGCGATTGTACACAATGAGAGGCGGCACAGGAGATTCAAAGTAAAAGCTGGAGGAGCTGGAGGGAGTCAGTGGGAGGAGACTGCAGTTGCCTATGATAATATGGGGCCAAAGAAGATGGAAATGTTAGAAAGGGACTGTGGAGCTCTAAAGGCCCAGAAGTAGCCTGTGGCTTCATTACAGAGCAAAGGCTCCCCTCACAGCTTACCAGGCCTGAGCTGGGGATCCACCAGGATTCAGTGAGAAAAACAACATTTACTAAATCAATAGCAATGCTTTTGGTTGTGTATATGTTTCCTGGGAGGTGTCACTGCAGACTCAGGCTAGGCTCAACCCGCCTTAGCTTCTGAAGCCTGACACAAGTCAGTCCTGCCATGAAATGTCTACAAAACTTATTATTTCTTTTGTCTGGCTCTGAGTTATTTTGTCTCTCAGTTATTGGAGTTTGTTTTAAAACAAAAGCAATTTATCTAAATTACTGTTATGACTATAGTCTGATCTTCCCACTATTTCTACACCCTCTGGAGCAGTTGGTGAAATTTCCTCCTGTTTTATAAATCAATAAATTATTTAGACAAGGTATCACTTTGAACTGCCAGCATTTGAGTATCAGAAGCATAATAGACAGCCCACAGACAAGCAGAATACTCCTTTACCTGCATGCCTTTCTAACAGGCAAGAGTAAAATCACACCATTTCTGTCAAATGTATTAGTGTGAATAAAATTCGGCCTTTCTTTAACTAGCTGGAGAGGCAAAGTGTACGTGCTTCTGTAGAACTGGCAAAGGAAACCATTCTTTCCACCAGGGATTCCAGGCCTTTGGACAGAGTAGCTTGAGTATGACTAAAAAGGTTGCAAAATCTTTAAACAGTGTCACACGAAGCATGTAACGTACCCTCTCCTTGCATCTACCATAGCAATTAATGCCAATAAGTATAAACTAATTGTTAACATCTGCGCAAAGTGAGAGCAGCTTTTGCTCTCCGGCAGTTTCAGAGGATAAAGCTTTAGCTTCAAACACCCTGGAAGAACAAAAGAACACCCAGAAGAACACTGGAATCAAGAGACAAAACAAGATTTTACATTAGTGCTTTTTATTATGGCTCCATCTTAACAGACCTTTTTGTAAGTATTAAAAAGGGCTTTAGATCTTCATGTCAGTTACATGTCTCTGCCTCACCGAAATGGTAGGTCAGGGCAAAAAAAAATTAGAAAAAAATTGTCTTTATCAGCAAACAAGGGATTAGTGGATTCAGATCACTGCCTAGCAGACCGTGTAGTTACCAAGACTCGCTAAATTGGTCTGCAATGATCCATTGCTTATTTTCCACAATGGCAAATTTCATAAGCATAATGTTCATTGATGTAACCACCTAAGCAATGTCACCTCTCCAATCTGTACTTTGCTCTAGGCACGGGGCTGGGGACCTTCAAGCAGCGCAACGGCCGCCAGCTAGCACGCACTGTGACTGCTCTCTGCTTAGGAGAATGGCAGAATAAGACAAGGAACGAGGCTCTGGTTTGGAGGAGGACTAGAGGTTTTTCCTTAAACCTGTGCTTTGTAAGGTATGTACCATTCTGCTCGGAAAAGGTAGACTCCAAGAGGTGTTCTTGAAATTAGGAGAACGTGGCTTGTGAGGCTTGTGGCTGTCATTTCCAAAAGGAATCCACACTGAGAGAGAGCAGAGAAACTCATGTATGGAGATAAGAGGCAGTGGTGCGCTGCAGATCTACTACAGGTTTTTCAACTTGTGTTTGCTTCACAGTATCATGTCAGTATCCAGATCTTCCAGCTGGATCCTCCTCAGTTTCTGAAGAACAATGTAGCCATGCCTGTTAAATGAATTATTTTTTTCTTCCCCACAGCAGGCAAAAGCATCTCTACTAAATCTTTCTTCATGTTTGTAGAATTACATCAGGATTAATTTCTGGCCAGCATATTATTGTCTGAGCCAGAATATTATTCCTAACCCCACTTCTAAAACACCTCTATGGAGGAGAAGTGTATGGGGTTGTCCAGCCTGGAGAAGAAAAGGTTCCAGGGAGACCTTATAGCAGCTTTCCGGTACCTAAAGGGGGCCTGCGGGAAAGATGGGGAGGGACTTTTTAAAAGGGCATGTAGTGATAGAACAAGGGGTAATGGTTTTAAACTGAAAGAGGGGAGATTTAGATTAGATATCAGGTAGAAATTCTTTACTGTGAGGGTGGTGAGACACTGGAACAGGTTGCCCAGAGAAGCTGTGGCTGCCCCATCCCTGGAAGTGTTCAAGGCCAGGCTGGATGGGGCTTTGAGCAGCCTGGTCTAGTGGGAGGTGTCCCTGCCCATGGCAGGGGGTTGGAACTAGATGACCTCTAAGGTCTGTTCCAACCCAAACCATTCTATGATTCTATGGGATGGAAATAAATTAATTTTGAACTGCTGTAGTGTTTTAGGACACAACAGGTGCAAGCAGTAGTAAGACCTTTTTTTCTCTGTACTAGTATGGTTTAAGCATCAGAGGAATTATAATCCCTGAAATAGTTACCTCTTTCTAGGGAGATGCTGTAATACCAGTTCAGAAATACCTACAACATCCCTACCCAATAACAGTGCAGGTTCCCAGGCAGTATGATCCCAGCAGCAACCAGGTCTTCACTACCAGATATGAACTTCTGTTGTGTCCTTCCTACATCTAAACCCCCCAAATTGCCTGCCATTGTATTTCATTTGCTTGATTATTTCAACTGTTAAACCAGATGGCAAAAACGTAGTAAGAGGCATTAAACTATAATGTTTCAGTATGAAACTAGAAAATTATATCTACCCTAACTGTGGCCCAAAATTCTGGTTAAAATGTTGATTTTTCTTCCTTTTATGACTGGTACTTTCTTTTGGAAGAATGTACTCAGTATTTTTTGTAATTGCTCTCCAAAACACTGCAGTAAAAAAAATGGCACGTGTATTCATGCATTGGGATTGCTTGCCATAGCAAACAGCAACTTTCTGTAGGGCTCCATAGCCTGGGACCCATCACATTCACTGAAGTACTAGTTTCCCCCTTATCTTAGTCGAAGACTATAAGCAGGTTTTTTGTTTTGTGCTAGCCTGAACCCAAATGTCACAAGTACCATTGTAAAAGAAAAAAATAGTCATAGCATATGCTGACTGACGTTGTAAAGCTCCTCATTTATTAGTAGCTTTAATAAGGCTCATTTATTCAATACAAAATGAAAAAAATAGCCATCTGCATTAGATTCTTGGCCTGGTTGTGAACGTGATTATGGTCAGCCATTGGTCAGCCAGTGCAGTGCAAACTTTCTATATCTTGGTTGCACCCCAAGTTTCATGGGATGTCTCTTTCCTTTCTCTCTACAGCTCCCTGACCCACACAACTGGTCATCCACCAAATCTGGCTGTCCCACCAGTAACTCTGACCATGCATGAAAGTCTGTTAGGAGCTAAACTTACAAGATAACCTGGATGGCACTTGTAACTGATGCCTGATGGGACAGACAAGTCCATGGAGTGAGAGTGCTTCCGTGAACCCTTGGTGCCATATAGATCTCTAAGGGATATGTGGAAAATGCATCTCTCTGAACTACTGAAGCAGGCACATAACATTATGATGCCCCATACTGTTTTGTGTGTGTGCCAGTCAGGACAAGCTTTACTGTATTGTGCTGTCTAATGGCAACTGACCGTGGCAGGGTGATGTGAAGCATCGAACATCCAGGAGAAGTCCAGTGATGGGCACAAAATAAATCCTATCCCCAAAATGCTCTTGCACCCTTTGCGCATGTGAAGAAGCTTTTGCAGCTGAGCTCTTTTGGTGGAAAGGATAAGCAGAGATTATCTAGTGTGGCTTTCTCAGTCTGTGTGGCTGGCCTCCCAGGGAAAAGCTCTGATCTTTTCCAAGTACGGCACGTGTGTGTAACCCTGGGGCAAATGAGAAATGGAATGTGTGTCATTTATTTATTTAGTGCTTTGCAAACCCCCAGCACCCTGTGCTGGCTACTCAGTGCTGAATGATTATTGTTCAAAGGACCGCTCCTCGCTAGGACTAATCCCAGCCCTGGAAAAGTCGATGGGAATCTTCCCCTTGACTTGAGGGTGCTTTGGATAGAACCCCGATCTTCCACACTTCATGTTCCCATTGAACTCAGAGGGGTGTCTGGATGTGCAAGGAAGTAATCAGTGGTCCTCCAGTTACCCAATGTCAATATTAACCAGAAAAGTAAATACAAGCAATGGGCTTTCCCACACATAGTAATTAAATATGCTTCCTCTATTCTCTGCCACTTTTTACATTAAAGGATTTACATTGTTTTCTTTTAGCTTTAATGATCATAGCTGGGAAGGAGGTTTAGAAGAGGGCACCGTAATCCCATGTTACCTACAGGATGTTAGACTATGTTTTGTAAATATGGCAATAGCAAGGCAGAGTTTAGTAAGCGGGGTTTGTTTCTGGTCAGTACAATGCACAGACTTAGTTCACCCTGATCATGTGTTAAAAAGCTAGTTTAATCATACAAGATAACTCATCTTTTTCTGCCATCTAGTGACAAAAACCTCAGCTTAGCAAATGTATGGACCTTTTATCCAGGTCATGCATTTTATTCAGTCACACACAGGGAATAATACACAGCTATCGACACATGTTTTCCTGGTCATTCCACAGGACTTCATGTGATCTGAATGTGGGAGAAGGCACAGAGCTTATGTTTTGCCCTTTTATGTATCTTCATTTTCGTAATTGTTTTTAGCCTCTCATCCTGTACATGATGACTAGGTCAGTCTTGCAATGGAGAAAGAACACCCCTAAGATAGAAATCCACTTGTCATTTGTGTCTTCAAAGAAACCCACCTGGCACATCATCTGTGGAGACTCTGTCTCTCTGCAGAGGAGCAGCAAAATCTTTCCTCCACCTTTGGCAGGTTACACATGAGGACATGCAACACTATTGCCCAGTGATAGTATTAAGACAATCAGTGGCCACCAGACACAAGATATTAAATAGTTGCTATATCTAGCCCAAAGACTGTAAAATTTTCTTTCTTTCCTGCTACTGAAATTGAAGACACACTTCACCGATGTCAGTAAAATCATTAATATACTTAAAATGTAAACATATCTTTAAAACGCTTTTGTCAAGCAAGTCTTTCATGTGCTACTTCATGAAAAATTTGTTGTGGAGCTATGATATGAAATGTGAATTTTCTTAATCCTTGCCTAAACATTGTCTTATCCTAATTTATGAAATAATTTTCTGGCTGCTTCTATGTAGGCACCTGGATAGACACCAGAAACCCCCACCTGAGTTACAAAAGTAGTTCTATAAGACTTTAATATGTTGCATGATTTTTCCCTAAACAAGAAGCCTCATTCAGATGTCATTATAATAATTTTAAAGTCTCAATACACAATGGGTCAGGCCAAGATAAGCCCATGGAGAAATTATAGTGACATTCAGCCTCTCTACTGCATACACATAATTCTTGGCAGGACTGGAAAGTAAATTACCTCTGCCTGTTTTTCCAGACAATGTCAAAATCATCAGATAAGGTGAGCAAGAATGACAACACACATTAACAGACTGCTAGCTATACATTGAACATTGCAGCCTTATTAGCAACAGCTGGCCACCTTGTTATACTCATTGCAGCAATTTTACAGACAAGAATTAACAAAACAAAGCCATTATTTTTGCATTGTTTCCAGTGAATGATGGTATTATTTTCTTCTCTAATAATGGGGAAATTCTGCAGTATCTCATTGCGTCTGTGTAAGGCATGGGCGTTATTAATAAAGACCACTGTGCACTTGGGAGTTTTGTCTTATAGGTGTTTGTTGAAGATTTATATACGTGATTCTCCTGGCCTGTAACACCAATACGGCCCACAAAGTCCTTCTTTGAACAATAATACACCCTATCACAGAAATTTTACTGTCATTTTAATGAAGTGGTTAGAACGATTATCTATGCCAAAACATAAAAAGAAATAAAAAGAAAACAATTCACATAAAAATTACATGTTAATAAGAAGCATTTGTGTGAAATGACTTTAAAAAGTCTAACTGGCTTTTTAACTGGGGTCAATGGAAAGTAATGAGAAGATTTATAAAATACTAAGGCATCAGCTGCATTTTATAACCATTTCATAGAAACAAAGACAAGTCCATAACCGTGTCTTTTCTCTAAGCAATTGAATGATATAATCTTTTTGTTTAACGTTATGTTTTCTTCATTGTCTTCAAGTCTCTTCAGTTACATCACTTTGCATTTATGTGAGGAATGAAAGAGATCCCTATCTATGAAATAATAATTAAAAAGAAAAACCAAGGCCAGCGCTGTTTTTCTAGTTTCCATCAAGGCAGGGTCTTGCTGGAACTAAGCCGGATGACTGTCCTGATCCCCACATACTCCAGTGACACAAGCACAGAGGGTTCTTTGAGAGATCGGCCTCAGCGATGAGCAATAAAGTACTGACCATAAGGGAAAAGAGATATTTTCAGACACCATCATGCAGTCTTACTTTTTTAACTATCCTTTTTCCACTTTGAGATGTTTTCCCACAACCTCCCTCCCCTTAAGTTTTGTGAATAAATAGACCACACAGAGAAACCTTGGATGAAATCTCAAAAACAGCTTTTGAAAATAAGGAACTGTAATCCTCACTCAGTCGTGTTTCATTGGTGATTAGTGTAATGCAGCCCCCGTGCCTTTGAATGTCATGGACCAAACCCTAAAAGGACAGGGCAGAATCATAGAAAACCTTCCAGTTTTTGGGTTTTTTTTTTTGAGCAGGGGAAATATTTGTAACAGTGAATAATTTTCAATTTCTAGTGAACCTTAAGACTGAAAAGCCTTTACTTCAATCAGTCTAAATAGAGTTAAGCATGTATTTAAGTCTCTAAAACCTTAGGAGCCTTATTTCTTTATTTTCCACAATGAATAATTTACAGCAGCAATACCGGTGTCTAACAACAATAATTCAGGAAAGAATGACCTGAAGATGAAGACTACTGTCCACACTGTAGTGGTAGGATTCTTCTAGCTACACCCAGGCACACGCTTATGTGCAAGTCATCCTGCCCTCCCTTTGCTGTCAGTACAGCAAAGTGAAGTCAATGGAGTTCTTGGTGCGATTTATCTTATCCTGAATTGTCAATATTTGGTGGACATGAATCGCAGTCTGAACTCTGTCAGCTCAACTGACTGGATCTGCACTGATTGCATCCCTAGACACACAGGTCTGTAATATCCATATTGGAGACACCTGAAGATAACTCTTAACTTTTTGCTGACTTGTGATGAATTCAAAGGGCTTGTGATATTCTTTTTCCTTCTCAGTTGACAAGATATAAGCAAGATGATGTGTCAAACATAGGTTAAAATGACTCTTCACTGCAGCTGTTTGTCAAGTTTACAGGGCTGCCTTTCTGAGGACCTCACACAGATCTTCTGATGCTCTTTGCAGGTGCAACAAAAAATAAAGGTGCTTATATGGAAAGGACTGAAATATCCCCAGTTCCTAGAACAGGTGTTTAAAATAGCTATGTCTTTATATGTTTCCATTAAAACCCATACAATTTTATTTAGAGTCTAGGTACGTACAATATCTATCTTGAAACCACCTTGTGGTATGAATCTCTCTAGTCTTCTTTCTAAATTATACACTAACTAACAAGATTTGATTCCTAGAAAAATTGATTCCTGGGTAAATCCAGTGGCTAAATTTAATTCCTCAACCACATCCACACACAGCCGTTCTGTGCGTGTGTTGACCTGTTTGCAGAGGGTGTGATCAAGTGTTTGTCTGGCTCAATAACTCCTGCATCAAAGCCCTAGAGAGGAAATGCTGTGACGACAGCAATGCAAAATGCATGTGTCAGTAGTAATTACATTGCTATTTATTTACTCAGTGTAGACACTTGTTCTTTTAGAAATAGATTGAGACAGCTGGCTAATTTTCAACAAGTCATGGAAGAGAGACGTGTGGTTATAGCCGTAAGCTTGCACGAAGTACGGACATGGATGGACTCGTAGCTTTGTCCCAGGTTTTGATAGCATCAAACCTAGGAAGAGTTTGATGTTGTATGCAAGGGGCAGTTCACCACACAGGTAAAAGGTCATTCTAACTCTTCTTTGAAGTTTATTTGGTGAAAATGTCCAAGTACATTTAGAGGTTTCATTAAAAAGTGGTCTTATAATAAAAAATCACATTACATTTAATTCAGACTACTATCAATCAGCAACATCAGTCTTATGTTCCAAATTTAGCTCATGAAGTCACTTGCCTCAGTGACCTCGGTGCAGCATTTGAAGCCCCAACGCTGCAAAGTGACCCGAGTCTGCTTACTTGCAGAAATGAGCTACAGGATCTCACAGTCACTGTGACCAAGAGACATGTGCATGCAGTTGCTGTGGATCAGGTGGCATGTGATAACTTGTCCATGTGTTCATGTGTCTCCCTGGCCTAGTTAGAAGGCTTTAAGCAGTTATTAGTGAATGACAGAGGTACGTTCTCAAGGAATTGGGAGGGCCTTGGTTTCAAGGTCAGAGCATGATTTTCAGGCAAGAAAATAGTGTCATATGTTGGTTTACAAGGTGGTGTATCTGCTTCTCACCTCTTTCCCCCTTCTCCCTTCTCATGCCAGATGGAGGATACTAATTTGCTACGGTCCCAAATAAGCAGTAAATCATTATCCACCACGCAGCGACCACTGTGCAGACAGGGACGTAAAGGGCATTCCTGCTTCTTCTCTGTTGCTTGAACATGTAATCCAGTTTGCAATCTAGCTGTAAATTATGGGAGTCAGCGATCAGGATTATGTTCCCAGATCCCACACGGCGTCTCTGTGCAGTACTGAGCTAATGCCTGCTGTCTCAGGGAAATATTTCAGGCTTTCATTCACCAAGGGCCATGAGAGCCTGATGGAAGGAGTTAGCTGCATGCCAAGTCTTATTAATAATATTAACATATTAAAGACCATCTACTTACTGCCAAGCAAAATAAAATTAAATCACGTAAGCATAGTGGGAAAATCTCATTCAATAAAAAAGAACAAAACCCATGGGATTATTTATTCTAAGGTCTTAGCTGGGGAATATAATTTCAGATCTCAGGCCACATGCAATTTTGGAGGTGTTTTCAGTCATTTTCTTCATTTCTTTGTCACAAAGCAGCAGGCTGATCCACAATCGTGTTGTCAGTTAGCAGGGGCTACCAGTGGGTTTTCTACTCCTTTGGAGAGAGGGGGACTATGAAACACTAGGTGGGTCTTCAGTTTGTTATATGGTCCCTGCTTGGGAACCAGGAAGGGCTGCTGCACTGGTAGCCCAGTCCCACAGTGAAAAACCTCCCTTGCAGCAAGACAGCCCCGAAGCCAAACATCTCGGGGAGAGGGAGGGAGATGACTGGCACTGCTATCTGCACAGCCTGCCAGCTCGGCTGACTGTCGGCTTTGTTCCCCACATGCCAAAAGCAACTCCATCTAGGTACCTACAGCCACAGCTTGCCATTTGCCAGTTTTACGCAAATGTCATAAGAACACTGCAGTTGGAGAAAAGAAAAAAGTTTTGTCTCCTTGCGACCTTTGCATTCCTTACTGCCCTTTCACAAATACAATGGCTTTGGTTTCTCTGGTTCAGGCAGAAAAGCTGCTGTGAACATCTCTGCTGTGTTCATAACCACTCCGGATTGTCAGTATAAACCTACTTGGTCAAGGGTAATAGACCCCATTATCGGTCACAGGATTTCAGATTTGCCTCTGTCCACATCATTCACTTGAAACCACATGAAATACTACACAAATCACATAATTAGGTGATGTTTCAGGCTGAGTAGGACCTTCAAATGTGAAGAGTCAGCTCTTACTGTGGCCTCAGACCAGGGGAGCAGTAAAGAGCCAGCTGCCTTTATTAATAGGCAAGCTAAAGCTATTCACATCATTAAAGGGTCTGGTGAAATATACTGCATTCTAAGCCCAGACTATACAGCAAGCAGCAGAGAGACTCAGATAAACAAGGTCTTGATTTTCACATACGTATAAGATGATTTGCATATTTAATGCCAAAAGGGCAGAGAGCAAGTCTGGCTGGCACATGGATGTAAGAGCATGTACCTTCATTGCTGGAGGTGTATGTGTTCTCTAGGTTTCGAAAATGGACAGATTCTTGTGACTGTGAACACATGAAATGCACAAAAAATACACAGCCGTATCTGTGATGCCCTTAAAAGGCGAGCTGATTTGCACTAATATAAGGTGAAATGAAACTAATATTCCTCACTGTTTCTTAATGGGATACTGTCAAGCATTTCTTGATCCTGAGTCATCTGCTAGAAGCAGGGGGAAACTATTACCATTGAGTAATCGCTGCCTGGAAATTGTGATGGTGCCACAGAATTGCTCCAAAATTAGCTTCCAGGTTTCTGCAGTATGCTTCTGTATGTAAAAGGCAGTTAAATTCAACAGAAGGTCAATTTATGCAGCACATAGGAAAAAATTCCTGGATCTGTTAAAAAAAGATTTTAAATATAATTTTATTTTAATTTTGAGTTCTATGCACCAAATCTGTTTTTTCTTTTCCTCTAGTCACTTACACAGGTGTTGGTCTTATTCAAATTATTATTCAGAAAATGTATGCATTGATGCCACTAACTGTAGCGGTTAGTGCACTGTCCCTGAGGATCAACACTACAGATGCAGAAATGCTACATGATGTGATGACTTCGTTCAAAAAAGTCGGTGATGATAAAGGAGGAAGCAAAGTGCATTGTGATTTCTTAAGCAGCTCCTGGCTCTTTCAGCCAGGGTCATTTAGAGCCATTGGCCTAAGATTAGCAGCATTTTACTGCCAGCCCCAAATTCAAACACTTTTATTAATTTTATTTTGGCAGAACCTAATGTTAGTAAGAGGTATATGCATTCTTAATAGCTGGAAAAAGAATTTCCTGTTCACTTCTATTTACAGTTGTTTGCATTTCATTCTCCCCTATTTAGATGAAGCTTTAACAGTTTCCAGTTCATGAAAGGCTACAGACATTTCCTCAGCTAGATCTAGTCCTAATGAAAGAGTAAAGAAGATATTTTAAAGCAGCTTTGCTGACGCACTCTACTGGTGATACTACATTTGAAAATGCAAGAGTTCTCATAGGATTTAGTATGGCAAGGAAGCTGGGACGACCCATATTTCAAATTCCAGTGGTTGTCCAGACAGATTTCTGTTTGTTAGCAATGATGACAAAATGCCTGTTGCTACTTTTACATTGCAAACCATTTTCCTCCTGTGGTTGATTTATTCCAGGTGAAAGTTTTGGAGAAACTCTGTGTGTAGAATCTACAAATAGCTAGGTTCTTTAAGCTGATTTTACTAAACAATATTAAATATAATATTCAACAGAAATAAAAATGGCATGTCTCAGCTATAATAAACATTGAAGGAAGGCAGAGGAAATACCACATCCTCCTGCACTGAGAGCCAGGAAGAAATCTTCTTGGGAAGGTGAAAATGGATTTACCATGGATGAAAGAAAAAGGATACAGTGTGAGAGGATGCCATTTTCTCAGCCTTAGGCAATACATAACACATTTTTACCAGCTGGAAAGGAGTGTTGCTGCTGATTACAAAATCACCATGGCAAAGCTGCAAGTTTTACTTTGCCAAATTTGAAGGGCCACACTCACAGAGGCAAGACGGTAGGAAAAAAAAAATTCAGTGGGAGAAGAAGACTTCAGTGATGATCGCTGAAAAGGACCAGGAAATTAAATCATCACAAGATGCTGCTCTGCAAAATAACATGTTTGGTTATACCGATCATATGCATCTCTTCCAAATTTTAATTATTTCAGGAGTAAGAGGCACAGAAGAAGCACTGGATCCTTTTTTGGGTCGGCACACATAGATTTTGTGGGTGGTCTTCTACTGCATGTCTCCAACATGCAAAAGGTCTTGCTGGCTCGCTCACACTGCCATTTTGTGTTTGTCCTACAAACTGAACTTAAGTTGTTGTCCTGGACAGACAGTGAGCGTTTACTCTTGACATGATGGAATTACACAAAGACTTTATGATCATAAACAAAGAGTTTTAAACATGATTCTCTTCCTATTCATTCAACTGCAGGCAAATACGCCCAGTTTACTGTGGTTTGCTTTTGACTGAATTCAATTCTTCATGGGTTTTTTTTCTGTAATACCGTCTTAACTGTTTGCTTTCTGGTCTATTCTCTAGCACTATTTTTCAGAAGTACTCACCAACTCAAGCATGTGGCTATCATCATTCCCATGGTACTGGTGCCTAGTACATTTATGGTAGTTTTGAAGCTGCACAAGAAAGACACAAAGTCTAGTGCTTAATATGCTAAATTCTTAACCAATTTATATCAGCACAGTCCCACATGGTCAGGAAAGAATTACCACTTTATGTTAACTGCCATTGCACCCACGGCCTGGTGAAAAAGTTTACGATGGGAGGCTGAATTGAAATCATGGGTATTTGAGTACATATATTTAAAACTCAGGATTCCTAACAAATTCATGGAGATGGCTTAACACTTTCAGCAGTAATTTTCCATGTTTTTTAGTAAGACATGCGAAGAAATGATACGTAAATTCAAGTGTGGCTTTCTGTGGCCTTCCGTGTACCTGGTGACTCCTGAAATTTGAAGTTCACCAAGCTATAATCAGTCTTAAACTAAAGGCTGTACAGGGTGTTCATCGGCTCATTATAGAAACACAATCATCTGAACCGGGGAACTAAAACCAATTGTGTGGCTAGTACACCCCTGAGTGCACTGGAGTGTTTGCAAATCTCCGGTTTCACAAACTAGCCCAGGATTTTGAATAAGCTTGATTTGTAAAAGTTCACTGACCTAAACACCCAGAGGGCCAAGGTTGTTCAGGGTCTAAGGAAACAGTGTGTTCTTTAGGTCACATTTCTTTGCTAATTTAGGGGAAGACACTTTTCCTGTTCATTTTACAGACCAACAGTTTCCCAAACGATGCTGGGTCTTGTCTCTTTTCTCACAACTTTTGTGCAATTCCAAAGGAGTCAATTCCTTCTACCCAAGGACAAATACAATGTCAATGTCAAGAATTGACATCTTCAGCAGGAAATTTTCACAGGAAATGAGTCAAAGATTGTCCTGAATGTATCCGAAAAATACAAGTAACATGTTACAAGTTACAAAACAGCAAAACAAGGGCAATACAGTTAATAGGATTATCTCTATATGACATAAGACATCTGCCCAAGGAAGCAGTGCTCCCCTACAAGCCAGGTCTTCTGACGTCTTCCTTAAGGACCAGGCACTAGCTGAGTCCTAGTCAAACTGTCAATTTGGGTTGGGTGAAAACCTAGCGGAAAAAGAATATAGAGAAAAAATACTAATGACAGGTGACAAAGGATGAAGGGAAGTGGTGTGAGAACTGAGAGAGCACTGGAGGGAAAGCAGAGACCAGAGAGAGAACGAAGCAGCCCAGCAGTGCCCACAGCTCACAGAGGATCTCCAGGATCTTGGGTCTCACCAGAGTGCAGTAGAGAGGGAGAATCTCCTCCCACAACCTGCTGGCCATGCTTCTTTTGATGCGGCCCAGGATACAGTTGGCTTTCTGGGCTGCTAGCACACATCGCCGGCTCATGTCCAGCTTTTCATCCACCAACATGCCCAAGTCCTTCTCCTCGGTGATAGTCTCAAACCACACAGACTGTATGTGTGCTTGGGATTTCACTGGCCCACATGCAGGACCTTGCACTTGGCTTGCTTGAACTTCATGAAGTTTGCATGGGCCCAGCATCCAGGTCTTTCTGAATGACATCCCTTCCCTCCAGTATGTCAACCGCTCCACACCATTTGGTGTCATCGTCAAACTTGCTAAGGGTGCACTCAATCGCACTGTCCACGTCACCAATAAAGATGTTAAACAGTGCTGGTCCCAATACCAATGCCTAAGGAATTCCACTTGTCACTGATCTCGACTTAGATATCGAGCTGTTGACCGGAACTCTTTGAGTGCGATCATCTGGCCAATTCCTTATCCACTGAGTTGTCCATCGGTCAAACCCATGATTCTCCAATTTAGAGACAAGGATGTCATGTCGGACAGTGTCAAATGCCTTCCACAAATCCAGGTAGATGAGGAGGTGATCAGTGACCACCATCACTAAGGGCAAATCATGCCTGACGAATTTGGTGACCTTCTACAATGGTGTTACAGCCTTGGTGAATAAGGGAAGAGACATCATCTTCCTTCAGTTTGTCCATCTCACCTGCTGTTACAACTTGGGACACCAGCATTATAGACACGTCCCACAACTTGTGGGACTCTTCAGGTTGTTTCTCATATAAAAAGAGATGAATGGTGGGGTCCAGCACCTCTTTAGGCAGGAAAGCTTTCTGTGAAGATACTGTTTCTTTATTCCTGGATCCAAGCATTTTTCAGCTACCACATGGAAAACTTTCCCTAGGCTTCTTCTCCTGGTTATAATCCCAGTGCTCAGATTTGTTATGCCCTTGGCTTTCAGGTAATTTTTTGTAACATCTTTGTATTTTTGGCTTATCTACTTACATCTTCATCAATCCATGGAAGCAATAGCCTGTCCTTTGTGATAAATTTAATTCAGAGTGAAAACCCTCAAGTCAGATTTGATTACTGATTAGCCTTGCATATACCTTACTTTTGGATGATGTTTCCCATCATTGCAGCTATCTAATTCCCTAAAGATGGTATTTGTTTCTTACATTTATCCTGAATTAAGGACAGCTGTTATATACCTGCCAGCTTCCAAAGGTTTTTCAACCAGAATGATATGATAGAAGCTTTCTGCCACTGGCTATTAAGACTAACATAATGTTTATTTTTAATTCAGTCATTGACATAACCTTAGATTTACTTC
Organism: Larus michahellis; assembly: GCF_964199755.1. Classification (NCBI taxonomy): domain Eukaryota; kingdom Metazoa; phylum Chordata; class Aves; order Charadriiformes; family Laridae; genus Larus; species Larus michahellis. Next base: position 156,193,573 of record NC_133897.1, read on the forward strand.
TTTCCTCTACAACCTACTGGTTTGGAATTCCTTCAGTCTTTACTTCATGGTCTGTTGCACCTCCACATCTTTTCTTTCTAGACAGTAGGATCCCTACTTCTTTTCCAAAGTAACCACTTTTCTGATCTTATTGATTTTCCATTACCATTTCATTACAATCCTGTGCACATGCTTACCTATTCTTAGCCAATATCTAGTTTATCCTGTAAAAATTAAATCCTGTTATCCAAATTTTTAAGTCACACAAACTGCTGGTAACCTTTCTGACCTCTGTCAAAAATTGTTTATTACACCACCTTGTTATGCAGTCCCCTTGGTGGATACATACCTTGGATTTATTACTTAAAAATCTGCGCCATTCTTCCTGATAGGCAGAGGAAAACTTAGTTTATTTTTTTATAAATACTCTTCTTCCTCAATTAAACACACAAACCTCCCCCAGCTTGTTTCTGATTCATGAAATGGCTTGGTTTTTCATCAGCCTTGTGTTGAGGGAAACATTTTCACAGCCAAAAGAATTATTCAAATAAAAAATATGAATATATACTTTTAAATTATGGGGTCATTAGCAGCTCTTAGCAATAACAAGATAAAAAGTGCATTAAAACATGTTAATTTTCAAATCCAACTGTGGATCAGTGGAGGCAAAATAATGATCCCCAACATTGGCTGGATAGTATCTTGCAAATGGACTGGGGTATTTCAGTTTCCAAGCCTGTGTCTTCTCACAAGTCATCAATAGCTTTAGAAGTACCTGGCACCCATGCTGGCAAACTTACCAAAGTCCCTGTCCTACAAAAAAGTCCATGAGTACTTCTTATTAATATGGGAAAAATCCTATTGCTGGGAAAGCCAAAGAAACAAGATCAGAGAGAGAAATATATTGAAATGTAGAGTCTTTTCTTTGGGAATGCTTAATGGGCTCTGTACCACACCCTTCAGGAAAAATCCTGACCCAATTAATTTGGTGGGAATTCTACCACTGACTTCAGGTACAGGATTTCACCCCTCCTGTTCACATGGAGCCCATGTGAGTTAGTAGCCCACGGGCATGACAACCTTTTCTTATTTATGGCAAGTTTTTCTTTTATTACTGCATGACCCAAGAGATGACTGTGGATTCACAGCAGTATAAACAAGACCAGTACTTGCTTCAGAGGCTAGTGTACATCTGCACGTCTATGTCTCCTTGCTTAAGGTACTCCTTTTGGGGCAAAACCTTTCTCAACTCAGGCAACAGGACTGGCTTTTTTCCTTTTGTGTTTTTGGGGGTTTTGGGGGGCTTGGGGTTTTTTTTGGCGGGGGTTGTTTTTTTTTATGAGAAGTAAAATGCAAAAGCACTTTCTAGAATCAAAAAATATATTTTTGATTGTTAGAATAATGTAAGCCACGTTCTGATGACCTGGACCTGTTGCAAAACATAGAATACTTCAACTCTTTCTTTTGTTTTCAGTTACCTGGTTACAGTTAACTAGTACATTTTACACCAAATGTGAATCAACTATGAGATGTATGTTTGTGGTAGCAAACCCTGAATTGACCATCATCTTCCAGAAACTTTTCTATTCTACCAACAGAAAACCGTGATAGGTTAGTGGGAGTAATTAATTTAGAGACATGTGCTGACAAGTTTGAATGAATAGCTTTCTTCCTCCAGTCTCACTACATTTTGGTCTAAGAGCATACAAAAATTAGTCACTAACTAAAATTGTATTACATCAGTCACTTCCGAAAAACTTCCAGAGAACTCCTGGAAATGATTAGGAAAAGCTACATTTAAAAAAGTTTTTAAACGGTTTACAGAGGGTACAGATTTTCTAAGGAAAAAGATTATGTCTTTAGACTCCAGGTTTTAATAAGCATCTAATTTGTCTGTTCTACAATAGCCTCCTGTTCCTCTACTCTGTTTAATGACCCATCACATTGTAACAGCCAAGGGTTATAAAGCTCTTCAGATATGTACATTTAATCTAATGTTTCAGTGGGGAAGGGTTTTTCATTCAGCAGGAAATTTCTTCAGGTCTTGTGGAATAATACATTTGTTTTTCCTTAATATTTTTATAGGTCATCCAATGAAAGGTATATTCTAAAATTAAGACGCCATATTCTGCCTTATGTCAGTTAGATGTAAATCTGGAGGACTGCTTCCTGGAAAACAGACACGGTTGTCAAAGTCAAACAAGATAAATGCTTGGAGACTCTGTAAAGTTCATTAGAAAGCCCATGATAACCCTGCAGGAGGTGTGATCTGCTGCTGGACTATTATAGCAGTAAATTGCTATAGCTGCTTTAAAACCTTTGGTTAGCTTGAGTCTGTTGGTCTTGATCATTGCATCTGGGGAGCAAAGCTGATCTCTACCCATTCAGTTCCTCTGTGCTCACACCTACCCAAACACGAAGAAGAAAGATTTCAGTGGCAAGCATCCACTAGCCTGTAGGTTGGAAAAAGTCATGGAGGACAAAACTAAAATACACAATAGAAAAAATACGACATGAGAAATAAGGGATTCTTCAGACGTTGGTACCAACTGTGAAGGATAACTAGTGGATAACTTCTAGCCAACTACACCCTATGACTGAAGTTCAGCCCAGGTCAGCTCTCACTTTGGCATGCCAGGCTTTGGGGGAGAAGAGTAATAGGGGATTCCCAGTTCTGGGAGGGACACTGGTGGCTATTGCCAAAAGGTACTTCTAAAGACTCTGCTATCCTCAGAAAAATTAACTGCCCAGAATTGATAGTTGCAAGCATTTTGACTGGTAATGGACAGACAAGCATAAAAGAAATAGCTCTCCTGACCTCAAAAAAAGGTAAGAGAGAATCCCTAACTGAGCCTTGCCACTTAAGCTTAAAGTGCCCTTAGACTGTATTTACAGTGTCTCTGGTTACAGAAACGGACACTGAAAAAATAAGCATCTGGAAAGGAAGCTTTGAAAGTCATCTGCACTGCTGTTTTCATGGCTGTTGGTTTTGCTTCCAGAAAAATAATGCAAACTCTGTCCTTATTGAACAAGTTCTAACACAGTAGTCCGAAATAAAATGGATTATATATTCTATCATATGCAAACATAAACTCAAATTTTGCATAAAATTAGTTTAAAATCTTGTGAGCCTTTATTTTCAGTTGCACCCAAACTATTAAAGCTCTGTCTCTGTTTGAAGACAGCAGAGATGTTGAGCTAGTAACAGAATCTGGCAACTTACTTGTCCTTCTTTCTTATAATAAAACCTCTTCTCCAAGATACACAGTCTGAGAAGAAACCAATCTCCTGTTTGACTTTGTAGGTGAGTTAGGGTTCATCCTGCAAAAAAGTTCAGAGGATTGTGATGAGAAGTTCTCTTGGGGCCAAGTGAAGCTCTCAAGGAGATCTACTTGTTAAAACGTCAATTTTCTCCAAGGGCTGTATATGCTCCGGGGGTTAAACTGGGGCTACTTAAGGGTCTTTCCCTTTTTGTTGCATTAGCTTTCTAGGAGTTAAAAGGAGAGATGAGAACCACCCTCTACACACACGCTTTCATTTTAATGAATGTTAGCTGTTAACAGGTAACAAGAACAAGTAAAGACTAATCAAAGATGATGACATTTCTCTCTGTTCTACCACATTCACAAACATCTATCCAAACTTCCAAGCAGATGGGTGAAATTCAAAGCCTACAGTCTTTCCAATGCCTTCAAATGGCTGGGACAGAAGTGATGCTGCCTGCCTCACTCCAAGCAACAGTTTCCTTAACCTCATTCCTATTAAAGTTGTTTTATTGGTAATAAGCACCTATCATTTGATCTTTTGGCAACATAGTCGATGATTAGTATCACTACCCTATTTAGTCTCAGTCTAGTTTTTCACCTCTCACCTAACCCTTTGAAAGCCTTTTCTGAGAGCCTAACCCATTACCCTAGTTTACAAGTGCTTACTCTGTATTTCCACTGAACGAGACTTTCACTGGTCTGTGCCCTTTCAGAGACATAATCACTATAATACAATAGTGTGAAAATCTGTCTTCATAGGTCCGTTTGAAACTTGGTGCTTTTTTTTCCTCTTCTTTCCTCTTGTGAAATACCACAACATTTTTCAATTAGAGTAGGTTCTTGTTGCAACTGCTATCAAAGCGCTGTTATCATAAAACATCTGTCCTAAATGTAAGAACATCTGTTTCCCAAACTCCTTCCTGGTCCCTAGATGACTCATTTCTTTGATAGCTTTTCTTTGTAAGGGAAGTCTTTTTTCTAATTTTTTTTTTAAGTACTTTGCTTTTAAAGTGTTTCCTCTTCATTAAACATGTTAAGCTAGTGCTTCACAATATTAAGCTATGCCATTCTGTGCTTTTTTTGTCATTCTTTCTGTATTGTAATGCTTACCCGTGTAATACCATTATTTCAGTTTCTCTTTTGAGAACAACTGTTCCCACACTGATTTTTAAGTGTTGCCCAAGCAGCAAGGCAAAGAATCCTGGATTTCATCCTCCATGAAATGCTGACAGTAAGGTTATGAAAACAGCCTAAGGACCACTGGCACCAGGTACCACTTGAGTTCATTAGAAGGCAGCCATTTAACTCCTGTAACCTCTTTTGCAATCTTTTTATTTCACACAAATATTGCTGAAGCCAAGCATATCAATGCAGGCCTCCTAAATTACTCCCTCAATTTTGCAGTCCAGCCCTACGCAGCAGAGCAGAACCTCATCAATTTATTTTACCAAAATAGAAGGAAATTAAAGCCTCAGCAAGGTTGCAGCTGAACTCCCACTGAAAATACGGAGCAGACTTTATATCATCCTCAGAGAGACATTGGAGCTTACTCTGAGTGACAAATTCTGTAAGCACCATAGTGCAATTCTTTCTTGCACACTAGTTCTCCATTTAGCTCTTGTGCAAGCACATAACTGCTGCATTGTCGGAAAGGTTCTTAAAAGTTATTTCCTTTTTATTTAACTCGGGCTGCAATCACTTTGATCAGGCCTTTTAATTCCGAATTACCCTGAGCAGCGCCTTGCGGGCAGTGCTGAATGCACCTTGGGTCAATTACTGCTTCACAGCCGTATCATGTCTTGAAGCACGTAACGTTTCCTGTATGTCTCCCTTCCAATTACCGCCCCAGGCAAAGCCGGCTCAGCTGGTGAGATCTGATGCCTACACACACCATGTGCTTTTAACTGGGCTTTCAACAGCCTTATAAAGTGCCATTCACCCACCTGCCTAGTCCATTGAACAAGTGAGATGTGTCGATCCGGATTCCTTCTGGACATAAATCAGCACCACTTTCGGGACCTGTGCTCAGTCTCATGAAGCAAGCAAGGAATGGGTTGGCAAGCAGGTAAGAAAACATGTCGTCTGCACAAATAGCCTTCAAATATTCATGAGGGCTCCTGATATGGGCTCCTGTTTCAATTGAGTAAAGCCTGAAACTTGTCCTGGGTCCCTGTAATTTGCCAGGATCTTCACACAGATCAGGGAAATAACCAGATTTTATCTCTTTTAGTATTAATATTCATTATTGAATTGAAGGTTAAAGGAAACTGAAAATGGCTTGTCCTGTGTGGTGTCTGAAATATCAGCAATGTGATTCATGAGTGACTTGGAGCTTTGAAGAACTTAAGATTGGGTTAGACATCCAATGCCCTGATTCTGTGAGCTTAGTGCTTTCTACTTAAGTAGCTGGGAGTTACAACATTGGCTTCCAAAGCAACATTTGCATAGCCTGAATCAGTAGCAGCAGTATTATAACTGGACAAGCTGAACAAAAGTGGTTAAATGAGCTTTGGGGTTTTTTAGTTTCACCCCAAAGTACTTTTATGCCACCACGTTTTCCCTGCTCTTCTTACTTTGGCAGTTTCTGCAGGTGATCCCTAAAACGTGTTTTGCTGCCAGCCAGTTTTCACCAAGCAGGAGGATCTGTTGTTAAAATTCCCATGTATTACTGTAGTCAGTACATTTCTTCTTTTCGATTAAGGCAACTGGCTGTATTCCTCTGAGACCGCAAGTTACCACTTCTTTGTAAATGAGAGTGAAAAAGGCTAAAAACCTCAAGAATTCACAACAGCAGTGACCTGTGAAAATTAATACCGAGGTGGCTTGTGGCTGTCCTTTGTGGTGGCATTTTTCTGAAAGGCTAGCAGAAATGCTTGATCTGCACCTTTGTGGGTATTTCTAGAGAATCTGCTACCAGAAGTCCGTGAGCGCTGAGATTTCCTTCTAGCAAAGAAACAGTTTCCAAGGCCAAAAAAAGGGAGAAAATGAAGAAGACAAGAAATAAATCAAGCAATGTAGAAAGGTTAAATTGGGTGGGATACGCCAAGGTGAGGTCCAGAAGCTTGATTTCAGTATTGTAGAGCAAAGAAGGAAAGAAGGCACCGGTTCCGTCGTCAGGTGTTATTACCGACGGTGTGGGTGTTATAGGTGACCAATCACCCAGATTCCCTCTGTAGTCCACGGGAAGAAAATGCACTTGTGGAGGGCAGCACCTGTGTTTAGACAACAAGCATCTCTTTCTCTCCACTGGCCCTGACACAAGCTTAGATATTTAGTCCTGTCGGACAAATCAAAAACCTCACTCAGCAGCACACTCTTCCTAGATAGATCTTCGGCTTCTAGGCACTGAGGTTTCCAACGCTGAAAGCACCTCTGTCTTGGCGGCACTGAGCATCTTGGCTTGCCTGTTAAGCCTGAGTTATTTCTACATCTACATATCCTTCTTAGTCGTGCATCCAGCACTCAGTGTAGTAGGTTTTCTTACAGTATGCTTAGGACATCAAACATCCAAGACCAGGCATAAGAAGAGATGTGTTACAGCCTCGCTAGCCTGTGGGTACTAGTACTGGTATGGATCAACGGCAAAACACAGAATGAGAAAAATCAAGGTTCGCTTCCCTGTGCTGCCTAAGGGGATCTGTGCCATTACATCCCAGGATGGCTCCTACATGCTACATTTATTCTCAGTTCCTGAAGTTGTTTCACTTTGCGTGGTATAGTAATTAGATAAGAGAGGAAAAGAAGCTAAAACAAATCTTTACAGCCCCCAAAATAGAGTTCTCACTGGGGTGAAGTAATGAATACCTGACAAAGTCTTTGGGGCAGGACCAGAGGCCAGGAAGAACTTCTGCCACTCCTACTCCCTTTCATACATAGCAGAATAAATATTGTTGAACAAATTAATTCCAGTGACTCTTTAAGGCCTGCTGATTCAGTCTTTCATTCATTCCTAGTGCTGAAAGTCACATCATTTCAAACACTCTTGAGTTACTCATCATCTGTTATGTTTTTAAATGAACACTGTAGATGCAAAATGAACGTACAATGAAAGAGGCAGATCCCTGAAGACAGTCATACAAATACATAAAAGGGCATTATAGAACTGCACAGGCCAAACTTTTCAAAACGAGCAAGTGAAGTACAGCTCTTAAATTCAGATTTCACCACCAGAAAGAGTGACAACTACAGCAAACCAGACGGTACCTTGCCATGCCTTTCTTTGATGACAACCTTATTTAGAATCATTTAGGTTAGAAAAGTCCCATAAGATCATCAAATTCAACCATTAACCTAACACTGCCAAGCCCACCACTAAACCATGTCCCTAAGCACCACATCTACATGTCTTTTACATACCTCCAGGGATGGTGACTCCACCACTTCTCTGGGCAGCCTGTCCCAATGCTCAATGCTTTCTAACCCTTTTGGTGAAGAATTTTTTCCTAATATCTAATCTAAACCTCCAGTGCTGCAACTTGATGCCGTTTCCTCTTGTCCTATCACCTGGTATGTGGGAGAAGAGACCGGTCTCCACCTCACTACACCTTCCCTTCAGGCAGTTGTAGAGACTGATAAGGTCTCCCCTCTTTTCTCCAGGCTAAACAACCCCAGTTCCCTCAGCTACTTCTCATAAGGCTTGTTCTCTTTAGGTATGTATATTGGCATTGCACAGCCCAGCATTAATTACACATCCGAAGAAACAACTCGACCTCACTGTGGTCTAAATACGTATTTGCCAGCCTGCAGTATGTGAAGAATGCAGTGGTTTTAAGCACATAATGACACTTGGAGAAACAAAGCTCTGTGGTGTCACAGGAAAAAGAAAGAGTTGACTTCCCTGGCATTTTTGACACCCACAGTTCCACCATGAAACTTTGGTTCCTGAAGGTAAAAATTAAGTTTTGAGAGGAAGCTAAGAGAGCCGTTCTTACCACATTGTGAGAATATCATAATGTGATTAGAATGACTATTTTCAGTATATATGCAGTACAAGAGCTGCGCTGAATATATGTATGCACATACATATATATATACACACATACACTCACCCCTGTACTAAAATCTGAGACAGCTGAGTAGCCCTATGTGGAAGAAAACAGGTGGAAGGAGGCTCTTTTCTTGTGCAAATGAGTCAGTGGAAAAGAAATTGACCCTGTCTCCCCACCCAGACTGTCCAGGCCTCCATGGCAGAGCCCACTGCAGCTCCTGAGCTGGTTTGGTCTTGTGCTGAATCTGAGCGGTGTCTTTGGAGACACAACACAGAGCAGAGCGGCACTGGCGGAGCAAGCCCTGGAAAGAGAGCAATGGGAAGGACCCTCAGCTCAGACCAAAGACAAGAGCTGCTCTGTGACCTTGCTTGCTTGCAAGACTGTCTCAGTCTTTGCTGGAAGAGTTTCCTATAATGTGCCACTTATTCTGTTATCTGTATCCCCTGACCTTCCACTGGGCCCTTTTATTTCAGAACGGTCCTCTGACAATGGTGATGAGGGAAGACTTTGTTTCTTTTTATTTTATTTTATTTTATTTTATTTTATTTTATTTACCCAGAGCAGAGCGAAAAGTGAGATTTTGAGTCATAGAATCATAGAAAAATCATAGAATCTTCATGGTTGGAAAGGACGTTTGAGATCATCGAGTCCACCCAAACAACCTACAATCTCTGCCACTAGAGCATGCCCTGAAGTGCCAAATCTTAAATACCTCTAGGCATGGTGGCTCTTGCCACAGTGCTGTTGCTTTCCAGACAGAGAGACCCCTTGGGTGGTGTTAGCTTCTCCCTAAATGTCACCATGAACACCTCCCAGCAGCCCCGCGCCGTGTCGAATGCATGACCTGATTCATGGGTCCTATCTGCTACACAGTGACCCTGATTTTATGGAGGTTTGGCACAAATGTTCAAAACGTTCTTTGCAGTTCAGAGGGCTGCAAGATGGGCCATGTTTAATATGTAATTAGGTAGAGGTTTCCACTGCAGGAAAACACTCTAATGACAGCTGCCTTTAAATCAGTCCTGGGCTGTAACCATTTCTAAGGTGTAGGCTTTTGCTGCTGTGTTTTGCTGCCGCATTGTACACCAGGACAGGTAAATGTGTGGACCCAGCTTCCAAAGGATCTAATGGTAAATCTGTTAAGAACCAACTTAAGACGCTTATTGCTACCTTTGTAAATCCTCTAGTCTCTTTGGGTACACAAAGTAGTAAATATACCCTGGGAAGCATTTTTCCATCGCAGAGGCAGGATAGAGACAGATTCAAGGATTACAGCTGGTCAACAATGCGCAGCTAAGTCAACACAATTTTTTCAATGGAAAACTGAGTTATATGAACATTTTTCTCTAAAAATATCTATCTACCATGGAATATTTTAGCTTTTCCATAATAAAACAATAAGATTTTTTGAGCAAAA